>NW_027131620.1:13782500-14137500 GCF_026122565.2 Emydura macquarii macquarii
AAGCTTTCTACTTTCAAACATTATTCACAAAATATCTTTAAATTAAGCGACACACAAGACCTGAAATACTCTGGTCACCAAGAGGATACAAATACTATGTGTTCCATTTGAAGTAGTTCACTATTGCAGACCTATTGGAGACACAATAAATCTGTACAGTTACTCTACAGTTTTGTGAAATAAGGCAATGAAATTTGTTAGGATGTGTTTCGACAAGGTAAAAATATGTATAAATCTTACCAGTTGATAATCTGACATGGCTTCAAGTAGCAGAGTCAAGTTAATACAAATAATAAATATTTAACAATAACTGTAAGGTTGAGAATTTAAGTGAACAGAAGAGGCAGGAAATTTAAAATTAGCTCCTATAGTACCTAATATAGCCCTTTAAACATGGACTATTTTATACTACACAAACAAAAGTAATTTTCATTAAGGCTGCTCAAGAGCATTTTCCATAAATGGAGATACTAAAAATCTAAGGAAGTCACTAGTTAAGTCAATACTTTCATAATACATCCAACCTCACCTTCTTGCTTTTATCTTGACTCCTGCATGACTCCCAATGGGAAGACAATGGTGTCTCCACAAAAACATCCACTCACCCCTCATATCACCACTGACTCGCCCTTCCCAATGCAGTCTCTTCAGCCCCCATTGTATTGCTGCCTGAAGTGCTGAGGGTGCTATGATAGCACCACCATGGATAGTCCTATATTTGCCACTACTTCAGTGCAAAGAAAACATTTCCATAGTGCTGCTGCTCGGTATGCCAAGAATTTAAATCAGCAATGCTTTGGGGAGTCTCCTTCCATACCATGGGGAAGGAACTAGAAGAACGTGACGATTTCACCGGCTACATACATTGCAGGGAGTTTTTAGTCAGGTTATAAACAACAACAGGATTCACTTTGTTTTATTTAAAAATTTGAAAAGCAGACTGAAAGAGAAGTTTGGAGCTCTTATGGTTCTTTATCTAGAGAACTAAAAAAAGCAAAAATTGGGGCAAAATTTTTTAAAAATTCAGCTCGAAATATCAATAAGGCTCATTTTTAAGTGTTCCCTGTGCCAAATCTTTGTTGTAACCTTTGACAAAAAAGTTACAAAAAATCCACTGAAGAGTTAGCATGAAATTTGGTGACTAAATTCATTCGTTCAAGTGTGAAATAGATGGTTTTTAGTTCACTGAAAAAACAAACCTCAAAGCAACACTAACTATGATGTCACTTCCAATGCTTGTAATTACTGTGTTAAATGTGCACATTTAATAATAAATATGCAATATGGCAAAGATCAGACTGCTGTGGATACTTGGTTTCTTTTGATCAGAGTAAAAAAATTAGACAAAATGTATACAAAAAATTGATGCAAAGTTAGGAGAACTGAAAGAAGCATGCTATACATTTGAATGTGTAATTCAGAGACAGAACATTCAAAATCCACAACCATATTTTTAAGCTCAAGGTCCAAGGTGCAAAGCATGTAACTTTAAACTGAATGTGTAAGCCAATGATTACATATTTAACAGGGACAGAGAGTGGATGGGAAGGTGCATAGAGATCAAAGTTAAGATAGGCTTGACAGCTCCAGTCCAATTTGTCCACCCTCTGTATCAGACATCCATGAGAATCCATTTGGTACTGCAGAGTCCCAGGAATCAAGAATTCTAAGTTTTCATCAAATAAACGATTATAAACTCATTTGCAGTGTTGTTGTAGCTGTATCGGTCCCAGGATATGAGAGACAAGGTGGGTGAGGTAATATCTTTTATTGGACTAACTTCCACTGGGGAAAGAGACAAGCTTTTGAGCTACACAAAGATCTTCAGGTCTTATAAAATCAAACAGCTGTAGCATAAAAATCAACAATCTTCATTAGGAAGATGAGCATGTGCTAGCTGAAAAATCAGTAATGGATAAGGTGCAGAATTTATTTTTAATCTATTGGGGGGAGGGGGAGAATCATGGTTCAGATTTTTAGGCTTTGGGCTCTCAAAACCATGAATTTACATACCTGAACAGGTATCCTTGCATACAGACAGCCCCCCAACCTGAAGTAAATACTCACCAGCAACCGTACACCATACAAGAAGAACACTAACCCAAGAACCTAACCCTGCAACAAATCCCGTTGCCAGCTCTGCCCACACATTGACTCTAGTGACACCATCACAGGTCCTAACCACATCAGCCACACCATAAGGAGCTCATTCACCTGCACATCTACTAATGTAACATATGCCATCATGTGCCAGCAATGCCCCTCTGCCATGTACATTGGCCAAACCGAACTGTCACTACGCAAAATAATAAATGGACACAAATCAGACATAAAAAATGGTAACATCCATAAACCAGTCGGAGAGCACTTCAATCTCCCAGGACACTCTGTAGCTGACTTGAAAGTTGCCATACTTCTAAAAAAAACTTCAAAAACAGACTTCAAAGAGAAACTGCAGAGCTGGAACTCATCTGCAAACTTGACACAATCAAACTGGGTCTAAATAGGGATTTGGAATGGTTATGTCATTACAAGTAATTGTCACTGTTCACACATTCTCACCTCCTAATCAATGCTTGTGAATAGGCCTCAACTACTCTAACTGAATGGACTTTGCTTATACATACCTTCCCCATTGTTGTTCCTTACCCTTGGTGGTGGGGTGGGGTGGGGTGTGTGTGCGCGCGCGCGCATGCATGCCTCCTATCTGATTTCTATTCCTTACATCTGACTAAGTAGGTTACATGCAGCCCACGAAAGCTTATGCCCGCAAAATTAAATTTGTTAGTCTTTAAAGTGCTACAGGACTCTCGTTGTTTATACCTGAACAATTAACTAAAAGTGGCCATTTGCACATAATTACAGTAATTGTGGTTCTAAAGTTTTTGAAAATTCTGGCCTTAGGCAATCATTATGAATGTGTTATCAAAAACATCAATAATCAGTTTCACTTATCCTTTTGAACAATGATCACTCAGGAGCATGAACCTTGATCATCATCTAGAAAAACTGGCAAGCTCTGAGTTATCCAACTATTACAAACTAGGTGCTCCCAATCCTTATTTAGAGCCACAGGTTGCCAGTTTTCTTGAACAAAAAGGTCCTTATTAAATTAAGAGGCCAGCCCACATCACACGAAACTGACAGGACTCTGGGGAGGAGACTGGGAATGTTCTAAATAGCACTGTATCTTGGTGAAAATTAAATAGTGAGAAAGGACACAGCAACAAATTTGGCCTCTTTCCTGAACCAGATAACATCCACTAGACTGACTACCTTCCAGTACAGTAAAGGCAAGAACTTCCATAGGAGGCCTCCAAGATGGGAAATGTGTGCTGCCACCTAAATTTATTATTTTATTTTTAGTAGGAAGCACAGAATAGCATATAGTCTAGAGAACTTTAATTATATGATTGGTGCCAAAGACTCTAAATGATTCAAGTCACCAAGTGGAAAGTCTCAATTTAAATCGGTTTTAATAAACTGTTCCATTTCTACTTCAGTTATTTTCTAAAAAAAGTGCACTCATTGGTTGATATAACCATTAACACATGTTGACTTACACTAAATTTGGTAAATCTTTTTGGCATGCTATAACTACACACGTTTATTTAAGCAATTTTATAGCTTAATGTTTTCAGATTCTTCTTAATTGTATACTTTTAGTATTTTAGAAAATGGTTAATATATTACTTATTTACTAGATAATTAGCTTTTGCTCATGATTGTCAAGCTGCATTAGGATGGAATTTAATTAAACACACAATATAGAAATAAATGTTTTTATTAAACAAGATAACCTTAAATATTTTGGATTCTTAAACTCCTCTTATCAAATCATGTCTCACATTTACAACAAAATGATTTATTATAAAGAAGATTAACCATAGTCAGTGAATTAAACTGACTTCAGGTCAGCCAGGGAAAACTTTCAAATATGCCTGAGTGAAAGTGACTGGAGTTTAAGTTTCTATTCATCTAAATCTCTGGAAAATGAGAGCCTCCTAAGGACTTCATCTACGCTACAAAGCTAGGTTGACTTAACAACAACGCTCGGGGCCATGAAAAATTGCATGCCCTGTGCGACACAGTTAAGCCAACCTGAAGCCCATTGACTACACATTGGGAAGACTTCTTCTGTCGACCTAGCTACCACTTCTAAGGGCTGGTTTACACTTACCTCGCGATTCGGCGGCAGTCGACAGGAGTTACGCAAACTACTCTGTGTAGTTTGCATAACTCACATCGATTGCTCTGCTTCCCTTCTGCGCACTGTTCACACTGCTACGCTTCTTAAAGGGGTGGATTTACTCAGTCGACTTCCTGATCAATTGAGCGGGTCTAAGCTGACCGCTCAACCGATCCAGAAAGATCGATCTGGCAGCAGCGAATTTGCCACCGTCAGTATAAACACAGCCTAAGAATGCCTTCCCTATTGCTGTAGTGTTTCTAGTTTAGACATACCCTAAGGCAAGTTACTTTGGTTGACCTATCATGCAATATTTACAAAGCTGGACCTCAAAAGTTAGAATCATCTTTCTTTATATAAAAAAGCAGCCTTTAACTCACTTAAAAGTTTTGATAGGGACTTATGGATTCAGCATATTTGTTTTTATTTAAATATTTTAAGATATTTCAAGTAGTTTAGGCCTTAAATTGTGTATTAAATTCAATTTAATCTTAAAACAGGTTTATTTTTAAAAAGAAAAAATCATCATTTAAACAAAAATTTTTAAAAAAATCAGTTTTAAAAAAATCAATTTTTATCCACCCTGCACATTTGGTAAACCAGAAATTTGTAAACATTTAAATTCACTATGTACTTTTATCTGAATCTTTGACATCAATTAAGACCATTCAAAATTACATGCCTAGAAAGAGTACCTGGAAAAGTGTTGGATTTGTTTCTAATCCAAACAAGAGCATTACAAAGCACTATAAGAATTCACTACAGTACTAAAGGCACTGTAAGCTGAATGTGAAATTTAAACTACTGAAAGAAACACAAACTTGGAAAAGCTCTCAAAACAGTTCAGAGAATTTTTAACCCCTGTAGTTAAGGATCTGTCATTATAAATGCCATTTTTCTGCAGTTTAACTTTATGCTGAAAATTCACATGCTGATTTTCAGCTGATGAGCAGCAATTCTCTCTTAAAAAAGTTATGATTAAAGAATGATCATCAGAGAAAAGAATTAAGTAATTTTTTACAATCATGATATATCAAAACAGCTTCAAGTTTAAGACAAAATGTTAGCAAGGTGTTAATCATGCTGAGAGTGTTCCTGCATTTGGACAAGTTATAATGGCTGAGCTATTTAATCTGGAAATCTGACTGCATATTTGCAAAGTTCTTCCAGCCGTACAGACCAGGTATCAGAGGAGTCTGATTTTATACATGTACTTTTCATACAAGAAAAAGTGATTTACGTGATAGCAACACAGTTACTGTAGGTAAAGTGAGAAACTATTGTAGGTATAAACAATAGGCTTTGGACATTAGAACCTGTTTATTAAGAAAGAATGTTAGCTGGGGCAAGGGTTATTTTGTTTTAGTCACGGGATCTTTAACTTCTGCCTCTCACTCTGGTTGTTTAGGTAGAAAAGGCCTTGTAAATGATGTAGAAATATTTACCAGGATTACTGTTACATAGAAATAGAAATTTAAAAATTGTATAAATACCTGAGATTTTAGAAGTCTAGTTTTAAGACTGCAGAACCTAAGGCCAAATTCAGAAAGCTGGCAAAAGGCAGTATGTCTCCCCCCACAAATTCCTCTGCCACTTTGGAGGTACACCCTTGCAGAAGAGAGGCAGTCACCAACCTTCATGAGTTTATTGCTGGGTATGCAAGACACTGTGTAAGCAGGTTTAACTCACTGTTGCTCCAGACTCTAGAGGTCAATCAGTGGGGGATTTTCTGAAAAGCCACTGAATGCATTGTATAAATCTGTCAAGATTTAGACTGTTTGAATGGCCCCTCCTCTCCTAAACCTAAACTCAGGCTTTAGTTTTCATAATATTTATTCCATTTTCTGTAGGGTAGACCCATTTTAAAGCTGCTTTTAAACAAGCAACAGAGGTAAGTTGCACATGCACTCTAATAAGAAATCAAGCTAAAATACAATGATAAAATTTGGATTGCTGATGACGGCAACACAGATATATATCTTAGAGTGCTCATTTTATGTAGTTCCTACTCCAATGCTCATGTTTTCCTTTAAAGTACTCTGGTAACTTTTACCGTGAATGTAGTTGTAACTTGGCATTTTAACAGAAAGAGTGTGGACAAAAAAATCACATTTATTATAGCATTGGTCAGAAATATGGTTGCGAGTAAAACTATTTCAGTTACAACTCTGTTTCCAGGTGCTCATCACTTTCCAAAGGAAATCTCTTAAACTATTTCAGCCCCTTACTTTGTCTCAGGAGAATCTGAGCCATTTATGATGAGCTGTTTTGAAGTTAAAACTAGAGAAATAATGAACTTTGTTCTTGAGACTTAAGAAAATTAACTTTAAAAGGCTTCACCTGTGAAAACTGCACGAAGCTATCAGACAGAGTGTGTGGCCTGAGTATTAACAAACATCGACAAACCTTTGGCTTACCAGTGCCCATTAGGTGCGAAAATAGACAGGTTGAGAATTTTATTGCTTAGCCTTTACTTATTGGTTGATTGTGGACTTTGGGTTTTAGTTTTTTTCCCCCATTAAAAATGGAGGGGTAGATTAAACCTATGAAGCAAGTATTGCAACATTTAGAATCTACAATTTAAGTTAAACAGAAAATGCAAAACTTAAGACCTACAGTAATATAGTTCAGCTGTAGTATGCTCTCTTCTGTTCATTCTTTCCTTGTTAAATGTAAACCATACACCACCAAGCTTGAAGAACCAAGTTAACATTAACTTTTGCATTTCCTAATTTTACATTTAAACTGCAACTTGCATGCAAATTGTATATATGCAACATTGTTTTAAGATCTGTAATACCTTGGCATAATGGGGTGTGCAAACAGTGTTTAGTAGAACTAATATCCCGCCCCCCCACACACACCCCCATTTAAGTCAGACTTTTGAAGTCAACATAGGAATCAATACTCCAGTTACAAAAGCAGGTTTTTTAAACTCCAGATGCAAAAATGAGTTTAAGGAATACCACAAAAGATACCTCCATTTGAACATATCCCTGAAAATGCAAGGCTGGGTTTTATATGTGAAAATTAAGATCTTGGAAACTGCCGCTGTTAGAAAAGATCTGAACTTCAAGACTTCCCTATCCTACAAAACCAAACCAATCTGTTCCCCCACTTCCCCATTCCCCAAAACACAGCATATGCAACTATTGCAGAGATCTCTATTACTGAACTGGAGCTTTATCTTTTAAAAATCCATTTCACCAAGCTCAATAATGCACTATGAAAAGACACAGTATTCCTAAATTTCAAAGTCCAGATCTACACACTATACAAACGAATAGGGCTTTTTGGATAGTAATTAACTTCGGATGTAGTCTAAAGATTCTTAACTAGCACAAAATTTAAGGTAGAAAATTTATAAAGTTACATAATTGGGGGAAAAGTAGGGAAAGCTTGAAGGAAACTAATCTCCATAACTCTGCCAGGCAGCATGACTGTTTAAACCTCTCTTCCATCCCTGAGCAAATTTTTCTAAAGCAATATCCTTGAGTACAAAGATACCCTTGTTCTGACATCTAGCTAATCAGTTTATACTTACAGTGAAAAATATTTTGGCATAATGCCAAAGGACAAAGGTGTTAATAACCAAGATGTAAAGGTGAATGTCCACATGGTATAAAACTTCCTGTTTTAATGGTCTCAAACTCTAATTGTGTGTGTGAGATGTATCGTTTAACAAAATAAATTTACAACTGTTGAAACTTATAGTTTCAACCCAACATTCTTCAACACCTGGAATTGCACAATTTGTTGACAGTCCCTCTGATATACTTCCAAAGGAATTCACTTATTGGTAAAGTTATCCTTCAAGCATGAAGCTTCCAAAGATAAACAGAACAATCTGAAGACATTTTGAAAGAGTATCATAATATTGGAATAAACCTGTAATTTAATAAGATTTTTTTTTTTTAAAAGTCAGTCACAATGAACCTAATGTTAGTATTTAACATTTATGAACTGACATTGAGAAAAGAATAGAGACCTGAATATTGATTAAGCATTTCAAAACTAAACTGGGAAAACGTTTACAGGTGTTACAATAATTATGCTGCATTCAGTGTTTCTCACCAGGATTTTAAGAAAAGGTAAGGTATTGAAACACTGAAAGCATGAGAAAACATCTAGCGACATTCCTCAAAAAAAGGGAAGAGTTTAAAACCCAACTCTTCTTTCACTCCACCAGTTATTAAGCAGGACCAAAATTAATTGCATAGTGGACTAGTGGGATACCAGAGACAATTTGATAGCTTTTCTTCAAACTCTAGTGACTAAACAATTCTCAATTAACCAGTGGTGAGCATTAGGACTGTTATTGCTTTTGTCTACCCTCAGCATCTCTCTCTGCAAGCCTGCATCTACCTCTGCAGGGAAGCATTAAGTTGAAGCAAAGAAGCATTAGTTGCAGCAGATTACATAATGGAAGTGATTAGAATCATACAGTGCTGCTTTGTTGTAAGGTAATTTGTTCATGACATTAGCTGCCTATTAGTCTATGTCCTGAAGCATGAAGATTGATTACACTTGTAAACTTATATCCAGTGTAACTACAGACTACATTATTATGCTATGGAAAAGTCATCCACAGGGGGAAAAAAAGGAAGCCCCATACTGTAGGAAACAAATGCCAGAAAAAGTGCTGTGGTGAAAAAGGTTGCATTAACGGGGAAGGATTAAGTGATTCTGTAAGTTTCTCTCCACATTTAGATGTCTAAAACTTACACTTTGCTACTTTAATATTCTGAGACAGTGAGTTCTACAGGTTAATTTTAAAGTGATATAAAAATCCTAGTATTTCCCTATATCTTTTGTTTTACTGAGTACCCAGTGTTCTTGTATTTGTGGAAGAGGGCAAAAAGATATGCCCAGCTGGCCTTCACATTTGTTTCACAAACAGTTTTATCCTAGGTCAGGTTTCTCTTGCAGACAGAAACTCCCTTATATCTTGACTAAATTAAAGCCACATCAGTTCAGCCTTTTTACCTCTTCCAGGACACCAATACCACCTGTAAATACCGGAAAGGAACTTCAGAATGCAGATAGGAGTGAGCTACTGTTTCTTAACCTAAGTGATATTGTTATATTTAACCTATACAATATTCATATGTGGGGAAATTCAGCTTTTATTTTAGCACTGCCACAGGTATCTAAAGAGTTCTATTATACTAACAATTAGAAAGAACTAAAAATAATTAACACAACTCATCCTGCTAGTGTGTCCACACTATCTCATTAGCTAACATAATAAAATCTTAGTGGAGACAAGGCAGTTTCTAGTTTTCACCTGTTCACAGGTTGAGGTAAACACTAGCAGGAGCACAGGGTTTACCTTGACCTGCTAATGTGTGTGAAAACTAGAAATTGCCTTACCTTCACTTGAACTTGAACATGTTTGCTAACATGTGGCCAGGAAACCTATTTTCCTAGTGAAGGCAAGGCTTTTGACATTTTATTATGGAGATCTGGATACATCACAGGTATTAACTATAACACTCAGGTTTCTAACATGTTCTGTTCTACTTAGGCCTCCTCTACACTAGCACTTATGCTGGCAACATTTATGTTGCTTAGGAGTATGTTTTATTCACACCGCTGAGCGACAAAAGTTTTGCCAGCATAAGTGCTGGTCTAGACAAGGCCTAACATGTATCTTAGGTTTTGCTGTGGGTGTGTTCCTCCCTCCCTTGGATTCTAGCTTCTCATTTAAAATTAATATCAATTTCTAAATAAGTAAAGTGCTCAGATTAGACACCATTTTCAGGTCTAATAAGAAACACCTACTTTTCCTCTCATACTGTGGCGGTCTACTGCTAAGGGTCTTATCCTTCCCCACTATCTCTGCTTAAGTTATATTGGGTATAAACCTCCCCACTAGAAAAATCTACAGGTTGCTTCTGTTATTCAAACAATGTAACAAAAAGATATGAAAAAGTCTCCAAAAGAGGTGGCAGTACAGAAATGTAATTTGTATCATCTGTCCCCTTAACAAATTCTAGTTTCAGAAGTGACAAATTGAAACAGCCTGGTCAATAGTGAGTATTTCTTCAGCCATATCTTATTTTCACTTCCACTGAAGTGCAGACAAAAGTTATGCAATCAAACAGGAGATAAGAGTATAATTACATCTAATTGAGCAATAAAACAAATGAGAAGCTATACTGCATGAATTTATGAGTAGTTTTCAGCATCATGAAACTAGGCCTGAGTTATCAACAAACTTTTTTTTATAATGGACTGCCTTTGAAGAACTAAAACAGGATCAGATTATTTCAATTTGAACAATGTTTTACACAAAACACACTGGGAAGGAAATTAGTTAACTGTGAGGTTTCACACTTCCAAACCCTAATTTCTCTTTTTATTGTCATTTTAGGTTTATATCACCCTTCAGTACAATCTTTTTCAAAATAATCACCCTGGTACAATGTAAATATAAGTACTGGCTGTCAGACTGACTTTGAGACCCCAGTTTGGGAACAACTTTGAACTCTATTTCTTAGTCTTCTGCAGCTCAGACCTGGAGTCACAGAGCAATAAGACTGGTATCAAAGGGGAGTGGAAAAGAGGAGGAAAGGCAACTGTTGCTTGCTAAAGTGTTTCCTGCTGTCCACTTATGGGAGTGACTTTAAAAACTGAAACTGGTCACTGCCTAGAACTGAGAATCTTTATCCCAGACTATAATAAAATAATCTATACATCAATCATGCTTTCTTAAGAATTAATTTTAACATGTGTACAAGGAGTTACATGTACAACTGTAGTAACAAAACATATGGTGTTAAAATGCAACTTTAATAATCCCAATCTGACAAAGTGGTTTATCTGCTCTTGTCATATGACTACTGAAGGAGCTTAAATAGACTAATAGAATCTAGAGATGGAAAAGAACTATTAGGTTATCTATTCCAATTCCCTGCCATTTCAGGATTGAAACAGTCTTTATCTCTTCAATGAACACTAAAATACAGCAAATACAAGGCAATACAGCAAATGACAGTTTTAAGACAGGCAGGTAAAACATTTTTCTAATGAGTTTTTTCCTTTGGAAGAAGATTCTGACAAAAAATGATCTTTTAACAAAAATTATTAAGAAATTATGAATACTCTTCTATTTAAATTTCAACCATACAGGCAACTTGACTGGTGTGATAACAGAGCTTTATTTTGTGCAAGACCAAAGAAATCCTGTGTTAGATGTGCTCCTGCTATTGAAGGAGCTTTACAGAAATGATCATGACACTGTTTGTGAATCCAGAGAAACTAACTAGAATCACAGGAGTAGCCTTTTTCAGTTTCCTACTGTTAACAGTAAACAACATGCTACTGGACAAGAACAAATCTGATATCATAATATTCAATTTTCCTCCATAGAAACAGCACTCAAGAGATGGAGTCAGGAGTGGATTTTTGGTGGAGGGCAATGGGGATAAATCAACATTATTACAGACATTCACATGTAAAAAGAAAAGAGAAGTAGTTTAGTAGCAGAACTGTAAGACAGAGGGAAATCTCAAGTCCAACAGCAATGGTGCAGAACATGTTTTCCAAAGAGCCTGATGCAAAGGACAGTTGGGATTCCCATTAAAGATCAATACCTGTCAATGTGGATAAACAGGATGTCTAATTGCAATTTAAAAAAAAAATTAGATTGGGACAAAATGTGTAACTCTGTGCATTGACAGTGCTTTGTACAAAGTGCTTTGTACACTGTAGACACTAACAGCATGCAAAATTAGTGAACTTACCTTTTCTTTGAATGAAAATCCTAAGAAGAGGATTGGCTGTGGAAACCGCTTTATGATAATTGTCATCATTGTTGATAGGCAGCAGATCTCCATGAATGTCCGTGTACCCAACTAAAACTTCAACATTGGGTATCTTGTGCACATGCTGCAATAATCCATAGAACTCCTCAAATTTTCCAGGTTTGGATCTTTCCAGAGAAAACCGTCGAAATTCAGCTCCAAACTACAATAAATACATCTGATTTTAGTAAGATAGAAATGACAACTTACATCAAGACAACAGGATAACTTGAATGTTACATTAAGTGTTCACCATGTTGAAAATTTAATTTATAAAAATATGATAAACTTAATGCATAGCCAAAAGACTCTAAAGATTTAAGTGAAAAGGTAACCTTTCAGATGTACTAATGTCAGAGGCCATCCTGCACAGTTCAAAATATGTATGCTATTATTTCTGTCTTGAAGTAATCTACTCCAATATGAAGTTTTGATTAAAATGTGTTTACTTTTGATTCTGTGCAAAGATTTTTGTTTTAACTGTTATATTTAAGTCAGAGCCCAAATATCCACATATAATGGAGTTCTACATTAAGGTCTGGTCTCCACCTAAAAATTAGATCAATCTAGCTAGATTGCTGTGAAAAATTCTGCACCCTGTGCAATGTAGCAGTTGACAGAAGAATTCTTCCATCTACCTAGCTACCACCTCTAAGAGGTGAGTTACCTATAATTGACAGAAAACCCTCTTCTCTTGATATAGGAAGCATCCATGCTACGGCTACAGTACCACAGCTGTGCCACTGTAGTGTAGACATATCCTGCGATGATACTAAACAAACAAAGACTGACTAGCCACTAAACAAGAATAGCTAAGATGAGCAAATGAAAGCATCAGTCATTTAGGATCAGAATATGACATCTGATTTTATTTATGCATCAGAATCTCAGTAACAAAAAATGTTAGATACTGCCAACTCATGTTTCTTAAATGTATGTACTTGAAGGCAAAACTTAAATTTCAAAGCCATCACATGTGGTGTGAAAAAAATCACACTATTTACTTGTCTATTGTGTTGAAACAAGTTTTGTCCCATCTTAATCTACGCTTAAAATTTTTGCTGGTATCAAAATTTTTTGCTATCATCAGGACCCAATACAATCACATAAAAGTTAGACTTAAACTGGTAATGTGTGGCTAAGCTATAACTTTAAAAAAACTGCATTTCATCCTCATGGCTGAGAAGAAACTCAATGTATGAAGAAATGTGACTATGCAGTGATTGTGCCCAAGTCTGCCGCAACCCTGAAACAAATCTCAGGAGGTATGAATTTCCCCCATTCATCTCAAAAGGGTAACACTAAAGTCAGAGCTAAGGATACCAATATATCAACATTAACTATATGATTATTAAAACAGAACCATCAAGTTAATGATTGTGGTTTTGGATGCAGTGGCAGATATTGGGGTGGGGTGCCAGGATGCAGCTAGTTAGTTTCAAGGGTTGTTGGGATATAAAAATGAATTCATATATCCTCCTTTTTAGGTAAGAGTAGAATTGGCTTAAATAGGGAGGGAGAAGCAAAGAGGGGATACAACCCCATTCCTCAACAACTGCAAAAGCCTATTTACACTAGCAAGATTCAGATTTTTATTTCATCACCAGTTCAGCTCCACTGCTAGTGGAAATGTTGGTACAGACAACTCAGAGAGACAGCTTGTCTACATGAACATATAGTTTGTGGCAAGCTGGGAAGTGAATCTACCTTGTGCTAGCCTGCTGCACTCTATCTTTCTGTGTGAACCCTACTGATGCACTTTAACAGTTCACTGATGGATTTTGCTCTAGTCCTGTTTCAAATCAAACTTTCCCGTACTCAGTACCCCAAACTTCAAGCACTCTCTCCCTCCTATATTATATTATTTGTATTACAACAGTACCTAGAGACCAAAACCAGCAATGTGCCCCATTATGCTAAGCACTGTTCAGACATGGTGAGAGAATGTAAGTTTTTGGGTGCAGAGACTATCTAAAGTCTTCAATAGGAAAAAGATATGTTTTAAAAATAAGATAGCTATGTGTTTCAATCTTTTTCATGAAAGAAGCAACGCAAGTAGGTTTGGGAGTTGCAGGGGAGAATAAGCTAGCAATAAAACTAGCCTGTTTTTGCATAGTCTGGTGAGGTATACAATTTGTAGGTGTAAAAAGTCATCAACAGCAGCCATCAAATTGGCAGTTGATTGTCAGCCGTATTTTGGTATATTCTGTTGATGATCTGTAATGAACATGAGGTAGAAGTGGATTTTTCAAAATCAAAATGGGGGAGTCCAAACTGACTACTATATTCCAAATCAATAGAAAGCTGTCAAATAGATCAAAATAAATATCCTTTAAAATAGACATCAGAATGAGATGGCACCCAAAAGTTTCCAGACTTCCACAATGCAGTCACTTCGCAAAGCAAGAATTGGAAAATTTAACATTTGGGGTAGCGCAAATTTAATGATAAAAAAATGCACAAAACACAATATCACTGACTGAGTGGATCAGAAAAGGTTTAGAAGAGGCAGCAGCACATATTTCTTAAGCTCACGTTGCACAGGTTAGATCTAGTGTACCACACAGGAAATTGAGCCTTTGCTATTGTCACGTACTACTCAGTTTCTCTCACATTTCCAAAGTAATATACTCAAAAGTTTTATTTACATTCACTTGGGGTCTGTGAAAACCCAGTGGAGACACAGACTATTGTTTACTCACTAGTATCATAAGTCAAACAATTAGCACAACAAATTGAGAATTCTATACCTTCTGAATTCCAACACTCCTCCCTCCCTAAAGATTTTTAAATAAAGGAATTCACTGCATATATCCCTGTTCTATAGATACTCTAACTACACTAACATTAGCTAACAATAAAGTAGAATGAATGACTCTCAGTCTGATTTCAGTCACACCTGTGTATAACAAAGTAAACAAAACCTGCAGGAGGAACTCCCTTTAGTCAAGAGCAGTGTGCTTCATTATGACATCAGTATAAGAACCTCTCCTTTGTTCCCATTAACTGTTTCGCCTAGAATTTGAAATATGCAACATCCAGGGAATTTCCCACATATTATGTATATTGCAACTGTTTGTATATTACTTATAATTAATTTTTCTATAGTGCTATAGTTTAATATGACAGGCATTAAATAAGATTTATCATGAGCTAAGAAGAACTGCATATTTGAAATTACAATATTGTAGAAGACAAAGGGCCAGCTTTTCATAAATAACTGCATATTTTCACTACATGCATATTTATTGTGACTGCATGCTTGTGCAATTACTGCAATCATGCAAGTGACAGTCTCAAAATGTGGCCCATATTTTTCCATTGTAGTTATCAAAGTGCTTGCTGTTTCCATTTCAAAATAAATTCTAATTTCATTGTAGTTTATGTTCTTTCCCAAAACAATATAATTTTTGCAATTGTACATCACATTTAAATGACACTTTACTCTTTTAAAGAGACAAGTTGCACTATGCAAAACACAGGACAGGAAGGTTATGGTGCATTATTCAAAAGGGAGATATTGCTTGAAGAGATGGATTTCAGAGGGGAGGAAAGTATTTTTATCCAAGAACTGAAGCACTTCAAAAACACAAACAAACAAATGTAAAAGGTAAAGTATCACTATTTCATAAACGATAAGTGCAGCACAAATTCCTTCTCTATGCTAGGAAATTATCAAATCTACACTGGTAGTTAACACTGTTTTGAGAAAAGACCATACTGATTTTCAGCATGCATTGTTATGGAGGACATACTAATACTGACTGGTCTTGCGCTGTAGCATCCTGCCCCTTGTTACTTGATAACTTCTTGCAGCAATGATCTGAAATAATGCAGACATACATGCCCACACGTCTAGGACACGAACTAGTTTCACACAGAATTTGTCTTACCAGATTGGACCAGTGGTCCCTGCCTCTAGAGAGGAATTTCATTGATCTGGTTGTTTGCAATGCTATATTAAAGGAGAAAATGTCCCCATGCCCTATGCAGCAATTAATTTACATCCCAAAGAATGATATTTAGTTACCCTTAATTCAACATATACAACTGCAAATATTCTTGGTGATAAAATTATGCAGTCTTTTTTAAAAAAACCCAACCATCTACAACATTTGTT
Source organism: Emydura macquarii macquarii (assembly GCF_026122565.2). Taxonomy (NCBI): domain Eukaryota; kingdom Metazoa; phylum Chordata; order Testudines; family Chelidae; genus Emydura; species Emydura macquarii. The sequence continues at coordinate 13,798,618 of NW_027131620.1, forward strand.
GCAGAGAAATTCCAGAGCATGGTGTGAAGCAGTAAAGCTTTACCTTAAGTATCTTTCCCTGACCCCAGCCAGGGAAGATGATCATTAAGATGTGCTGAATCTGCAGTAGCACCAAGAAGCCTCAATCATTGTCCAGGAACCACCCCACTATGCCAGCCTGTACAAACACTTTACAAAAAAAGACTGTCCTTCTCACTAAGTACTTATAGCCTCTTCTACACAGATATCACAAGGCCATGAACATAAAAATATCTGGTTCCAAGATATACTTTCAGCCTGTTTTCAAACACCACATTTGTCTGGGAACTTTTAAGATCTAGAAGTCTGAGCTGAAATAGAATTTGTTTTGAAATATACACTCCAATGTCTTGTTTTGGCTATTTTCAATTTAAAAAAAGGTAGTTGGAATAAAATGTCAGCGTCACTATAGTTACATTCACACTTAACTTAGCACTTGGAATCATGGTCACCAGGTGTCATCACCCTTTAGCTTCTGTCTACACAAATCTTCTGAAATTTTCCCACGGTTGCTCACTAATACAACCTACAGCAGAAGACGCTGGTATATTTTACCACCATGACACATAACCCTTAAAAATGCATATGCCCTGTCCACACTACAGCTACCAGTATCACAGTTACTGTAAACAAAGATGGAACCTGTAGAATAGTCAGGACACAGGGTTTAAGGATTATGCTTCACACTGGTAAAAATGTTTATACCCAGTCTGCACTAAAACTTCCAGCAGTGGAGAAACACACATTTCCCCAGTGTATGTGCATTCTTAGGTCTTGCCTACACAGGGAATGTGCTTTTTAGATCAAAGTGAATTAAACTAAACCAAATTAAGGCCACATTAATTCTGAACAACAGCATCCACACAGGTATTTAATGTAGTTTAACTAATCTACTTCATATTCACATATTTAGTTAATTTGGATTAATTTTTCCAGCTGTCCCTGTGTAGACAAGCCCCAAATTACCTAATTCAATTTATGCATACAGTGTTGTTGTTGTCATGTTGGTCCCTAGATATTAGAGAGGCAAGGTGGGTGAGGCAATATCTTTTACTGGGCCAACTTCTGTTGAAGAAGAGCAGAAGAGCTCTGTGGAAACTTGAGCTTATCTCTATCACCACCAACAGAAGCTGATCTAATAAAAGATATTACCTCACCCACCTTGCCTCTCCAATTCAATTTAGTTAACTTGACATGAAACACTCCTTAACACCCAGGTTAGACTTAGTTCAACACCTTCACAACCGTGGGTTACAGGAGGAGCTAACAAGATTGCAGAGTTGTTGTACTGCATCTAAATCAGGGTCTTGTCCAGACTAGGATAAAAGGTGTTTTGGGGGGTTTTGGGGGGGTTTTTTTTAAGCGTGTTAGCAGGGCAAGTTATATTTTTGTTGTCCACACTAGAGCTTTAAATCATGTTAAAACATGTTAGCTGGCATATTTAAAAAAAACCATATTTATTCTAGTCTAGTCAAAGCATAATATATATGGGGTGTTTCAAGTCATGCCACCTAAACAGATTTTTTGAAAAGCACCATTTTTCCTAGTCATTCTCCTATATATTCTACATTTGTTTTCCTATATATTTTGCTAGTCTATATTCAGTTTCAAGGGGAAACCTTCTCAGTCTTGTTTTACACTTCAGTGAAGTAATTTGAGGGAAAGCCATGTGCCCAAGCAGTAAACTCATGCTGTAACTTTTATTAAAGAATATCAAGTTTCACAGTGGATAATCATCCATAAGACTATTGGGAATAGCGAAAAAAATATGACAAAGTGTGATCTGACAAGGGGGCTAGTGCTGAGGGGGGCATCAGGCTAAAGGGTCAATGCCCAGCATTAATTAGTACTAGTCTGAAGCCCATAGCGATTGATAGCTGTTTGAGTAATACCACAAGGCTGTGACACACGGTGACACAATTCACTGTCACCTTGCTCCTAGGCCCCGTACAGGGACCAAGGAAGAGGGAACAGCCCTAGGTTACCTGAAAACACGGAGAACCCACTTCCCTCAGGCAACCTGGATCTTCCTTGCGGACACTCTCCCCACACCCGAGGACTCCCCTCCCGGTCACTCCTCACCCCAGAACCAGCCCCAGCCCCTTGCCGACAACCCTCAGGCGGCCCACGGGATTCCCCCAGCCGCCCCCCGTCCCTCATTTCTCTCCTCACGGATCGACCCCCCTGCGCCCGCCCCTCCCCCTCCCTCCACCAGGGCGCGCCCGCCCCACCAATCTCTCCCCACCCCACTGCCCCAGTCGGCCAAGGGGTTCGCCCCTCCCCCTGAAACCCCTCACGGATCGTCGCCCCGGGCCCGCTACCCACCTTGCTCTTCACCTCCATGGTGCCGAGGCCGCGGCTGCCCCCGGCGCTGCGGTGTGTCCGGTTCATGCCGCCAGAGGGTCGGGATCGTCTCGGCCCCGTGTGTCCCCCGACCGCGCTGTGGGGGGAGGGAGGAAACTGGGCAGCTCCGAGCCCAGCCTCCCAGCCACAACCTCCTCCTCCTCCTCCTTCTCCTGCAACTGCCGCCGCAGTGCCTCCTCCGCACACCGACTCCCAGTCCCGGAGCGGGGTGGGGGGGAGGATAGAAGCCGCCGCCCCCACAGCGCCTAGCTGCGCCTAGCACCTGCCGCTCCCGGACCCGAACGGAGAGGCGCAGGTAGCGCATGCGCGCCAGGCACTCATCGCTCCGAGAAGGGCGGGAGGGGGAGTCTCGGTGCACCTGCGGCGAGCGCGCATGCGTGCGTTCATGTCGCCTGGCGAGGGAGAAGGAAAGCACGCCTAGGCGCACCTGCAGCGAGTGCGCATGCGTCCAACGTGAGCACCTGCCACATTTCAGCGTGGAGGGCGCAAGCGCGACTGTGTGTGAGGCCTGGTGGTGTCAGTTCCCCTGCGCTGGGGCTGGGATTGTTGTGGGTAAATGCCTACTCTCGGTCAGAACTCGGATTGTGGAGGACAGGACACCCCCAGTACTGGGATTGCAGGGACATAGTAACCCCCTGTGCTGTGATTGAAGTAGACGCAGTAAACTCCAGTGGTGGGATTGTGAGAGCCACAGTGCATCACCCTTGGTGGAATTAGGGGGGCTAAAGTACACCCTTGATGGGATCATGTGGATAGGGACAGAATACATTTCCTCTTGGTGCTGTGAGACTGTGTTCCAGGGAATAAAGGTGACTAGTATCCCACCAAAGAACAGAACTGGTTTTAATTACAAACAAAGGGTTTCTTGTCCATAGTTTTGTAGAGTTTAAGACCAGAAAGGACCATTAGATCATCTAGTCTGATCTGCTAATCACAAACCATCAAATTTCACTCATAAGCCCTATGTTGGGCCCAATGACTTCAGTTAAACTAAAGCATTTTAGTCCTCAGAAAAATAGACTTGTGCACCACAGGCAGAGAACAGAATGCTGCCAATGCCTGAGTCCTCTGCAATGCAGGGAATTGATTGGGTGAGACATGCAATTGCACGGATGATCCTAGGAGGTGATCAATGGTCCATTCTGAAGAGGAAGGGAAAAACTCTCAAGGTCCCTTCCAATCTGTCCTGTGGGTAAATTCCTTTCCTCCCAACCCCAAATCTGAGGATCACTTAGACCCTGAGCGTGTGAGCAAGACACAGCAGCCAGGCATCTAAAACAATTCCTGATACCATCTCAGATCACTGGTCCACTCAAACCAGTATCCTGCCCCTAGTTATAGCCAAACTCTAAATTTTCCTCCCCAGATTATGATTGTATATTGGGAAGAAAAAAATCCTTTTTATCCTTTGCAGGCAACCCCCTGAAGCATGCGATTAGATTATAGTTATAGAACAGAGCTACATACTTGGCATTTATTGGCCAACCCACTCTTCTCTGTCAGCTGCAGCAAAACCAGAAAAGGAGGCAACTCATAGATTGATCACAATTTTAAAGTACATAAAAGGTTGTTACAAGGAGGAGGGCGGTGAATTGTTCTCTTTAACCTCTGGGGATAGGACAAGAAGCAGTGGCCTTAAATTGGAGCAAGGGCGGCTTAGGTTGGACATTAGGAAAAACTTCCTAATTGTCAGGTAGTTAAGCACTGGAACAAGTTGCCTAGGGAGGCTCTGGAATTTCTGTCATTGGAGATGTTAAAGAGCAAGTTAGACAAACATCTGTCAGGGATGATCTGGATAAGATTTATTTCTGCCATGAGTACAGGGGACTGGACTAAATGACCTCTCAAGGTCCCTTGAGTCCTATGATTCTGTGATCCATCTGTCAGACATATCAGAGTCATGCAAATTTTAAAGCCTTGTATACTCGCAGAAGTTGCACCAGTTTGATTTAAATCAGTGTAAAATTATTTAGTTAAACCGATGCAACATACTGGGCACACTTACAAAGTTCACTTACAAAGAAACTGCAGCTCTCACTCTGGTTCAACTCAGCCAGACAAGTGTTGATAAGTACAGAGGATATTGTTCAATGTTGAGTTGAGTATTTGCCTGCAAATCAATAGGCATCCATTTCAAGTCTTATGCTCTGTCTCTTCTTTGTTTTCTTTGCACTGGCAAAAGGGAATGCTTAGATGACATGCTAGTTCTTACCCCTGTCTAGAGCCTGATTCTTCTCTCACACTGATGTAAATAGAAGTCAGTGGAAATACCATAGTGTGAGCCAGGGTGGCACCAAGTCTCTAATTCTATCATTTTCCAAGGCAGCAGCTCAACCTGTTTTTCTCTTTCCATGCCTGCTATCTTCTGCAAGCAACTTGCTCAGCTCTGCCAGACCATGGGAAGGTGCAGAAGAGAGTGGAAGTGACAGAGGAGAACAGCCTTTGCAAGGATTTGTGGAGCAATTGAATTGACCTTCTTCTGATGTGAAATGGCCTCCAGGAAGCTCCCAGCACTTGAAACCACCATGCATGTGATGTTATTGCTACACATTTTATTAGGTTTCTTTTAAGAACTTTTTTTCTTCTTCTCTTGCATTCCTGGAGTTGTTGAAGTTCCACACAGTGGGGTGTGCCTTCATGCTTTCTGAGACAGACAGGGTGATTTAATCTCAAGTCACTCACTGGAACCAACCTCATAAAAAAGTATTAATCACTATCTAGCTTGCATCACAATGAGCTGATGTTGTGCAAGGAAGGAATGTGACGAACAGTTTGATTTCAGATAAAGGTGAGAGAGGGGCAGGACTTCCATGCCAGGCATAACACAAGATTACAGAGCTATTTTAGTCACAAATTCCATAAAACCTGTGATTCAGACTTACTCAAACTATTCACTGCCCCCAAAGAAAGGAATGTTCAGTTTCCACCAACCTTACAGCTAGAAGAAAGGATTGATTTCTTCTTGGCTTTTTTTTCAGTGTGGAAATTAACTCCCTCTCACCTACATACAGGCTATGTCTACACTAGAAAGTTTTGTCAACAGTAGTTATATTGGTGATAAAAAAGCGCTAAGCGCTCGCCTCAACCACACAGCACTCATTTTATCGCAAAAAAACTTCCACGCTTGGCGCTGGAGTATTGGCAGTGAGAGCAGTGCATTGTGGGCAGCTATCGCACCGTGCATCTCGGCAGCTTCTGCCGCTAGAAATTCTGGGATGGGGGAGAGAAGCACAGAGCACCTTGGGTGCTGGCTCAGTGTCCCATGGTGCAATGCATTTCTGTGCCGTCATTCATTGCATTGCTTGTAGTGACTCAAGCCTTTTTTCAACGGCTCCTCACCATTTCCTGTGCACCCGCCATCTGAATCTGAAAAGATGGATCCTGCACTACTCTCCACTGTTGCTTTCAGTGTTCTTAACACATCACAGCTAGTTGCACAGTATATCAGGAGCTCCGAATCGGAACAGGAATCCAAGGAGCCTGACCTGCTGAGTGACATGCAGACAAACAGCGCCGCATTACTGTTGTCATTTGTGGAGCATCTGCACTCAGTGAACCGCCGCTTCTGGGTGCATGAGACAAGTGCTGAGTGGTGGGATCGCATCGTTACGCAGGTCTGGGATGATGACCAGTGACTACAGAACTTTCGAATGCACAAAGCCACCTTCATGGAACTCTGTGCAGAACTGGCCCTTGCTCTGTGGTGCAAGGACACCAGAATGAGAGCTACCCTGTCGGTGGAGAAGCGCGTGGCAATTGCCGTGTGGAAGCTGGCAACTCCAGACTGTGACTGGTCAGTTGCTAATCAGTTTAGAGTCGGCAAGTCCACCACTGGGGCTGCATTATCGCAAGTGTGCAGGGCCATTAATTGAATTCTGCTGTGAAGGACTGTGACTCTGGGCAATGTGCGTAAAATAGTGGAAGGATTCGCAGCAATGGGATTCCCTAGCTGTGGTGGGGCAATAGATAGGACACACACCCCAATTTTGGCTCCGGAACATCTTGCGACTGAGTGCATCAATAGGAAGGGATATTCTCTATGGTACTGCAGGCGCTCGTGGATCATCGGGAGCGTTTCACTGATATCAGCGCTGGTTGGTTGGGAAAGGTGCATGATGCTTGTATCTTCAGGAACACAGGCCTGTACCAGAAGCTATAAGCAAAGATCTTTTTCCCAGATGAAAACATTGCAATAGGGGATGTTGAGATGCCCATAGTGATCCTGGGAGACTCAGCCTACCCACTAATGCAGGAAGGAGCGCTTCAATAACAGGCTGAGTAGGTGCCGAATGACTGTTGAATGTGCATTTGGCAGGTTAAAGGTGTGTTGGAGATGCCTTTATGGCAGGCTGAACTTAAATGAGGACAATATTCCTGTGGTTATAGCCACCTGTTGTGTGCTACATATTTTGTGTGAAGCTAAGGGCGAGAAGTTTGTCCCTGGGTGGACCGCTGAGGCGGATCGTCTTGCATCTGCATATGAACAGCCAGATGCCAGGGGCTTTAGGGGAGTGCAACGGGGAGCCATATGGATAAGGGAGGCACTGAGGGCCCGTTTTGACAATGTGAACCCATAATTTTTTTTAAACTTCACTGTGACATTATACTGCTATACAGCTATAGATGTGCATAGGCGGAGGTGCAAATCTCATGTGAACACAGAAATAAACAGTGCTTATTGTTCTGAGAATTCACTTTTATTATTAAACACCAAACTGCGCACAACACAAACAAATCCTGGAGAGGAGAGAGTGGGGTGTGTGGGTCAGTGATAACTATGATAGCTGCATGTAAGTCCAGCTGTCATTCCCATAGCTGTCTGAAGGTGTAGAATGAAGAGGGTAGCGGGACAGTCTGTGACTTTGGTAGGAATGCATTGGGGGAGTTGGTGGAATGCAGAGAAAGAAGTTCTGTTGCAGCTGCAGGGGGGGGCCAAGCTTGTATGAACTGTGTCTTCAATGACACTGTTGTCTTTAGAAGCTCTGTCTGCTCCTCCATGGCCTTGATCATGCACTCGTGGACAGTGAAAATTCTCTGCTGGTTTTCCTTCCATTCCTGTCTGTCCATCTTCTACGATTCTGACACTGATTATCACCCTTTTCTCTCTTTTGGATGCCTCAGAGGATTGGAGGAGTTCCTGGAACATCTCCTTGGTTCTCTGGGATTGCTGGAGGCGGTCCGCCAGCATAGGGGTCTTGGCTGCGAAGGTCACATCTGTGTAAGAACAAGAAACAATGAACAGAACCATTATTGTCAGTGCCCTAACAGTTCACTTGACTCACAGTGAAACACACCTCATTCTCATTGTTCCCCTGCACAGAGCACAGCTCCTTGATCAGCCTGGGAATGGTGAGTTTGGGAGCAGGGCAAGATCATGCACGCAGGTCGAGGTTCTGGGTGGGTGCTTGCTTGGGGCATACGTGCAGGTGCACTGGGAAAACAAATTTCAAATTGTGGCACCATTCTCCACAGTCAGGAGCCATAGAAGCTGATATCTTGCTACTTAAGAGTCAGCAAGGATGCTAGGATGCATCTCTTCCAGGCGAGCAGCTTCAAATGCTGCATGACTGTGTGCTGCTTTGGTCCCCGCTCATGTGATTTCCAATTGGTGTGGGAAAGTATCCCACAATGGGGGAAGAAACACAGCTGCTCTGCCGAGGAATCTGAGGCAGAGAATCAGGGAGTACCTCCAAGAAAGTTTCCTTGAGGTCACACCAGAGGATACCCGCAAAGTCTCAGCGTGCATTAACGTGCTTCTCAGCCGTACTGCCTAGATGCTCAAGGGAATGGGAAAGCACATGCAAACACACTACTCCTGTACGTTTCTATCTCTTCAAATACCTGTATGTTTTAGGCAAGCTGAGGACCCTCATGCCTCCTGTACAAAAGCAGCATCAGCTTCCAAACACTTACCAGTGCTCTCCTCTCCTGCATCCTGAGTGCCTGAGCTGAAGGGCTGGGACTGGCTGTATGCTTCTGGGGTGGAGAGCAGCTCCTGACTCCCAACCTCAGCAACTGAGCTGCTTCCTAGCTCTGGATCATCTTCCAGCTCCACTTCCTCATTGATTACCTCTTCGTCGGGGTTTAGTCTGGTATCCGGTGGCCCTAGGGCCACGAAGGTGTCTATAGGCATCTTGGGTGTGGATGTGGGGTCCCCGCTAAGGATGGCTTCCAGCTCTTTGTAGAATTGGCATCTCATTGGCTCTGCACCAGAGCAACAGTTTGCCTCTCTGGCCTTATGGTAGTTCTGCTGCAGGTCTTTGATTTTAGCTGAGCGCTGCAGCATGTCTCATTCATAGCCCTTCTCTGCCATAGCACGAGAAATCTGGCTGTAGGTATCAAAGTTCCTTTGGCTAGAGCAGAGCTGGCTGATTCTCTCTAAATGCTGATCAGGTCCAGCAGCTCTGGTGTGCTCCAAACGGGAGAGCGTTTGCTGCGTGGAGCCGCCATGGTCACCTGGGAAGATGAGATGCAAGCTCTTTATGCTGACTAAGCAGGAAGTGGAACAAAAATTTCAAAACTTCCTGCGACTGTAAAGAGGGAGGGGCGGGTGGCTGCAGAGCAGTGGAGTGCAAACAGATGTCCAGAGTGGTCAGGATTGGTATTGTGGGACATTTCCAGAGGCCGTTTAATGCAACATAGACAGTAGTGTCTACACTGACACTAATGACAGAAATTTGGCAAAAAAGGCTCTATGCCTCTTGTCTTGGTGGTTTTATTTTGTCGACAAAACAGGGCTGTTTTGTTGACAAAACAGTCATTGTAGTGTGTACACTAGGACTGTTTTGTCGACAAAAGCTGACTTTTGTCGACAAAACTTCCTAGTGTAGACAAGGCCTTCAATATCAAGGTCAGAACTCCAGTGCCATCAGGTATTCCCCCATGATGTGTCTTTCTCATCCCAGGAGTTCCTACTTTTTAAATAGCATGTTATTCCACACACCCAATAGCTGAAAGGTTGTATTGAGGGATAAAAAAAATTCAGACAGAAGGGGCAGCAGGAGGAAGGTTTGGCTCGTACACTCAGTGCTGATTATGGTGATTGGCACTATATAAATACCATATATCAGCGGTTCTCAACTGGTGGTACGCGGAAGACGGCTTGATAGTACGCGAGGCAAACCTCGCCGCCAATTCTGCCGCCGAATCCCCCCCCCCGCCGCCGCCGAGAAAGCTCGCCGCCGCCGAATCCCCCCCCTGCCACCGCCGAGAAACCCTGCCGCCGCCGAATCCCCCCCCTGCTGCCACCGAGAAAGCCCACTGCCGCCGAAAGTCCCACCCACCCTGCCGCCGAAAACGGTCAAACGGCAGCAGGGTTTCGGTGGCAGGCATTGATCCCTCCACGCAACCCCGCCGCCACCAAAAGTGTTCCCCCCGCTTATTTACCGAGTTCCACTCAGGCCAGGTACAGTCAGGTGAAGCGGTACTTGACCTGACTGTACCTGACCCGAGTGGTACTTGGGAAAAAAAGGTTGAGAACCGCTGCCATATATAGATCTTGATTCCGATCACACTTATAGGCCAGCTCTACACTAGAAAAGTTGTGCTGATATGGCTATATATTGGTATAGTTGTAGTACTGGCAAATATTTCTTATGTAACTACATAGTTTATACCAGAAAACATTGCTTTTGCTGGTATAGTTTATACTGATTCCCCAAGTGAACTAAGCTATACCAGCAAAAACACTTGTATGCTGGTAAAACTGCATCTACACTAGGGCTTTTGCTGGAATAGAAGTCATAAAATAATCATAATCAATAATCCTTAACTGACATACATTACAGTAACAACGAACGTTGATAGTATAGACCTGGCCTATTTAGCAATATTTATTTAGCTAATGTTGACAACAAAATGTTGTAGTAAAGATCAGGACTGGCATTGTTGTTACGTTTCATTTACTGTGTCAGATCAGAATGGGGCCCAGTAGAATAAATAGTGTTCGTTTAATCATGCATCCATTGAAACCAATGGGAATTTTGTTCAATATTAGCAGGTAAGTGGAGAAAGGTATAAGCATAGAGAGTTGTATAGAAAAAAGAAAGATGGTTGTAGGAAAGTCATAACATAGATTGTTAACTTTCTTTTCGAAAAAGGATCTGAAGTTTGCAAACCATCATGTTTGGTGTTCATGACAGCTCTTACTTGACACGTGACCCATTCATCCTCCTTAGCTTTTACTTGACACGTGACCCATTCACCCTCCTTCTTACTGGTGCTTCTCCCTTCCAAAAATGCAATGTAGTTATTCACTATGTGACCAGATTGTTCCCTCTTGCACACATAGTACAGTGGTTATACAGATAACTAGTACATTTTCTTTGACATTTAATGTTCATGAATGTGAAAAATGTATAGCACCAGCTAAGGGTCTACACATAGTCCTGCATTTACAGGACTTTACAGGACTTACACGCACTTCATTCCTTTCTTAACACTCCTGATGCTGTCCATGATAGGGCTGCCATTATATGTACATCTATATGCAGCATCTTAGATTGAAAATTCTTTAGAGCAAGGATCTTGTTTTATTTTATACCTGTAAAGTATCAGGCACACCTATGATAATATATAAATAATAATGTGCCAGCACTGGGTTTGTCCTGAGCAAAGCCTACCAATTAACTGCAATTACCTGATGGGTTGGTTTATGTACTAATCATAAAAATATTACAGTAAATAGCAAGGGTAGTTATTTGCTATGGAATAGGCCTAAATCAGATCCAAACAGTTTTCCATCAAAGCTAAAAGTTAAAGTTCCGATCATGCAGTCCCAACTGCTGTGGAAGGCTTTTCCTTCATCAGAACTGCAAAATCTGCAAGACCAGGCTAGTCTACATGGCTTTTATATTGATTATTTCGGTTAGGGAATGTGATTTTTTTTAACCAAAATAATTATACCAGTACAATTCATAGTGGGGATTCAGTTATAGGGGTATGAAAATATCTACTATTTGCCCTTCCTGTACAGAAATAAGCATCTTTATAGCAGTATAATTCTGTCCACACTTGAGGGTTGTACAGATATAACTATGTCTCTATGCTGAAAGCAGTACAATTTCTGTGTATAGCATAGCCCTAAATGACCCTTCTCCACCAACTCAGGATCACTAGTTCTCTGCAAATTTGTTTTTTACAGTGTTTTTCTATAGGTAACTGGGAAGGCTTAATAAATGTATTTCCATATCTGTAAAAGTCTTGAAAAGGGAATTTACCAGCTTGTTTGAAAAATCTACCGATACTATGTATGGGTCCAAAGAAGATGTATTTCAAATTATAGTTTGGTTCAGTACCCAGGTATTGCACATTATCTATCTTGTCTACTTTTCTTAAGAACTCCTATTACCTCACATGTGGAAAGGTGGCATAGTTTGGAGGGGTGACCAGAGGATTGGGACACAAGAATACTTATCCTGCCTCTGCTACTAACTCACTGTATGGTCCCCAGCAAATCATTTATCCTCTCTGCTTTGGCTATCCTCACTATAACATGAGGCTAACCAATATTTATCTACCTACTTGGGATGTTGTGAGGATTAATTGATCAGTTATTGTTTTTTCAGTGATTTATAGTGTTTTATATATGTGTTATTTTCTGCAAGAAAATATCATGCTAATTTGCCAGTGAGGTGATTTTTTTTTTTCTTTTTTGTAATTTATTGATTTTGTCCAGGTTTTTTTAAGTGAAAAGTTGTCTTTTTATAATGCCAGTGAGTGGATAAATAGCTGCTTATGATGCTTTATGAATTATTAACCTGATTTTGCAAATATTTGCACACATGCTTAAATGTAATCAGATGAGCAGTCACACTGAATTAAAGTTAAACACATGCAGAATTGTTTGCAGGATTGGGGCCCAAGTCAAAATCTAGCACATATGTATCTGTCAGAAAACCCAGCAGAGAGAACTGAGAACAGCTGTTCTGTGGTAGGGCTAGGGGACAGATGTGATGCACATGTTTATGTTGAATGGCCCAGCAGTGGTGGGTTTGAAACATGCTTCTGTGATTATTCCTGGGTATGAGCTGCTGTTGGCTAGAATACAGACTTTTGCATGTATGTGTGCTTGTTACTGGACACATCTTCATTTTGAGCCTAAAACTGGGCCATGGCCCAGATTTATTGATTTGTACTCTTGGGGGGTATTGCAACTAAATAATCCAATCTGGCCTTTTAAAAACGATTTTTCTCCTGTGAACCTTGGACTCCCCCTTGCATTAAACAGCTCTAGATTTCTTTAAAAGGAAAGTAATTAACTGAACAAAGAGTGTATTGCAATGCTTTTCCAGCTATGTTTACAGCTTAATGATTTATTATCTCTTTATTTCTAAATTGGCTTGAAGAAAACAGCAGATTACATTTAACCCTTTCCATCTTCAGAGTACTTTACAAACGTTAATTACTTAATCCTCATATATGGTGTGCACTATTATTCTAATTTTACAGGTGGAAAGATTGGGACATAGAAAGATTAAGGTTCTGTCAGTACAAGGCCTTGTCTACTTTAGCCCTTATGCCGGCAAAACTTTTGTCACTCAGGGGTGTGAAAAAACACACCCCTGAGCGACACAGGTTTTGCCGGCATAAGTGCTAGTGTAGACAAGGTCCAAGACTTAACATTTCCCATTGCTGCAGCTCCATCAATAGTAGTGCTAGTATAGTCTGGTCGTTGGTCAGAACTTCAGTTTTGTCTCATTCCTAAAGACAGAAATTTAGACTGAAAACTCCATTTAGATAGTAAGGTTTTTGAGAACTTTATTTTTATACCTATCTGGAATGCACCTTGGTCATTGTTAGCTCTATATACATAATAATAATATTCACTCCAGGATTGCCTTGTTTATCTGTTCTGGAATATAGAACAGCATTAATCCAGAGGAAAAACTATTAGCTACTGACTCAGCAAAACTTCTTGCAACTTTCAGGCTATGTCTACACTGCAACCGAGGGTGTAATTTACAGCTTGTGTAGATCTAACTGCACTAGCTTTGATCTAGTTAGTTTGCTGAAAATAGCAATGGGGATGCAGCACTATGAGCTGTAAATGCCCACCTGACTCCCTGGTATGTACTCATGGCTGCTGCATCCTCACTCTTATTTTAATGAGTTAGATATTAAAACTAGCATGGGTATGTCTCCAGGAGCTGCAAATTTCACCCCCATTGGCAGTGTAGGTGTAACCTCAGTTATTCATTGGAGAACTATCCAAATACTGCCCCAACACAGCATGTGTATTCTAATAGTATCACACCACAAGGTGACATGGCTGCTGCCAAAGTACGTACAAGGTATATGCAAGCTCCCATAGACACTGTCCTCAGTACTGGTTCCAAGGGTACAGAGCATGTTGTCAATGAAATATGGATTCACGGCTCCACTATTCAGTCAGAAGGAAATATCGTGGCTTATTGTGTCAATCTGCAAGTTCTTTATACACTTCCACTGACATTTTTTGGCCCCAAGGATCCATTAATATACATATTAAGAAAAATAATGTTCCATTAAATTTCCATCACATTGAAGAAGTTGCGCATCTCAAATGTCATTGGCGCTTTTCAAGTAAACATTAAAGGGGCAAGGCTGAGAGATCCAAAGTTTAACTTTCCCTAAAAATATCATATCAAGACAGATAAATCAACTGCCCTTCAATCAAAAGTTACTGCACTGTTAAAATGTCAGCTCCTTTGCTTCTTTGCTAAGTGACCCACCAACAAATCCAGTGTGTTTGCTGGTAACTGCAGGTGTATGCAAGCCAAAACAAAGCTGGGGGATCTAGCTTTTAGCCTACTAGTTCTGACAGAATCTCTGTAAAGAAGAAGAAGAAGAAGAAGGAGGGGGAGGAGGAGAAGAAAGAAAGAAAATCATAAGGAAAAACTTTCATAAACATCCATGGTGAAAGGGTATAATCCTGAAGTCTTTTTGCAGACAAAACTCCCTATTAAATCAAGATCCACACAAGTATTTAGCCTCCTAATTTCCATTGAAATCAATGGAAGTTACAAGCCTAAATACCCCTGTGAATTTGGTCCCTAGTGACCAAGTGAAATTGTCCTAAGTGACTTAGGAGCCTAAGTTTCATTTAAAAAATAATGTAGGCATCAAGTTTTAGGTGTTGTGCTGCTCAGCTTTGTAAAACCGAAGTGACTGAGATGGTTAAGTCCCATTTTCAAAAGTGATGTAGGAGCCTAAATCCCACTGAAAGTCATAGGACTTGGGCTCCTAAATCATGTGGATACTTTTGAAAAAATTGCCTTAGAGCACTGTGGGTGCTTTAGAAATAATTATAAAAATGAGAACATTCTGCCTCCATACGTTTTGCCTGCTGTATCAAGACAAAAAGGATTAAATGTGATGGGCTACATTCTGATGTCAGTTACAGTGAGAGTAACTCTGCTGAAGTCAAAAGTGAGTTATTAAGATAATAAGGCCAGGATATGTACTTATTAGAATTACTCTGGATTTGCACCAGCGTAACTGAGTTCAGAATCTGGCCCTGTATCCTTAACACAATCTTATATGCATAGGGTATTACAGTGCATATGTGATATATGAGCTTTCACACAAGATTAAGGATGGAATGTAATGTTTCATATGAACTATAGGTCTGACATTTGTAATGTCTCACTGCAAACACAAAGAAAAATCCTTCTCCATAAGAGGGATATACTTTTAAACTCCCTTTAAATTAATACAAAACAAAGAAGTCTCCCTTCAGATTAAATTTGGCACGTCTGTTTAACATTACTTTAACATTGTCCCTTTTAGCCTCCAATAATGTAGTACATTAAATTGTACAGGGAATTAAAAAAGTATCCAGTAGAGGGCAATATGCACTTTACTTGTGCATCTGGTATTTTAAAATAGATTTGCTAGGATGAAATTATACAAGTAATATATTCAGAATGAATGTTAAACATATTTGGATTATGTGGGTAGTTATTATGACTGAAGTTAAATATAATGTTACTTGGTAATGATAGCATTAGCCTATGTCTATACAAAACAATTGTTTCATAGTACAGTAACTAATCTTACAATTAAGCTTGTTTAATTATTGATACTCTTGCTATTTAAATCATAAGGTAAGGAAGCTAATAATTTTAAAAGACTACATAAAAGCATAGATTATAAATTTTCAGTTCAGATTTGTGAAGATTTTATTTCTCAGTGTATTTTATAAATATATATCAACAGGTTAGACCCATTTTGAAACAAGTGAATTTAAATGTGGAAATACACATTTTTACACTGAAATAATAGAAATTTTGATATTTACTAACCACTTTATAACCACAATAAACTCTCTCTTTCTCTCCATATATATCTATATCTATCTCATACAAGACCAAGAGTAAGAAAATCCCAATTTTCCCTGTAAGTCACTTTTAAGACACATTGGGTTTATGGGAGTTCAGCTATTGTCACGGCTCCCTAACCCTAACCTTCCTTTTGCTCCAACTCATCCATTTCCAGTTAACTAATTAATTCATATTTGTAAAGTGCTTTGTGATCCTTGGAGGAAAATTACTAACATTTATTTGATATCGCATTAGCAAACACATTCTGATATATGTCAGCATTTAAATACTTTTCTTTTCTCACTATAAATATCATACAAGTGCCAGAGATGAAGTATTTGCTTTTTTTCATGTGCATGAGAAAAATAAACATATGTTGCTTTTTAAAGTGAATTCCAAAAGGCTGCAAAATCAGCCAGCAACAATAAATTGTAGGCTTGCATCCATTGTTTTCCAGAGTATGTAAATTGTTTCATTTTAGAATTCACTTTGAACCAAGCTTGCTAATTAGCTGCTCCAAACGTCAGTGTTCAATTTGGAAAATCTGTAGCCGAACATTTTTTTAAGAGTTTGTGGAACAGCAAAACATGAACAAAACCATACAACAAATAGTCCAGAATTCAGCTAAAAATAATGAAAACCAATAACTCACACAAACATACGAAAGGAAGACACAGCAAATGAAGACGATCATAAAAAAATGAATTAAAATGAGAACACACCAGACCAGATCTGCAGTTGAAGTGAACAGGCACGTGGGTATTGAAAGAAATGGAGCTGTGGCCATTTACATTAGCTGATAGTCTGGTCTATGAAGTTAATATCAACAAGTCCCATGTTTAGGAGGAAATTACAGTCTTTCATAAAAACAGTGATTGTATAGGGTTGATGTGCGGAGATTTATATACAGAAACTTCTGGAAGGGCCAGATTCTGTCCTTGTTTGCAGAGGATAGTGGGGAAATACTGCGAGCACATCCCAAAGCAGCATTTTGGGCAATTGCATGCATATAGTTGAAAGCAGAGTTTGGCATTAAGGGTGGTTATTATGTTTTATTATTTTGAGGTGAGTGTGTCTGATTATTAAAGCCAGCACACTGGGGTAATCAGGAGGGCAACTGTTAACAGAATATTCAATTTTCACCAATCCCTATTCTCCCATGTATTGGTATTTCTCTTGCTGGAAATGCTAATGAATACTAGTTATTATCTAGTACTAGTTATTTTGTTTCATACTGTCTTTATGTTTAAGGTTTGGTACCATCTCCCTTTCTGCCTACATCTCAGCAAAATATCTTCCTACTTTCCATAATCCCTCAGCTCTTTGCTCAATCAGAACCTCTGGCCTTTCTGCTTTGTCTCCTCATACTCTCATTTCCATGGCTTCCCTCATGCAGCTCCCTGTGCCAGAAATGCCCTCCATACCCAACCTCATAAGAAGCATCCCCGCACCCTTTTTTCAATTCCTTCCGCAAAACACACATCTCTGCCATGAAAACTGAGGGCGTTAATCTGTTCCCCAGGGGAGCTTGTAAGAAAACAAATAACTCTGCCACACTAGGTTCTTTTTACTGGGCCTGTCCTCACCAGGTGTTTTGAGAGTCTTCCTTGGTGTGTGTGTTTTTGGTTTTTTTAGATTTTAAATTCCAGGGGACAGAATGGAACATCTCCTGTTTGTTCTGAATGGTGCTGAGCCTGGGAACAGGGCTGAACAAATTGAGCAGGCCCAAACGTGGCAGGTGCTGAGCACCCACAGCTCCCTTTGAAGGCAATTCAGTCACCTCACAGGATGGGGCCCAAACACCTGTGGTGACAGTGAGAGATGTGTTGCTTAGCTTCATTGTGAAAACGGTGCAGAAAACCAAGGTGAAAGCAAAATTGGGACTCTAAAGCCTAGGTTCATGTTGGGAGGTGACCTGCAAAGAGAGATATTGGTTTGTGTTGGGATCTGATGTTTATAGAAGGCCTGAAAGGGTTTTAATTAAAAAGAAGATGGGTGTATGTGTGTGGGTGCTATGAGAGGGATAGGGATGGGAGGGGCACTGCTTGTTTTGTAGGTTATAAATGCAGATCTTTCACCCTGGAAGTCTCTGAGCACTCTGAAAGTGTGACATGACAAGAGAATGAAAACTGAGCAACTGGTCTGTCTGCAGAAGGATAGATGCCTGTTACTGACAATGGGTATAGGCAGTGGGTGCAGCTGAACCTGGCCAAACATGGGTTAACTGCAAGGGTAGCCCAGGGCAAACCAGTTCAGCACCCTTTCAGAAGGGGAGATTAAAATCTAGGGAAAGGAATGGGGTGAGCGAGGGGGAAGTGGAGAGGAGACAGGGAACAGTGTGAGCCTAGGGAAAGGGGAGAAGGAGATGGGAGAGGTAGTAGCTAAGGATCAGGGACGGTGAAAGGGGAAGAAAATTTGGGAGAAGAAGGAAAAGAGTGAAGAGAAAAGGGCAGTGAGAGGAAGGGGCCAGGGGAGTAGGTCAAAGGCGAAGAACCATGCGAATAAGAGAAGGGGCAGTGGAGGTGGTGGTGGGGGGCAGTGGGAGAGGGGGAAGGACAGGGGGGCAGGCGGGCAAGGAGCGGGGAGTCCGCCGCTGCACAGCCTGTTTGCCATTAGCCTGCAGCACTGCGGGGATTGGAGTAAACAGAGAGCGCCTGGGATGCTTCCTGATTAATAGCAGAGGGTCCGGGCCATGACCGCAGGCTCGGCATGTGCTGGAGCCTCGCCGCACTTTCCCAGCCCCCCTGCCAGGATGGGATGGGGGGGAGAAACGGGGGCGGGAGAGAGGCAGCGAGCGGGACAGGACGATCAGCATCCAGCGGCGCAACCAGCAGCCCGGAGCCGCGGCTTCCTGGAAGCCGAGCCCGGGGAGGCGGGCGGGAGACGGGCAGCCGCGATAAGGCGGCGGCTATCCGGGCGCCAGCTGCTGAGCTGGGCAGGAGTCGCTCGCGTCGCACACGCCCGGCGGAAGGTGCGGATCCGAGTCCCGCCCGGCTCCCGCCCCGGCCGCGCTGAAGGCAGGTAGGAGACAGGGTCCGCGCTGCGGGGAGGAAAGGGACAGGACGCAGCCCGCAGGCCGGGTCGCCAGGGGCCGCTGGGGGGCAGGCGGGGGGCGGTACCTCTCGCCGGCGGGGCGCCCGCCCCTGGGGGAAGGGAGCAGGGAGTCGGGGCTACCAGAAGAAAAAGATGCTTCTGTGGGCCGGGGGGGGGGGGGAGGGGAGGAACTTGTGGGTCCTGAGGGGGTGGGTGCATCTGCAGGGGGCGCGCATGCTGCCAGAACAGGTGTGCGGACCCCCGGGGGGTGCACAGTCACCAGCCAGGCGTATGCATCTCCGGGAGGGGCACAGGCTCCCAAGGCTGCAGATGTACCTCTAGGATCTCCGGCAAGGAAGAGAGATAGATACCTGGAGACGGGTGTAAATGCACATACAGGAGAGACCGGAGAACGGGAGGAGGTGGCTGGCTGGCTGGCTGGCTGCCTGCGGCAGGTGGAAAAGCAAATGCACAGGACACCGCTGTGCCCCCATGCAGGGGATGGGTTTTGGATGTGTCATTGCTTGGGCTGGTGACATCAGAGCGACTCTTGCAGACTTCATGGGGAGATTGTTTTATTTGCTCTGATAGTTTTCAGTTTTGGGTCACAGCCCAGTTACATTTTGCTTCTGACAATGTTTAGATTCTCTGCAAAAAGATATTTCAGATAAGTTGGGCCACCTGGAAACTGAATCAGTCATCAGCTAAGGAAGCTCAGTGTTACTGGGGAAAATAAAGTTTTGGATTTTGCGTTGGAGAGAATATGGTATGATGGTCAGAGATGGGACAGGTATTCAGCACTCCTGGAGTCCATTCTTGCCTCACTGTAAACAAGTTTTAATCTCTCTGTGCCTCACTTTTCCTGTCTGTGAAATGGGGATAATTATCAAACCTATTAATGAGAATTAATTTTTTGTAATGCATTAAGGAAGGCTTTATGGGAATGAAAGGAGGATTATATAGAAGGATAACAAATTACGTAAAGTTCACCTTGAGAGATATTTCGTATTGAACATAGTGACACGTGTCCTAAAAGCAGCTATTTGACAGTGATGGCTAATGGAACGTGAATCTGAGAATGCCTTACACACCAGCCTAGCCTTGGTGTTGCCATTCATCTTCTTCATGCTAAGTTGCCTCTGCTCTTCACTTCACTTTGCAGAGTGAGTAATACATGTACTGCATGCGGAGTAGAGAAGAGGCTGCACAATACAAACCAGGACAGGGTGGACCCAATGTTATTGAATGGCAGGTCAAATCCCACATGTTTGCCTACGGGATGGGGAAGTGAGTCACTAAACACACACACACCATGCACGTGATATGACATTGCACAACTGGCCTGGTATATAAGGTGGGGTCTTGTGAAGGATGAAGTACCCAGGCAGGATACTGGATTAGAAGGACTAGTTGACTGTCCTGGGATGGCAGCTCCAGTATCCCTATTCTGTGTTCTGCCTTGGAATCAGTTTGTAGCAGAAGCAAAACATTAATATCTCTACGTGGATGACACAGGGCCAAGATCTGGGAATCATGGGCCAAACAGTGGGATGTGCTCTGGGCTTCTCTATGGGGGAGCATAGGGAGGAGAGGATTCCTTTCCAGCAGGCTAGAGCCCTCTGTATTTCCTAAAAACTCCCTCTACATGGGCCAATGGCTAGTGGATCAAGGTAGTTGCAGTTCTACCACTCCATTTCCCCCCTGAAATTCATCCCATTGCAAATGCAGGATCTAGTTTCCCAAAAGATAACCTGGTAGGTGTTGTAGGTGCTTTACAGTTAAAAAAAAAAAAGACAGTTTACTTAGAGGGGAGAAGTGGAAATGTATGTCCTATAGAGAGAGGTGCTTGAAGAGTGAGTGGGTAAAGATACGGAGCAAAAGGGCAGGATGGGGGTTCCAGACATAGAGGGTTGTGTGGAATAAGGCAAGAAGTTAACTGTGGAAAAGGACCTAAAGAGAGTTGTTAATTATGCAGTTTGAGTGGAGCAAAGGAGGGGGGATTGGAAGAAGAGGGGATATTTTATATATATAAATGTCAATAAAAAGATATGTAATATTAGTTTAATATTCACACTTTCTTAACTAAAAGGCCAGGAGGAAATGAGTAAGCAGAATGTAATTATCCAAACAGTAGTTTGCCCAGTACTATATTTTGGATAACGACTGGCTGATGACAACCCGAAGTTGCACAGAGAGCAACTCTTGCAAAAAGCATCAGCAGACCTTTACTGAACACATGCTCAGGATCCTGAGTTAATTTTGATCTGAAGACGGCACCTCCAACAGCACAACAGGGACATACAGGACCAGTTCTGGAATACCAATTTTATGCTCTTTTTTTATCTTTTCCATTTCTGTTGCCAGTTTGTTCTCCCCAAACACCAATATGTAAACCAATGTGTCTTCAAAGACAGAAGGCCTATAGCCATGATTTCTATGACTACAAGGGAAAAATTGATATTCATCCAGTCATTGAGTTTATTCATTAGTGATGGAGGGAACTCTGTGATCATTTTGTTTTCTTCATCACTGATACTGGAAATGCTATAATCATAGTGTACAGATCCAATTTATATTTTAATTGAATAAGAAGTAGGTTCAACTGTTTCAAGTTAGATAATAAAATCTGTTTCACGGGGAACTTAAAGTGCTATTATGGTCACTAATGTTTCACTATTCCATGCTGAGCCAATGAGTTAAGAGAAAGAGAAATGGATTCTGTTCTGGCCCTTGCATTATGAACTAAGTTCCAGCTCCATTAATTTTTACCTTAAGATGTCAATCTCAATTGCATCTTAAGTATGTCAGTAATAGGCCTCATTGAGTCATAGTCACTGGTGAT
This sequence comes from Emydura macquarii macquarii, assembly GCF_026122565.2. Classification (NCBI taxonomy): domain Eukaryota; kingdom Metazoa; phylum Chordata; order Testudines; family Chelidae; genus Emydura; species Emydura macquarii. Next base: position 13,820,176 of record NW_027131620.1, read on the forward strand.
AATGTATTAGCCTGAAAGAACCTAGCTTGCCTTTCAAAACCCAAGCTGAATTTGAAGGGCTGGCCCTTAGAAAACATCTACACCCTCCTCCATCTCTTTACCTGTTCACTGAGCATATTTGATCTCAAAGCATTGGGAGACAGTAGTTTGACCAAGAGTTATTGGAATGCAATTGTTAGTGACATTTCAGAGCTTAAGTATAACAAGTATAACAAGAACGAGAGTTCTGTGGCACTTTAAAGACAAACAAATTTAATATTTGTAGACATGAGCTTTCAAGAGACTTCAGCTCTCTTCTTCAGATGCAGTAATACAGAAAATAGGTAACACAGAGGTATCTTATAGAATCCAGGAGCATTGAGAACAATAGGGGAGGTGGAGTCCGGTACTTAAGACCTAATGGGTGAGCAAAGTAATTTACCTTCGGTATAGCCGTTCCAAGTCTCTGTTTAACTCTTAAATGGCTATCTCACTACCGAAGGTAAATTACTTTGCTCACCCATTCTCACCTCCTACTCAATGGTCGTCATTAGGTCTTAAGTACCGGACTCCACCTCCCCCATTGTTCTCAATGCGCCTGGATTCTATAAGATACCTCTGTGTTACCTATTTTCTGTATTACTGCATCTCGTTGTTTTTGCTGTATACAGACTAACACGGCTACCGCTCTGGAAGTATAACAAGCAATAGAAAAAGAAGATGGGAAAAGATCAGACTAAATATCTCTGCCAAGGAAATTTAGCCTTTGTGGTTAAAGTATATGAGTGGGATTCAGAGCTACTGGGATCTGCTCCTGGTTCTGGTCTTTCTGTGTAACTTGGAAAAAATTGCTCAGGCTACAACTTTCAAAAGTGTTCATGAATTTTCAGTGCCTCAATTTGAGATACACAAGAAATTATTTTTAGTGTTGCTCAATACCCACAACTCCAGCTAAAGTCAGTGGGATCTGTGGATCCTCAGCACCTCAGAAAATCATGCCCTGTAGGTGTCAAGATAAGCAACCAAAAATAGAGACACCAAAAATTAATGGGCACTTTTGAAAATTTTGGCCCAAGCTTTGTGCCTCAGGTTTCTCATCTGTGAAATGGTGATAATACTGCAGTGTAGTGAGGGTTAGTCCATGTTTAGACAACCCTTGGAAGATGATAAGGACTAAGTATAGTTAGTTTCTCCGTTGTCCAGGAGGACTTCTATCAGTGGTCAGGAAAAGATCTTTGTTTCGCTCAACTGTGAAATAACATAAGCATTTCTCACACACTAAGCAGAAATGGTGATAACTAAACATTCTTCATTTTGTTTAAAAATAAAGTCCCAAAGGTTTTTTGGGTCTTTTTGGAAAGATCACAGAAACACTTTCAGGCTTGTAGTTTATAGTTAAGCATGCGAATCAATAGCAAATATTCTATGTCATTGTAGAGGCATAAGGGGGTATGTGATCATGTGTCTGCAGAGCTATCTGTGCTTCACATTCTTGCAGACAACAAACAACAACAACAACATAGCTCACTTCTTCCAAGACAGTTTACATTCTGACCCAGTACCAGATGTGTTGCCACAGAAACAATTTAAAGGGAGAGGGACTTTCAAGTGAATAGTCTTTATAGTGGTAAATATAAAAGTTGTATTCATATTTCAGAGCCTGTAGTTGTTTTTTGTATGTGTGTATATATGAGACAGAGATAGTAGGGAGGGAATTTTACTTTTCCTTTCCTACATCTGTTAGCATTTTAAAATTCTCCATGCAGGACTGGAAATTGAAGAATACTCTATTAGGGACATGATTTATGCACCTCAGAGACATTTTTATTAAATCCTGACTGGATTTTATAAACTTTTTTCCTTGAAAAGATGTGCATTTTGCTAGCTGATTTATTCAACCCCACTTGCAACGTGCTTTGGAAGCAATTTCAAATAACAGTTGTTTCTTTGAAAGTAAGGAAGCGTATCTGACTACATAGAACTAGACCAGATTTGGATGCTGACAATTACTAGCACATTCTAAACTACAACCGTTGACATGTTGATGAAAAGAGGGGATCTAGTTGGGAAATAACTTTGTTTTATCTCACATGGGAAGGCTTGGAATTGATGTAACTGAGGTCCCTGTGCAGACAATCGTAGCATGGGAAGAATCAGGAGTATGAAGATGGTGTTGGAGGTGGCATGTGCAGAGAGGAAAGGCAGATGTGTGCCAGGATCTCTAGTGCCACAGGTAACATGCTGTCCTCTCTACTGCCACAAATGCATGTTGCAAAATGAGACGTGAGTTACTTAACTCCTTCTGCATGGCTTTTACATGCCACAAAGGGGGCATAATGTTCCAGGAGCAGCACACACTGCCTGGGGGTAACACTTCAAGGAAAATAGCCGGGAAGGCCAAGTTTACACTAAACCCAAATCCCAAAACCCTCGCTGGGATTATTTAGCTGAGGTTAGTCCTGCTCTGAGCAGGGGGTTGGACTAGATGACCTCCTGAGGTCCCTTCCAACTCTATGATTCTATGAAAAGGTTTGCTGAGATAGCCGTGTCAGCAAGCCATCCAAGTGTAGATACAGCTTATATTGGGAAGGTCGGGGGGGGGGGGGGGGAGTGTTGTGGAATGCTTCTGCAGGTATAGTTTATATATAGTATAGCTTATATTGGTGGTTTTCTGAGTGAAATAACCTATATCAGCAAAAGCACCTATATGTCAGTATAACTGCATTTGCTGGTATAGAAACTTTGTTAAAAAACAAAACAAAACAAAAAAAACCCAAAACACCACACTCCTAACTGACATTCCTGTACTGGCAAATGTTTCTAGACCTCTAGTCTTGGCCAAAGAGTCTGGGAAGAATGTAAAACAAGCCAAGCTCCAAGCTTCAAAATGGCTCTTTTGTTTTCACATTTCTCTGTCATTTTGCCTTTGAAAGGCCTTGCTTCCTGCCATCTTTGCAAACCTATTAATCCAGCACTGCAGAAGTCAGCATCAGTGATTTCTCCGCTCCTGAAACCATGGGTGAAATCCTTGGCTCATCGATGTTAATGGCAAAACTCCCATTGACTTCAGTAGGGCCAGAATTTCACCATCTGTGTATTCGGGGATAGGACCTTTCCTTGTGTGTTTGGAAGATATTTGACTAAAAGCCTTAAGCTGAGAATGGTTTATTAACAGTTAACTTTGTTTTTTTCCATCCATTAAATTTAAAACCTTACTTTTATTTTATTACTATAACATAACCATGTCCCTTATACATCACTACACCCCTTAAATATCAGATATTTTAGTCCTCAAGTTACTTGGATTGAACACAAATTTGGTGTCCCCTCACTTTCATTGATGAAAATTGTTTATATAAAAATTAGGAATCAGGAAGCTGAACATATAATCAGAGTTATTTATACTTGTGGACAGAATCCTGCATCATTTTAAGTTTCCTGCATGAATAATTTTTTTGGAATCTCATTTTTGGGACTGTCACATATTGTATCACACATTTAGGCCTAGACAAGTTGAGAGATCTGTACATCACCATGAAAGATTGGCCATAAAGATAAGAAACTGGTCACTACCCTTAATTTCTTATTCAGATAAAAATTCCATTGACTTCAGGGGGAGTTTTAGGTGTGCAAAGAATTCAGATTTGGGCAGTTAGTGTCTGAAAGGTTAGAAATGAGTATGGGGTGCAAAAGTTGGGTGTGGATCTAGGTCTACACTTCTGCATAAGACCAGAGATGTTGGGATCTTGGATTTTGATTCAGCAGCAGCTTGGGACAGAGACAGTCATGACATTTGCAAACAGATCCAAACTTCCCACTAGCTTGTTCTTATCCCCTTTGTTTGGGCCCTTACATAGATGGGAGATAGGTCTTTGTGTATGTGTAGAGCATCCCTTGTCAGACACAATAATTAAATCTTTCTATTGAAAATTTCTATTTCAGATGCTTATAATTTTCTCAAAAATTGTCCTTTGGGTTTGAAATTTCACGTGCTTGTTTTCAACCTAAAGTTGAATGAGTTTGAAAAATTTGAACAATGTCAGCTCAGCTACTTTTGAGTTATTCAAGTGCATTTAAAAATTTTTTTTTCTCCATTTTACTTTTGTGGCATATTTTTCTTTGCACTCACCTACCTTCTTGTTTTATTATTTAAACTGTAAACACACTTGATTACTCCACCCTCCCAATGCTTACCGATTCATTCCCCAATACTCGGACTGGACAGATAAACCAAAGAAGGGAGCAACTGAAGAGCTAAGTATGCTGAAGGATTTTCATTTAGTGTTCTGGTGATAGCATGAATAGGTTTACATTTCCATTGATACAGGTGAAATTTAATTTAAATAATCTTTAGCTACGTGTGCCCTAAATTTCTGCAACAATTACATTCTATAATTTAAATAATACAAAAAAGTTCAAAGGGTCACTCCAAATTATAGGAAAGGATTTGTTTTATGAAATCTGTAGAGTTAAAAGGAGAGGCCAGTATTGCTGAAAGATTTAGCACACAATGGTGTGGAAAATGCACATAGTCCTTTATGAGCAATTACCACTGTCATATGAACAAACTGGGTAATTGTGTGTGCAAATGTGATTAAGACCTGGTCTACATACAAAGTTTCACTGGTTTAAGTAAAGGTGTAACATTAAACTGATTTAGTTAAACCGAGGCACCTTTGAGTCGGGACACTTATATTGGTTTAAACTTCATTGGTTTAGCTTGTATCTTTTCTTTATTATAAGGGAAAGGCAAAGCAATATACATTCAGTTTAAACTGATGCAAGAGTGTCCGCACACACAGCGGCACCAGATTAATTGTTAGTTTAACATCAGACCTGAGGCCTGATATAGACCAAAAAATGAGATTGATATAGCTGTATCACTGAGGGCAGTGAAAAATTTTGCACTCTTTACAATGTAGTGAGGTTGATCTAGCCCCCACTGTAGACCCAGGTAGGTCAATGGAAGAATTCTCTTGACCTAGCTATCACCTCTTAGAGAGGTGGATGTACGATCGCAACAGAAGAACTGCTCCCATTGCTTTAGTAAGTGTCTACACTACAGTGCTACAGCTGCAGCATTTCTAACGTAGACATGCCCTAAGCTCTATGGGTATAGGCACTTTTATACCAGTATAACATTGGGGGCAGGAGTTGTAATCTGCAGGGATCTGACACTTTTCAAAACTACACTAGTATTGTTAAGGCAACAAAACTTTCTATTGTAGACAAGGTCTAAGAATAGATTCTATAAAGCCGAACAATGAACAGATGCCCATACTGTGAATAACTGTTGGCTGTAGTGAGAATTTTGAGTGCTAAAGGAGTTAAGAATTGGGTTCATGGTTTTTGGAGGGCTTTGGGACAAAGGTGCTATTGCCTGTATGCACATTTAAGGCCATTTTGAAATACATTCCCCTAATGAGTATAAGCTTTCACTATAATATTTCAAGGTACATTAAAAATTAGTTTCAGCTTTTTAAATAAATGTTTTAGGTGGCTCCATTGCTGAAAACACTGTATCCATTTCCCAGCGACTTGTATTCTGCATTTCCAGTTACGTTCCTTCCTTCCTTCTCCATAACTGACTCTCTTGGACTCTTTTTAAAGGGAGTATTGGGTGATTTATACTGATAAAATATTTAGAAGAGTCTGACACCTCTGTGAACTTACTATCTCTGATAGTCGCCTTGCTACTGTTAGTCATTGATAAGCAAAAGAGTATGTACTGGCTGATGAGGCGCTGTACTATCAATTCCTTGCTTCCAGTCCAGTTTCCTGTCACAGTGGTTCATCAACCCAAGAAAGACAATTCTTCCTCCAGCTTATTAGGATTTTTTTTTTAAATGATAGTTTATGAGTTCAGTTACCATTTCTTTGCTTCTTAGAGGGAATCTGGGGTGGAAATTGTGCTCTATATTGCTTCTCTGTGATATATAAAGAAGGTTTTTTTAAATAAAGTTTTATTTTCATCTTGTTTTATAGCCTTGAAAGTATCAGGCACATCAAATTTTGTCTTTCTTTTTTTTATTAGAGGATTCCTTGTAGGACCAGAGAACTAGCCTGGGGAACTTTCTCAGCCCTTAACTGAATATGCAAAGGGTGATGAATCTTTCACAAAGAGATCTTGTCTCCCAACTGTGTATCCAATGTTTGAGTGAATTAGATATTAACAAAACAACCCTGCAAAGATTATATAGAGCATGACTCCTCACAACTGCTCAGATTTTACTCTTTTGGAGTCTCTGATGACCTTCCAGAAATAACAGGGTGGACAAAACTTGAATTTCTAGTTAAAAATAAAAAGCAGAATAAAAATATATTAAACACATTTTTCAAGTCTCTTTACTTAAAAAGAAAGAAAGAGGGCACATTTTCTATATAACTTTTTACCTGACTATTCCCCAAACTCAATTCCACCCCATGCATCCTGATAGATAATATTCCTTTAGCGGCTGCTTTCTAAGCCACCATGCTTCAAGATCTTGTTAAGTGTGTCACCTTTAAGATAGAATTAATTGTATTTTGTTTTGTGTGGATTGTTTGCAATTTAGCATTCTTTCAAGTGGGCCTTGTTTAGCCACATCCATTAAAAAAAAATAAGCTCTGGGGTAAGGAGAACAAAAGAGGTCTGAGCCAAACAGTGCTTATTTTCATTATTAATCATTTATATTTTGGTGGCTCCTAGATGCTCCAATCCAGAACCAGGGCCCCATCGTGCTAGACTCTGTTCCCCTCCTTCCCTCTCCCGCACACCTTGCAATGAATTGGTTTCACAAAGCTGTATATTTTCATACATCATTAGATTATTTTGCTGTTGTTACTTTCTAATGGCGCAGTCAGTATTTTTTGTCAAAGTCCCAGTCTGTAGTTTTAGTGAACAGGTCAATAAGAAATGTATAAAGACAAATCCTGAATGGAAGCTATGAATCTGAGGGAAAATGGTGATGCACCTTTTCCATAGATGTCCCATAACTAATGCATTTTTCCAATGTACAAGCCAAATTATGATGGCAGAGGTTTTGCTCCTCCTCCCATTGAAGTTATGGCAAAACTCCCAGTGACTTTGATGGGAGCAAGATTGGGCAGAGTGGTAGTGATCCTGGAAACCTTATCTGTTGCTGTATTTGGAGCAGAAAATACTTTATATTTTAAGATCCAACTGATGTATAGAAGTAACTTAAAGAATTTTACATTTGGCCAGATTTCTGTAGTGGATCAGAGTTTTAGTTATATCTGACCCTACATGATCTGCCTTGAAAAATAGGCTTTAGAGTCCTTGTTTTGCCTGCTAAATGCAAGCCAGATGCATGGCCAGATCCTCACCTGCTATAAATCGATGTAGCTCCATTGACTTCAGTAGAGCTATGCCAGTTTATACCAGCTGAGGATCTGGATTATTGAAGTGATGTTCCCTGTACAAGACCAAGCCTTGTATTCCTTACTTACATGAGATATCCCAACAGTATACTTTTGTAAATTAGGCGAGTAGGATTTAGTTCACTATGGTTGGGCCTGCAGTTTAATTCTTAGAAGTGATCGAGGACTCAAAGGGGCAGATCACTGAAGACAATAGACCTGTGACAGTTTGCACCAGCTAGGGATTTTCCCCCTAGTTTGAAGACACCATGCTTGTTCAGATCTCAGTAATTCAAAATACTGACAGAACTTTTACTGAATCTGGCCTGTACTTCCCAAGCTCCTGCCTCATTAGTTCAGCTTAGAGGGGGTAAAACATCTGTTTCTAAGTAGAGCTGTGTGGTTAGTGACTGGTTTTTTTCTGCAAAATGTCTAAATCTGGCCATTTAAGACCAATGGTTTATAAGAGCTGGAGTGGGGAATTTGCAAAATTAATCTCATTAAAAACCAAACCAAACCAAATAAAATCAAGGAACACATAAGAGATTATGAGCTACAAATGGCAGAAGCTTCTGTGCCAGGACTGGGTAGGAACGGTGGTTTGGTGTGATAGAAAAGAAGGGGCAAAAAACCACAAACACGCCGGTGTATTGGCAGAGATCCTTATTGTCTCTTGTAAGGGAGGTTACCATGACCAGGGAGTGTTTGTGTGTCAGCAGAAAGAACAGGTTATGCAGAACATAATGGCAGAGGTTAGCCCTGTGACAGAAATGACTACACCTCTCCAACCCTAATTCATTAGAAACCATAACTTTTCAAGCCTTGTCTGTTTATCTTGAAAGATATTGGGCCAAATTTATCCCAGCCAAAATTTCCAGAAGTGACTAATCATTTGGGGGACCCTCAACTTCTGGGTGCCCAATTTGAGATGCCCTAAATGGACCTAACTCACAGAGGGTGGATTTTAACATTCTCTGAAAATCAGGCCCCTTTAAAGTGCCTCAAGTTGGGCACCCAAAATCACTTGTCATTTGTGAACATTTTGACCTCTTTGTGAACTCCATCGCCACTCATCACTTCACTGGATTATGCCTTAAGAAAATAATTTAGCTTTAGCTCTCGATAAAGAGAAGTTATAGAGTAACTCCATTTCCAGTGACCTGATGTTTTGTATTCATTTCCTTTCCTCTCTCTGCCATGTGCTTATGGACATTAACCCTGTTTTATCAGGCTCATTATTTTCTAGGGAGCAAGAGTGGAATGGCAGGATGTACTGTACATCCCACATGTCTCGTGACCCTACTAGTTATCCATCACATCATGGGATTAAAGTCATCATGTGGTTGACATAAAGGCTAAGGTCCAGATTTTTAAAGGTATTTACTTAGGTGCTGCTGTGCTCAGCATTGGAATGCCTAACTGATTTAGGAGCTTAAATCTCAATTGCAAAAGGAAGCCAAAATCCCATTACTATTGATGAGATTTAGACTCCTAAATGCCTAAATGACTTTTGAAAATGAAATGTAGGCTTCTAAACCAGTTAGGCGTTACAATTCTGAGTGCAGAACAAATCTGGGCTTTAGTCCTTAGCAAGGGAGGCCAGTTTCATAATGAGAAAGCTAAATGAGAAGTATAATGGCTCCTTCTTACACTTCCAGAAACCTGTCCTGGTAGAAATTCCCATTCACTCTGATTCCCAGAGATGGCCTCTTGGAGCTACTGAAAGGGTACTTCATGTAGCTGAACATCAAACTCCATTACTGCTTAGGCCTACCCATCCACTTTGGCTACAGTGTGCATACAAATGTATGTAGGTGCCCATGGTAAGTTACATCACCATGGTTTCCAGCTGGGGTTAAAAAGAAGGTGGGGGGAGTCTCAGCACTAAAACCCTGTGGAGCTACAGGAGAACTTTAGCTTTGAGTTAGAGACTACAATAGCCTGCTACTGAGACCAGCCACTAGAAGGAGACATAATCGCATGCACTTATCCTGTATATTACATGTGTACTGGCATACACTTGGAGAGGGGTGGAAAAGGAGAAATGTGTTACAGGAGAGATGTTTGATGGAAATACTCAGGATTTCCCAGTTGACAAGGAGGAGCTTATCAGTGGCAGTGGCTGTAGAATTTGGTGCATCAGTATTAGGCAGACTTTCCTTATCAGAACTAGAAAATGCTGTTTGTTGCTTGTAAATAGTTCACTTTCTCAACACCATCTGCTTATTCTCTTGGTAGGATTTTTTTTTTTAAGTATTCGTTAGAATCCAGCTAACTGCAGTCTCAGATTCTGCCAAAGCAGAACAAGCTATGAGTCAGGCTAGCGTGTAGAGCCTGCTGCATTCCAGAATCCCTGGTTCAGGCTTTAAAGTTTGTTGTCAAGCCTGAAATTGAAACCAGAGGAGCAAGCAGCGGGATCTGAGCTCGTAAATCAGCTGATAATGGATGGATTGTTCTCTGCCTTTCCCTGGGGAAGAAAACAAAACTCAACGAAGGGTGCTGGAGCAGCCTTGCAGTGACACTTCAGTGCCATGGGCAGAGCTCTGATACAGGCAGGCATGATGCCACCCCACAGGGTGCATGAAGCAACTCAGCTTCTGGATGAATGAGCATGCCACATACCGGGAAGGGAACTAAATTGCGCAGGGCTCATAGTTAAATCCAAACTGATTCTCTGTTATTACCATAATCTTCCGAAAGCATCTTAAAAATAACAGTGGGATTTACTGCCTGCCCTGATTCCAGTGAGCAGTCTGGCTGCAAAGTGGGAGCTTCACAACCAGCATGCGGCCTGAAACTTCTCTTTTCTGCTTCAACTATCTAATATTCTGCCACTAGGGCGAGAGTCAAAGTAACTTTCAAAATTAACAGCCACACTCCCTACCCCCTCTGAAAAATAATTTCCAGATCATTGTTTGAATATGGGTCACATCCTGTCAGGAAATGCAGTGTAAATCTGGAGTAATTCCACTGGCCCCTGATTCACACTAGTATCACAGGCAGCAGAATTTGGTCATATGTGCTTAGACTGAAGCCAATTAGAAATGCAACGGCATTTTGAACACATTATTTGAAAAGCGTTCTTGAGAGTCCAGGCCTGAGTTCATGGTTGTACATTTTTACTGCAGCAGCTGGTTATATCACAAACACCATATGCAGCCCAAAGCAAGCAGTTTGAGGGGGCTGGGCTGGGATGCTATCAGTTGGTGCAGCGCAAACAGAGTCCTGAATTTGGCTCTTGGAAGTTGTGTAAGACCCCATTTGCTGTGGCCTTAGAGCTGGGTTCAAGCACTGAAGTTAGCCAATGTGGGTGGGGAAAGCCATATAGTAAACAAGTCTAATGTGTTCTTAAACATGGCTGGGAGGCATAAATGAGAAAGTGATTTTCAGGTGTTTGGTTTTGAAATAGATATTTGAGGCTTAAATATATTTTATTAATAAAATTTGTAAAACTGCCCAAGTCCCATTTTCAGAAGTGAAGTAGGCTCTTAGCGGATCAACTCATTGAAAGTCAGTATGAGTTAGGCACTTAGGAGCCTAGGTCACCTTGACTTTCAATGAGCCTGGGCTTCTAAGGACCCAACACTTTTGAAAATGGGTCTTTGGGGTCTACATCTCCTAGATGTTTTCGAAAATGTTACTCTGTATCTAGAAGTCTGTTAGGCCCAAGCCCTTTGCTCTGCACCAGCCTGAGTGAAACTGTCTTGGGCCAAGGAGTTCCACAGCAGCATGGGTGCGGGTATAAAAACAAAATCTTCTTCTTACAGGCTGTGGATCTGTAGCAGAATTGCCCTGTAACCACTACTACAGCCTCATTGTGTAGAGGGATGATTGGCTTGTGAATCTGTGTAGTCCAGAGCCACTGGATACCCTCTTCCTCCAAACAGCTTTAGCTTGGTCATGCAAAGCACAGCTCTGTGACATGTAGGAGGTGAGGACCCTTGCATGGGCTCCCAACATCCTGCTCTAGTTCTGCTCCCTATGTTGCATTATGCTCCTGAGGAGCGTGCGGGTGGGGAAGGTGCACAAGGGAAGAAGCAGAATTTGACCCTTAACACGTTTAGAGGCAAGGTGCAAAACTTTAAGTAGTGGATTAGGGGTGGAACTTTCTAAAGCTGTCAGTGTTGCTCCCATTGGCTCCAACGCTGAGCGCTTTTGAAAGTCTGCCCCCCCTCGCCTCCCCAGCCAGGATTATATCACTCTTTGATTAAAAACCAAACAATAGAAAAAAAAAAAAGAAAATGTATATTGTGGAAGTCTGTAATTAGGATGGCTCATTTCCAGCTTTCTTGGAAACCTGGGTTCATACATTGCTTGCCAGTCTGAGACAACATGCTTCAGTGCCAAGAGAATGATTTCCATCAATTAGATCTTCTGGCCTAAGACTGAATGGCATGTCACCTTTCTAGATTGTCCTGCACTTCCTTTCTTCTGTTTCCAGAAACACGTATACATTTGAGGAAAAGGCACCCATCTGTATGCAGTATACATAATGCTGTGTGAAAATGACCTTATGAAAAAGGATTAAAAAGAAGACATTCCCACTCCAGGACTTAAAATAGCCTTTTCAGCTCTAGAAAAATAACTAGAGAAAGGTTCCTTAGTTCTGGCATTAATATTATTGCCATAGCTGGGTAATAATCTGAAAGGAAAGTTGAAAAGTTAAGTTTTCAAATCATAAATTTAGAATGTTTATCCAGTAAAGTATCTAATGAAGGAGACATTGCTACTGAGGTCAATGGTCTCTCTAAAGAATGCCTGAGAGCAGAGATTACATATAGCGTGTACTTTCCCAGTGGATTTAATGCTATGTTGTAAGTAAAATGGAGCCTTAATTCTTTGTATAGTTTGCCTGCTTTTAATGTACCTTCAAAATAACGAAGGGCTGAGTTCTGAAGCTGTCATACATCTGTAGTCATGGGGATTTAGGTGAGGCTTCTCATGTGTCCCAGAGCTGCAGGACTAGGCCTTAAATCTAGAAATGTATATTTTAGCACCTGATCTACACCTACCGAAGTTAATGGCAAAACTCCCTTTAAACTCAGTGGTGCAGAATCAGGCCTGTAGTCCCTCTAGATATTTGTGACATCCATTGCTCCCAAGTTTTTCAATTAATAAGAGGGAGATAACAATCTTTGATCATATGAATGTGATGAGAGCAAAACTAAGCACCTGTTTACAAAATTAGACATAGGCCACATCTATACTAGAGACTTTTGATAGTAGAATGCTGTCAGATAGCGGTGTGATTTTTTTAAAAAATGACATTTTTATAATAGTGGAAGCCTTAGAGTAGATGGTTAGTTGGGGGGGGGGGGGGGGGAGGAGGAAGGGCAGGGGGAAAAAAAAGGCTTTTGCTGGTTCAGAGAACTGGTATAAGCTATTCCAGCAAAAGTACAGTTTTGGCAGTAAAAGCTGATCTCCACTAGGAGGGTTTGCCAGAAGGTAATTCATTCTCTTTACTTAGTTTTGGTTCCATCTACAGTGGAGATTGAGTTTGGTTAAAGATGATGAAGTAGAAAATTCCTGCCAGCCGTCTGTCTGCCCAGAGTGCAGCAGGCAAAAGCCCTGCAATCTGATCCATTTACTGTGGGCAGATTCATGTGAAGCCCCACTGACTTCAGCAAAACTCCGAATTGGCACCGGGGTTGGCATGTGTAAATCCGATTTCAGAATCAGGGCCAAAGTTCCTTATGTAAAGCTCTGGGCACACCAGAGGCTACTGCAGAAAAGGATTAAATTGTGATGAGACAAAATACAATAATTCCCTTTGGCTTTCACAAACCTGAAGAAAGAGAGCAGCTTGAGCATCCTGCCCAGTCAATGCCAGTACAATGCAGTGAAAGCAAAATAAATTTATCAGAAATAATAAAAATAAAATAAAATAAAATTGTGATAATCAAAATAAAGAAAGGGAAAAGTAAGCATCAATCAGTATAAGACAAATTTAGGGAGATATATGAAACACTAAAAAAAACAAAAACAAAAAAAGATTTTGGGGTAATACGTGTCCAACAAAGTTAACATCCAAAGTAAGAGACAAGGTAGACTAGGGACATAACAACACATCCTCTACTCAGTCACTTGTGTCTCATATATTACAACATTGTGGAAGGCTGGCACTGAATGTTCTCAATCTACACCTATTGGGGAACTGAGATGATGTTCAGACTTAAGGCCTGATATTCTGCTTGACCTCAGCCTGGCCTCCATATTTGTGGACAGTATTTTGTAGCAGTAGATAGCTGAGCCCACATTTTGCTGCATGCAATGAACTGTTGGTGCAAATATTTAGTAATTAGATGTGTAGCTATCTGATATGTTGGTACAAACAGGTCAGGAGAGATCTAAGTACTAATATATATATCTCCATAATTCATTGCAGGAAGCAAAACTCAAGTACAGTTATTTGCAGACACGTAATAAATGGAAGCAAGTGTATTTTTTTTAAATTAACAAATGGGATGTTTTAATATTTTATACAGGCACCAAAGCCTCTCTCTAGCGATAGTGTAATGAGTACAAATAAATTTCTTGGAGCCATTTAAAAAACCATAACTACTAGTTTAAAAGGACAAAACATCAGCAGAAATATTTTGCAAGTCAATGAGTCAGATTTTCCTCATAAAATTTTGAAACTATTGTGCCCAGAAATAACCAAGTATGTGACTAGTGTCGGAAAATTTTAGGCATAAACACAAACAGAAACCAGGTTTTTGTTTGCAGGGATTAGGGTAGTTTGACTTTAGGAATATCCTAATGCTAACAGATACTGAACACTGCAGGCAACCTGAGCTGAGTTTTTAGTACTTATTGCTGAGTAATGTTTGAATCTTTGGCCTCATGAAGTCTTGGTATATGAGAACAGCGCAAGCACAATGTTAAACTGATTTTGTGGCATTGCAAGTTGTTAAAATTGGGACAAATTAGTTTATTCCCTTAAATAAAAAAATACAAAATTTATTTTGAGGGGATTGGAATCTCAATGCAGCAAAATCAGACACTTAACATTTGACTGAGTTAATCTCTGACAGTTTGGGAGATTTGCTTAAACCCCACCAAAATACTTAGATAGGACTCTCAGTCCCGTTCTCTTTCCTCTCACTAACCCTTCTACTGGCCATAGATGTATTCCCCCAACAATTCCATCACCCAGCAGCAGGCTCCTTAAATTTGATCTGATGTCTAGTATTTTACATCTGCTGGCTCCAGTCAGCCACTATCATCACATTTCATGCTTTCTGGGACTTCTGTGATTGGGGAAATGCCTCTGACCCCATGGGTTAACCCCCAAAATTTTGAGAGTTGAAAACACTGACCCACCCAGGTTAGTAAACGTCTGACATTGATTTTGGCTAAACTTTGTTGGAGGTCCTTATCTGAGCTACTCCTAGCCTGAGGGAAAAGCTGATTTGAGATGTGGCCAGGTGCTTTTTTCCCCAGGAGCAGCTGTAATGCAGGTCAGCACTTTTATGAAGTCACACTGGCTTGCAAAACTCTGTGAGCCTCTCTCTAGAGAAATGTGTTTATAAATCCTCCCTGCTCAAAAGATGCTACCATAAAATCCTACTTAAGGCCTTGTAATCAGAAGTGTGAACTGAGCTATGAGGTCTCTGTGTCACCACCAAAAATATGTAAACATTTTTTGTACCATGAGATACTTGATTTTATCAACAGTTATTTCAAAGTAAAAAAGACACATGCCCCCCCTTAAAATGTTTTCACAGAGGTTATTTCGGTCCCCTTTCATTCTGATGAGAAAAGCTTCTATTTTTGCAAACCCTGCAGTGAATTTCTTTGAAATATAACCCTAAATGTTAGAACTAAAGGGGACATATTCCATGCAGCTGACAGTCGAGCCAGATGAGTTTAAAGAAGCCTGACAGTGTTTCTTAAGTTCAAGGCTGAGCATGACAGTCACAATGCCTGATTCCCCCTCACTTATAGCCACTTTACACCAGTGTAACTCTTGGAGTCCAGGGGTGTCACCTGATTTACAACAGTGTAAATGAAAAGAGAATCAGACCCGAGGTTTTTTGAAGAGTATTTTAGTTATGGCACCAAGTGAGATTTTGAGATCTGTAAGTTTCACGCTTCTTAACTCTTCAAATTTAGGGCTCATACCTGTAAATCCTTACTGCAGGGGGCTCTCACAACCTTCCAATCCCCCACTCCCACACAAGAGACTCCCCACCTTTCATCTGTGGTGTATTACAGCCTCCCTCAAAGTCTGTGAATCTTCTTTAAGAGTGCTTGTGTCCATTATCAAACGGCTTAAGGTGTAACTGTAAAATAGTGCAAGGTTCTCCTCCATCCCACTGTAAGACTCCCAACCCTGGGTCCGGGGAATGGAAGACTGGACCCAGGAATCCAGCCCAGCTTTCATGGGGTATGCAGGCCGTAACCACAAGGCCATTCCTTTTGTTTTTTCTTTTAACAACTTGTTAGGCAATGACATTTTTCAGTAATTTGCATATTTTTTTCAGCCTAATGATCATGATAATAGTTATGAGCTTCTGAAAACTGCAGGCAAGAATGAAAGCTGTAAGGCAGCCTTAAACATAGTGATGGCCACCAGGCACCCACTCTGATTAGGGATAGTTAGGAGACACCCACTCACAGCCAAAGAAACCAAAAGCCCCATGCATGCTGTCTGATTAAAATCTGATTGGGGCATACCGGTTTCCATCGACTTTAATAGGAGTTGGATCAGACCCTTTGAGAGATCTTGTGGAGTTCAATGCTCTAAGAGAAAAGATACTCAGCAGTACCCAGGCCCTTTTGCCTTGAGTGTCTGTTGCAAAGTAGATGCTATTTGGCCCCCCACTATCTGACAATTGGAACTTGTTCTAACTCCTTTCATCTGCTTTCCATTGGCTTTCTCATGAACTCCCCAAAGCCTAGACAAGCCCGTGGAACATGCAGGGATCTACAAGTTTTACAACTCTAGTAGTACAGACAACAACTAAATGAAAGTGCGGATAAAATGGTCACTTCTCATTAAGGTCCAAATGTTCATGTGGAAAAACATATGTGCATGGTTACGTGAACTATTATATACTTAGAGCCCTTACACTGGGGGGGCCCTCAGCTTAGCCCAGAATTCAGGAGGCATGCTCAAAATCTCTCACCCCTCCTAGGAAGTGCAAGTGTTTTACATAAGAGGATTAGTATCATCCTCTCACCCATTGAGAAACTGAGGCACAGAGAAGTTAGGTAACATGCCTGGATTTGCGCAGCAAGGCACTGGTAGAGTCAAGAATAGAACCCTGGTGTCCAGGACTGCTGTGCTATTAACTGAAGCCACAATACTAGGGAGAGAGCCGCTCTAGGGATCTAGGTTCTGGAACTCATTCCACAGTGTGGGGCACGTCTCTTTCCCCATGGAGTAGTTTGGTCACAATTCCATGAGGGCATCCTTGAGGACGTTCTCCTATCCCCGATATTTCTGCAGAAGGGGATACTCTGGCTTTCATACTTTACTCAGGCAAAAATTCCCACTGACCACAATGGGAGTTTTGAGTGAGTAAGAATGGAGAGAGGATGTCAAGGTTTGGCCCTCTTCATGGCCCAATTAAAAAAAAGAAAGCAAAGCTGCTAGATATGCTGTTTAGGTTACACCAGCCTGTGGGGGGGCGGGAGGGGAATTCTTTTGTATATTAACTGCTGGGATGATTTTCTACAGCTGTTTTGTGGGATGTGTCTATTACTTGTGTTACTGTATGAATTTTATACACATACGGTGGAGAACATAATTCTCCAGGAAACAAGAGAGTTTGACTGATGGGAAACAGAAGTGAGAGATCCCAGGGAAATTAAACTTGCCAGAGGGGAGAATGAGCCTGAGTTTCATTGATGGAAGAAGAGGTTCTGCCATGGGCTTAAGCACCACAAACAATGAGGGCTCCAGTCCTGCTGTTGGATTCATGCCAGGAGGGGGTAGTGGTTTGTCCATGCGGGGCTGCATATGGATGCAGGGCCCTGCCTTCATGGCCCTGATTGCACGACTGGGGCGCAAGGACGGTTCTGGTACCCCAGACTGAGTACAGGGCTTGCACCAACCTCCTGATTCGACAACAGGGCTGTTTGCAAATTGCAAGAGGTGCTGCATGAGGTACTAGAAGCCCTCAAACCCCACTGGCTTCTGCAGGAGTTGAGGGTGCCTGGCCTCTTATAGGATGAAGTCTAGAGTTTGCAAAACAGATCAGCGAATACATGTGGGTGTGTGTTTCAGAGGACTCAGTTGTTTGTTAATTATATTGTATGACAGAAAATGTGTTCAGCAGACAGATCTTTCCTTCTTGCCCCATTGGTGCCTGCTGTATTTTTTAGTGATTTCTCTTCCTGCAGTTCAGCACTAGCTCAATCTGAATTGCCAAGCAGGTTTTGACTCATCTGTTTTTCTGTTTATTTCAGGAGGCCACAGACTTCCTGACCAGTAATCATGTCAGTGAAATTGACATTTGTCTCTCCCAGGGATGGGGCTGGAATCAGCAGGAGCTGTTCCTTTGCTGGATTCAGCACGGTGCAAAGCAGAAAATTAGCGTAAGTAGCATAAAAAGTGAAAAACAAATATATGCACCCTGAGCAGTCAGATATTAGACACAGGCCAACACTCGTTGCCAATTTAAATCCTCCGTGCATAAGGTGTGCCTTTCTTTTTGGGCTAAAGGGATGAGTAGTGTTGTGCACTTTAAACAGCTACTGCACCATGCTCCAGAGATGGCTGCACTTCAGTGGTGGATGAAGCAAGCCCTGTTTATAGTTTGCATATAAATTTTAGCCTGCAAAGTGCTTTGGGATGGAAGATGCTGTCTAAAGTGCCCTTTATCATTATCATCGTCACCCAGCTTTGCTGCTATGTTTCTGCAGAGTCAAAAGCAGGTCATACTGCATGGATCATCCTTCCAGCTAGCAGGAAGAGCACAGCTGAATCCACCTAAAATGGGTCTGGCATATTGAGGGCAAAATTATACTTAACAAGAAATTCTTTGCAAAATCTATTTTGTAAATGTGCCACTAGATTGTAATTTAAAGGGAAGGCATGGGAATTAAAAGTGATTTGTTCGCATCTCACACAAGAAGCGGGGTCATGACTGATCAGGTTTGGATGGGATCCCCAGAGAACACTGAGTGCTGCAAGCATTGGTGGTGGAGGGAAGAATTCCCCTACTAAAGCTTTGAGTCAATACTGAAGCAACAATCCCCCCGGCAGTATGCCAGTGACTAATGTGCTTGTGCCAATGTCATCTGTGAGAAGAGAAATACTTCCTGATTCCTTAGTCATTAAAAATCTCCTGGCACTTTTCAATAGAATAGGCGCTTGGACTAAATTGTTGTGTAGCATTGCTATGTAGTGTTAAATAGCTGCCATTTCTCCCCAAAAGCTGCTCATGTTTCTGTGCTGAATTAAGTGATTCCTGTATAATCTATAAAATGTTTTTAGGATAAATAGTGCTATATAAATGGAAGATCATCATCAGCTCTGGCTGTCAACATATGCCATAAAAAAACCAAAAATGAACTGGTTTGAATCATACAGAAGTACAAAAAATATGCCATTAAAAGCATTCCCCTTCTTAAAGCAATCCTGGAGAGTAACCACTTGTATCTCAGTAAAGAACCTGACACTTCTTATACAGTACTTTGTATTTTCAAAGCACTGAACAAAATTAATTAACATTGTCACCAAATACAGCATTTATAAAAGCATGAACTGAAATGAGACCCTGACACATGTTGATGACCCAATCGGGAGGCCTTGGCACATGAATTCATGAAATTCGTTATGGAACCTGAATAATAATAATCCTAGCACATGTCAGATATCTAAAAATCACACTGACAACTAAACTCTTGAGAAAAACACAGGCAGTAAATTATATAAACAGATCTGAGCTTGACATACATAGTGGGAGTTCTTACAGGAAAGGAGTCTAGCAGGAAAAGAGTTGAACAGCTGTTTCTATAACCAAATCACCTCCAGCAGGCTAAGAAAGCTCCAAATAAGCAAATTTAGATTTCCCCTAAGATTGTTCTGTTACTTTCAGCTGCAAAGCATTTTACACTATCAGCCTTTATGCATTTTCCCCCCCTGTTGTTTGCAAAATCTTATTGTCATTTAACTGTTTAGATAGAGGAAAGTTTTGCTCAGAGATGAGAATTCAGCCATTCAGGAAAGTATTTTGAGATAATGCTAAATGTTAAGAGCAAGATATTGCCAGGCGAAACACCAGAGGACTTTCCCCAGTACAGTGAATGTATGTGCTCATTGCCTTTCCCTTCATAACCTCTGTCACTAGCACTTTAGAATGACACAGTAGGATATCAGTGGGGCCTTTTATCCAAAGGATGGCAAACAAACAAGCTCCTCAGGCAGTCTCCCTTCTGAGCACACACTAAACACGCTTTGCATTTTTACAGCAGCTTCCACCTGACGCTTTCAAAATGCTCTAGGCACATTAATGAACTTAGCCTCACAACACCCAGCAAGGGAGATAAGTATTGTTATTCCTAGCTGTAAATTGGGGAACCTGAGAGATGGAAGCCCAGTGCCTCAAAACTATTTAGATGCCTCCCTCCCTTTGAGGACCTGGACTAGATAGATTAAAGGACTTGCCCAAGGGTCATAGAGTAAGCCTGTGACACAGCTAGAACCAGCCCCCATGTGACCTGGGCTTTAATCACCAGACCATCCTTCCTCACACCTTGAGTTTCATGCACATACTTTATGGTGGCATATTGTATAATTCATGAACCACCTCTAGAATTTAGATGTTGTCATTTCCCCAGGTGTGTTCAATCCATAATTTACTCAGCACTGAAGAGAAGAGAGAGCCGCAACTAAGCCCAATGACACAATCTGAATAGATGTCAGGAGTGGAGAATTTCCCTAGATTAACTTTCTCAAATAAAGGCTTGGTTTAAAGGAGTGAGTTAAAAGCAAATAGAAGGGGGATATTAATCAAACCAGCTACAAATAATCAGGGTTTATGCGACTACAGAGAGGGAGGTAAAATAGCCCAGAATCTATCAACAGAAGGCAAGCATCAGCAGTGGTTTCAAAGTCTATCTATCTTGAGCTTTGCTTACCTATCTCAGGTATATGACTAAA
This sequence comes from Emydura macquarii macquarii, assembly GCF_026122565.2. NCBI lineage: Eukaryota > Metazoa > Chordata > Testudines > Chelidae > Emydura > Emydura macquarii. Next base: position 13,840,628 of record NW_027131620.1, read on the forward strand.
GGTTACTGGCACTATTGCTCATCATATTTGCACAGCAGTCCCATTTTGTAATGGTAGTTTACAGGATTTTGGATTTAAGTGGAATTTGATTTTGATTTTTAATTGCTTTTAAAAAAGGTATAATGTTTGTCACAGAAAGCTAGCTTGGATTAGAAAAAAAACCACTTGACTAAAAAAATTAGTTTGCAATCTGGACCTGGTAGACTTCTTGCGTATTTCAGAAACAAAATATAAACAAGTATTTAAGTAGGTGGTGAGGGCAGCCAAGCATTAGCTATTTCTGAAGCCCTTTTTATAAGGTATCTTTGCTAGACTGCCTAATAGCTCAGAACTCAGCTGCTCTGTTAATATACTCTTAATCATGTATATGATACCCAAGTGTGTACATAAAGTGTTTAATCCCAATGTTTAGTAGATATCTTTACTTGAGGCACCTGGACCATTGGTCCAGGGATTACTGAAATTTGGAGAATAGCAGTGCCTGTGCTCTAATCCTAACTTTAACTCCACTTTCTTCTCTGACCTTAAGCAACCGACAAATATTCTGCCTCAGTTTTTCCTTTTTAAAGATAGTAACAACTGTGTCTGGATTCTGTAAGCCCTACCTTGTTTGAGTAGTGCCATTACATTCAATAGGACTAATTGTGTGAATCTGTTTACAGGATCAGAGCCGTGGTGATCTTGTGAGCTATCATGAGGATTAATTACTCAATGTTTGAATGTCAGTCTGTGAATCAGTAGTACATAAAAATGATCTATTTCTGATTCCCCAAAATAATGAGGACTTTGATGGGTTAAAGATCAACACTAAACCACTCTGTTATGGATCTAAGACAGGTCCTGATCCTGCTTCCCTTAATCACTTAAGTTGTCCCACTATTTTCAGGGAGACTGCTCCTTTTGAGTAAAGAGTTACAGACCTGCTCCTGCAAACAACATTGTAGTAGCTATATGTGTGAGACTTTCTTCCAGCTCTGAGATGGTGCTGGTTTTTTTTCCCTCCCTACAGAAAGTCTCTCAGCAGAAGTTCGGTGAGGTCTAAAATGTCAATGAAATCCTCCAAAATGTATCCCTCCCTGCAAAGAGGGGCTGTCATCTGGGATCCAAAACCACAGCAGGTGAAGAAAATTTTTGAAGCTTTGAAGAAAGGACTTAAGTAAGGACTCTTCTAGTGTTAACTTGTTGGAATTTGCCTTCTTTAGTGTCTTTTGTTACTGCTAAAACTTTGTTCCTTATACTCTAGCCTAATGAATGGCCCAATGCAGCACCTCTTGTAATCAAGGGCAAAGCTCCTTTTGTCTTAATCAGATACAAAATTGGGCCCTTAGCAAACAGTTTGCCAACACACCACCAAGTGCCAAACAAATGTATTTGGGACCTACTCCTCCCTCACTCCAAGGATCTTATCTTGCTCCTATTAATGGTAATAGTTAACTCCATGTGATATCAATAGGTCTACATTGGAATTTGGAGCTCCTGGAACTTTATTAGGTACCTGGCTGTTGCTGTGTAGACAAAGAGTAAATGGAACTATCACAACCTCCCTGTGACTTTATAATTCCTCTCAGTGCTTCTAATCTGTGTGAACCATGCTGGTGTGCAGCTCCTTCAAATACAACATTGGCATCTCCAGGATTTTATTACCATGGGATTTTATGATAAGAACATCATGAGAAATAGCACTGTAATTATTTGCCATAAGTGTAAACACCTCAGCTTCTTAATTATGTCTGACATAGTTAAAACACAGTTGGTTTCTCTCAAGGACTGTAATGTCATTTTAGCCTTTAAAAGGTTATGCCAGTGTCTAGTTAATGGAATTAAACTGAAAATAAAAATTCTAAACCTAGTAAAAAGACTCTGATATTTTATAGACTTGGGGAGACTAAACTGTCAGATGGATTAGAGTTATGGTCCCAATTCTGTGAGGAACACTGCACAGTTGGACTCCTGCAACTGCCTTGCAGAACTGAGTAACAAATTATTGGATGCAGCTGTTTTCTGTAGACAGCTCTAATTAAAAGGCCAGATTTTAAGCAGCTTCAAACTAAATCCATTTGTCCTTGCTGGAATGTTTTTTTGTTTTAAGATAGAAACATCAACTAACCCTTAAGTCTTATGACCCTTCTGGGTGCCTCCCCACCAACTGAGCATCTTAAAATGCGGCTAAAACCTAAAATGACTTTATATTTAAAAAAAAAAAAAAAAAAAAAAAGCAAGCTCTGGCTACCATTTTATTGAGCTATTACCAGCAAGTGTGGAGAGCAGAGAGTTGAATGCTAGTCACTTTGTGTATTAACAATAATAGTTCATAATAGTTAGAAAATAAAATACACCCAAAAAGTAATTTTGAAAAATTGCAGGTTGCTTAACATAAACACATCAAGCTGTTCAGGTTCTGAGTCTTGTAAAGCAGTATTTTCCAGAAGGTGATTGTCTACAGCTCTTTAAATACAAGAGGGGAAAATAGAATTACTCGTGTCTGTTCTGAATTAAAATGAAGTTGGAAGAGGATCAGCTCAGAAGGAGTTCTGTCCTCTGGGAGCTGCCATGGGGCCCACTGAAGCCAATAGGAGCTAAGTGCTCAACACTTTGCAGGGTAAGGCCCCTGCTTTTTAATGGGGGGGAAGCAATGGGAGTATCAGGAAGTAGCCAGTGGCTGATCTAGTCTAGGGGACAGCAAGAGTGGCATTCAGCCCCCTGCTGCTCAGATAAACAAAGGACATGTTTAAGAGGTGCTGAGTACCCACTGCTTCCATTGACTTTGGCTGGAGCCACAGATGCTCAGCACCTCTGATAGTCAGGCCCAGGGGGCTGAAGTGTTCAGTGTTTCAACCCTTTGATCTTGTGAGCAGAGCTGGCTGATGAGCTGTTCAGTTCTCAGCCAGGTCTGCAGCTCCTCCCCAAATGGCAGTGGTATTCTGTTTTCTATGTTCAGCATTAGGAGCCTCCTGGCTCTGGTTCTTCCTTTGATCCAAGATGGCAACTGTTGCAGTGAGGTGCTTGCTCAATTGCACTCTTGCTGTTACTGGTTTCCCTTCATTTAAAACAAGTTCCTCAGGACGACAGTCTAGCTGTACTCTCCGTGTGAAGGAAAATTGAACATGACACTATTGGAGCTGGGAGTGCTGGTGAGAATCTCTGGGGATTAGAAGAGATGGGCTTTCTGTGGGTTAGAGGCTGCTGTCCTCCTTCCTTTTCCAAGCTGCCATGAATCTTCTTTGCATTTTCAACTGTCTCTTCAGCTGTACCCCCAGCTCAGCCCTTCTGAGCCTCTAGTCACTTCTGAGGTGGGGAGCTCAGTGAATTTTCCATTGGGCTCTTTTTCTTAAACCTGTGCCTTTGAGTGTCCTATAGCACATGCTAGAAGAAAATATTACTTTGGGTTTTCTTTCTTCTCCAGTGAATACCTGCAAGTGCATCAGGCTGAGTTGGATTATTTGTCCGGTCGACACAAAGACACAAAAAGGAATTCCAGACTGGTAAAATGCTTCTCTGTATTAATCACCTGATTAATAATAATCTGAAGAGGGCAGAATTTAAAAACAAGAACTGTCTTTTGTCTCTGGGACTGAAAGGGGTCTTAATAAATGGAAAGCCCAATACTTAAAGTGAGATGCTAGTATTATACCTACATGCTCAATTCACCAAGTAGGTCAAGGCTATATGGGGGAAAGAATCCAGGAGTGTCCTAACTCTGTGTCCTATTGTGTTCCCTGGATTGCACTCTTTCCTTTTTGGGATAGTGGCTGCTCATTACTATCTGGCAAGCAATATACTTGCCTGGCTGTGTCTAGAAACTGAGGAGAAAGAAAGATCAGGCTAAATAGGTGAAACATTGATTAATAGGTCCTAGCAACTCTGATTCTGCCATATACAAAATCCCAACAAGACCTTTGCTATTAGTAGTACTAAGCTGTACAGAGCACTTCAGACTCTGTGTTCCAAAAGACAGCCCCAACTCAGAGTAACTTTTCAAGGCTGGATTAAAAAACCTCCCGCTCACCCTAACTAACTTACAAAACCTGTACTGTTTCTAAAAATTGTATTACTCCAGGTGCCTCAGTTTGGGCACCCAAAAATCAAGACACTGATCAGAGTGTGCTTTTGAAAATGTTGTTGGTCTTGCTATCTGCCCACTGTATTGCACAATGCTTCTTATGACATGGTTCAACATGGGTAGTTGCTCTGGCAGCAGATGTGGAAATGTCTTTAATACGTGCAAATGAATTCATATGCAATTTGTCATATTTGTCTTTCAGGCTTTCTATTATGATCTGGATAAGGTAAGTAGTCTTTCTTTTTTGAGGGGACACGATGTGTCCCAGAAGGTAATAAACAGCAAAGTTCAAGCACTGATACTGTACACTCACTGAATAATTTAATGCCATATTATGTGCATATTTACATAGCTTATAATCTTTCTCTCCTTTTCTAAAGCAAATTCGCTCTGTTGAAAGGTACATCAGAAAATTGGAATTTCATATAAGCAAGGTAAGGGGAGAGCTATTTATATTCTGTGCTTGGGAGGCACTGCTATATAAACATTCTGATTAGAAAATACTTCCTCAATAGCTTGCTTCAGGGGAAGTGGCATTGGGACTTCTGAAAGATGTAACTCCTTTCTTTACAGAAGGAGAGGGTGGTGTAAGGGTTTTTTTCCCCTCTCCTTCGAATGGCTCTATTCAGACTGAATGCTGGGCCCCGCCTCACCCTGTAAAACCAGTTTCTGTACCCTGCCAGCTTACTCAGAAGAAAGGTGCTGTTGGGAGGAGTTGCACGGTTTTTTCTTTTTTGCTTCATGGAAACCTAGATGGTGGCACTCAATGGACTCTGCCAATCTTCTATCTGATTTTAAACGGGTCAGAAATATCTCCTGCATACGTGTGATGTGTATGTATGTTTCTCCAACCCAGAATTAAACAATGTTTCCTCTCTTCCCTCCACACCTCATGGCTTAGTAACAGTAGAATGAACCTGCTTTCTTGATATTCCAGGTTTAGAGTCATGCCCTCACTAAACCCATTTGAGAGCCATGATGTAATCTTCTTAGCCTCTAGGATGCTTATACTCAGACCCATCCATTTAGGGCCATTGTACCATGACTTTGACGTGGGTTAGGGATTGGTTAGCTTGAATAAGGGGAAGCCTTTCTCTGGGCTAGGAGAAGCATTGGTGCCAGATGTCTCGCTATAAAGTGACTTTATGAGATTAAGCAAATAGAGCAGCCCCATCTCTATCCATCTCCAACATGATCCAGTTGACTACGAATTTCCTCTCTCCAAGTTTTCATTGAGGAGGCTGGATTGTCCAGTGGTTAGGACACTATTCTGGAATCTGGGAAACTGAGGTACAATTTGAATTTCTTGTATGACCATAAGCAAGCCACTTAGCCTTGCTGTTTATCAGTCCACCGTCAGTAAAATGGAGATAATGGCACTGCCTCACAGGTGTGTTGTGAGGAGAAATGCATTGAAGATTGCAGGGCACTTGGATGCAGGGCTTACTTTACCACACTAAGTACCTTGGAGAGCTCGATAGAATTCTAGGACTACTTGTTCTGTGTCTTGTATCTGGTGGTGGTTTCCAAAGCCTGGTGCTTTAGCTCCTTAGAAGTAGTGCTGGAAGAAATTTTGCTTTCAGCTCAGACTTTGGAGTCTGGTAGACAAAGCAAAGTGAGGTGTAGTGAAGCCTGCATAGCCAAAACAGTAGATAAACCATGCCCCCAATAAACTACTTTCCCATAGCCTTCAGTTGATCTATAGGGTGTGTGTGGTGTGTGTTTTTTTTTTTTTTTTTTTTTTTTTTTAATGTGCAGAACAACTAGTTAGAGGCTTTCAGGCTTTGGGGTGGGTTAGTAGCTTTTGTTGGCGTTGGCTGAAAATGGGCTTTTATTTAAGTGCTTGTGAATGTTACTTTTGGATTTTTAAAACCAGAAAACAGACTGTTAATGGTGACATCTTTCAAGATTATGTAAAACCCTCTTGTTAGTATGCTTTTCTTGTATGTGCACTTGTACTGTACAAAAATAATAAAAAAATCTTTAACTGGTGGGAGTTAATCTTTCACCCACTTTCCCTCCATCTGTAATCTTGGATCCACTTCACTGAAAAGGATTCTTATGAGAAGAGGGGGTATGAGTCCATGCTAGAATGATGAGATTTGCTCTTTTACAAGGAGAAACTCCTAGAAACTTAACATGACAAATGTTGTTGCTCCCTCAACTCACTAAAATTGGAAACAGATACCAGATTGGTGTAAAATATGGGGCCTCTTTTCTGTTAAAGGTAGAAGAACTGTATGAAACATATTGCATCCAATGCAGGCTGCGAGATGGGGCCTCTAATATGAAACGTGCTTTCTCCTTGACTCCCTCCACTAAAGCCTCCAGAGAGAGCCTTGTAGAACTTTATAAGAACCTCCAAGAATGCACAGAGGTAGGAGAACTCTTCAAGCATCTGACAAAGAACTGACTCTTCTGTCTAAAATCAAAGCAGTGGATAATATACCAACACATGCTGTTCTGAACTATTGGTCTCTTCTGTGGTCTGGGCTTAGAACAAAACATGTAAAATTAGATGAAGATGCATATGTGCTACAACTCAGAGCTTCCTCTATAAAAGTACTTTGTTGCCTAACTTCTCCCTTAATATGCTGTGAAATGCACAGGGTAACAGTTTGTTTGCTTACAATCAAATGTGTTCATGAAGGGTGCATAGAAATTCCTTTGAATTTGAGTTGTAATATTAGGGCCTAATCTAGCTTTCATGGGAAGTTATGGGGGGAGGGGTGTCTTTCCACTGACTTTCAATGGGAGTAGAATGGGACCTAGTTACTAACCTACTGTGTGAGTAAGCGTAGGTCTACACTTCAAGCTGAAGGTATAAATTTCAGCTCGAGGTGATGTAGCCGCACTAGCTTTGATGGTGGTAGCATGCTAAAAACAGCATAGCTGCAACAGTGCAAGCAGTGGGACGGGTTACCTGCGTACATGCCTAGGGACTTGGACAAGATTGTACTCAAGATGGTTAGCCCATCCTTCTACTTGTGCTGATGCTGTGGCAATGGCCCCTCTCTTTTTTGGATCTTCAAGACTGGAGACAAATGGCTGCCACTCATGTCACCATTTTACTCCACTCTTCAGTCAGAGTAATTGGGCTTTCCTTTTCTTTCAGGATATGTGTCTGATTGAAGGGGCACTGGAGGTGCACTTGGGAGAATTTCACTTGAAAATGAAAGGTAGCTTCTGTGTACTATTCTATAGCATTCATCACTTGAGTAAAAAGCTCTTCAGATTTGCTGAATGGAAGACTTATCCAAAGTTTACTGAAGTCTGTGGGAGCTGGGGTTTGGATCAAGACCTAAACTGATTTTTATTGAGCCTCAGTTCCCATTGATGTGAAATAAACTTAGTGCTGCAGAGCAGAGACATTTTATATGAGAGTGTTCGAATAGGACTTTCCTCCTCCCTACCCCTGAGCAAAGCTTGCAATTTTAAGTAAGGCAAATGGCTTGGTTTCCTAATTATTCCTCCACATGAATTTTGGTGTAAGGGGAGACTAATCAGAGCATCATCTGGATGCTCAATGCAAGCTGAGGATTGTTAGTAGATCTTTTGAAACTCTCTAAGGCTACAAACACTGGAACGGATTTTCTTTCTCTTTCAGGGCTGGTGGGCTACGCACGTCTCTGCCCAGGGGACCAATATGAGGTACAGTACACAGCAGTCCATTTTCTTTTACAATTTGCAATTATGGGCTTGCACATGTGAAGTGCAAGTAGGGGGTGTGAGGGTGTGTAGGCTGAGCAGGAGAGAGAGTGCATGGAAACCAGAGGCTGCATTGGTGAGAGCAGTGCTTCTGCACAGCTAATGAATTATCCACTTCCAGGAGTAATAGAGGGCAGGTACTTGGGGGACATAAGTCTACCGGAAGAGTCCTTGGGGGATCTGGCTGGAGACTAAAAGCACCCTGAAAGATGGTAGCAGCAATACTGCTGCCTATCCATAGGGTAGATCCCACTTGGCCCAACTGCCTATGAAGGGCACAGGGCTGTGTAACTGTGCGCACAAAGCTTGTGGCTGCGGGCTGAATCTATCCCAGTAGTTTCAATTCTAACATCCTTATCTTCCTGCCACTAACAAAACTCCAAATCATTTTCAAACCTGTCCTGCTCTGATGCAGAACATTACGCATTGATAACTCTCTCGCTCTCTGCATTATAATACATGTACACTTTGGTATCTGACTTTTTTCACCCAAGTTCTTCCAGGACAGGTGGGATGCAGAACTGCTTGGCACTTCATCTCAGCATTTCACCTTATCAAGGCATTTTAAATTGCCAGCCCCCACCCCTCCCTTTGTTCCTTTAGCCTGGCTTCTTAAAAGCACAACGATCAAGGGAACAGGCACCAGCTCTGCTGTATGGGAAGGGAGGGTGCAGTTCCATAGTGTCTTGATTTGCAGATTCTAGCATCCTCTTCCCTATGTGGCTTCTAGGTGTTTGTGCGACTGGGGCGCCAGAAGTGGAAGCTGAAGGGCAAAATTGAGACTGACGACAGCCAAACATGGGATGAGGAAGAGAAGATTTTTATACCCAACCTCCACGAGAAGCTTGAAATCAAGGTAGTTGTCTGCAGTGGCTGAATTGTAGCTACTGGGTTAGCAGGTAGCTTACCTTCCCACCCAACTCTCTGCCTAGCATGCTTTTAAAAAAACAAACCAACCATGAATTTTCACAGCTGTGTAGAAACAGCAATTAATCAATGTTCTGCTCACTGAGCTAGCTTCTTAATTTCTGTTTCTGCTTTCTTTCCCAGGACTCTTGTAATTGCAACTAGGTTAATGTTTCTGCTTTTCCATATATTAGAATGACCCCTGTGTAATCCCCACATCCAAGATTTGGTGGTTAGGGGTCCATGGCTTAGATGGAGTAATTATATTGCACACACACTTTTGGGATAAAATTCCTGGTGTGTAACTATATGTACACTCTATATGTGTATAAGTCAAACTTGCCCATTCCTTGGGTTTCCCTACATGATCTCTTCTGTCTCAGCCCCTGATTTCCTCTGCCCTGGAGATACTCTAAATCCACTTATATCCTATTGAAGCTAATGAGATCCACTGGCCAGAGGGAGTTGGCTATACTTATTCCGTAACTTTAGGCACGATTTTGCCACTTGTCATTATAGTGGCTCATTGGAGGACCCCTGTATTCTTGTAAACGAGCCCTAGATCTCATCTCCTTACTATACTATACAGTTGCAGGGTAGGCAGCCAGAATAAGCTTTTATAAAAGTTGGAGAGAGGATCCTCTTGTTACTAGTGCTGCTTCTACCTTTTCCACACTACATCTTGACCTGGCAGCTGCTACTTAGGAACAAACTCTCAATGGAATCCTCTGGGGGCCCGATCCTGCAGTCAGGACTCCCTTCACCACAGAGGAGAGCTGAGACTAAAATAGACTGCAGGCTGGGGGAGGACCCTTCACTACCTGAGTGAAACACATTGTTCTGCAGTGCCGACATAAGGCTTTCCATGCCTGGAAGCCATGCAAAATAGTTATTGCAACACCCTCTCCCTTCTGGCAGCATGGGCTGAGTTACATAGGAAAGAATTCCTGACTTCTAGCCAGTAGAGCTTTTAGAAATGTTCTTAAAATGTTTTTCCCGCACTGCACAATGAGAACTGGGAGAAAAGCTAATTCAAAGATGCATATTTTCTCATATTTGCAAAAACATGGAATTGCTCTGTATGTCAGTGAAGATGAATCACCTCAAACTTCAGGGGAGAGGTTATATACTTAGGTTTTATGCCAATTTATTAAACCTGACTGACTCTAGTCTTTCTGCTTTCCCTCTCCATACAAGTATGCATGCACAGAGTATGTATTGGGTACAATTTTCAGAAGTGCTGGAGTCCCATTTCCAAAAGTGACTTGGGCTCCTAATTACCATTAACTCTCTGAGTGATTCTGAAAACATTAGCTGCTAAATCTGTCCCCTGATCCTAAATATGACCCCTACCTTGGTGCACAAAGTAATATGCCGTTGTACAGCAGCATCTTGGCTGGGGATTTTCTGGCCCATTTGCCAAGATTGCAGACAGATGAGAGAACTGGGAAGCTGTCTCTGCCATTGCTGGCCTCAGCTGTGGCTGCAGAAGCTGAGGGCCAGGCCACAATGCATGCATAAGGTGCTATACCTGGGTCAAACAGCTGACAAATTAAGGTGTGCTTGCTGCTTGTGGACCATGAGAGGAGGGAACTGAAGACAGCTAGGCTTTGATTCGGAGCCGCAGCTGGGAGGGAAGGGCAGTGTCCACATGCTGAAGGTAGTTGGGGACCAAAACAGCCTTACACTGGTAGGGAGGTGGACTAGATAATCTAATGGGGCTCTACATGATAAGATTTTTGGGTCAAATCCAGGGATGGGTGAGGCTTGTTATAATTCATACAGCAAAATGGGCTCCAGCGTTCCAGGTTGTCTGATACAGAATTGTTTTCATACACACTGAAGCCAAAATGTTTTGGGTGCCTAAGTTTAGGCTCCTAACTAAGTGGAATGACTTTCAGAAGTGGCAAACACTCCTAGCCTCCATTGGCATGAATGGAGCTGTGTATAGCTCAGCATCTGTGGAAAATTACTACTTAGGGCCCTAAACTTGGATCCCCAGGCTTGAAAAATTTTGACTTAGGGTCTCAAAGAGCTGATCCTAGGCTGACGTGTTCCTTGCGCGCACACACACAATCTGAAGTGGGGCAAGAACGGGTTTTCCATTGAGAGCTATCTCCATGGTATGCTGGCCAGCTCCTTAGTATGGGTGGTATAGAATCAGTATGTGACATGAACTGGACTCAGCCATATCCCATGAGTCTGGCCTCTTTAAACACCACAATTTATCCTTCATGTGTGTCCAGCATTTGGTAAAATGAAAGTGGGTTTGTGCCTCTGTAGGTCACAGAACTGCGGGGACTGACAACGATTCTAGTTGGTGTGGTAATGTGCGACAGCCTCGACTTCTTTACTACCAGGCCTCAGGCAATCATTGTGGATATAACTGAGCTGGGCACCATCAAGCTACAGCTGGAGGTCATCTGGAAGTGAGTACAACTCCAAATGCTAAACAGCAGGGGAGAGGACTGTTAATGAGGGAGCTTTAGTGATTGCGATGGGTGCAGCTTTAACAGCACTCAACACTACAGTCCTCTTTCTGTTCACACAACAGGTGCAGCCTAGGTAGCAACTGTACAAGTCTTCCCACAGCACCCTGATCTGGAGGGACCAATCCCAGGGCGGAGAGGATAGCATAGCCCCTATCTGCATGGCCCTTGAGTTCTTTGCTCTGTGTTGAGGCTGCCAACCACCGAGCCAGCTGTGTCTGGCTTTTATTTAAGTTACTGTTTTGTCCAGAGTCAGTGTTCACTTTGTGGCGTATGCACATCTCTGAAATGCAAAGAATTGACATAAAGAAGATGAAATGAAGCTGTAAACAGCAGCTCTTAGACACAACCATATGAATATGTTTGAGGTTTTTTACAGAATCACTACAGTTACAGGGGCCAAGACTGCCTTTAAAAATGAGATTTTTTTTTTTTCCCCAAAGGTTTGGCTGCTGTCACACTTTGCTTTTTGACACGGTGATCACAACTGCAGGGTCTAGTTTTGCTTGTGCACAGTTGGGAAACACCATTATGATCCCAGTGTGATTGCTTTTTATGTTGCATCAACCCAACTCCTACCCCAAGAGTGAGGTGGTGCCTGTGATTTGATGCATTGTTTAACATTTTAGATTTTTGTAAATTTTTAGTCAATTACAACTATTAAAGGCAAAACTTCATTTTATGGGTGCTGCATTGAGAGATTTCTTCCCACCCCCATCCTGTATTGCAAGCTGCACATCAAAATCCTAACTCCAGAAACCTTAATTTGTATCTTGAGCCCCTCCATAACTTAGTCCGTGTGAAGGCTTTATCATGGGCTCTCTGATGCAGGTGTATACCGCACCTACAGGAAGATAGCAGCTGCATTTGGTGTCCTCTGACACGGTTGAGGCTGATCTATATAAGATGTGGCCACATGCTGGTCATGCCTATCTGACTGAAGGATGGCTCTTTAACAATACTTTTCTCTCCTGATGTCAGTTGCTGGTACGTTTGAGTTGTTGTAGCTCCCTTCTGCTGCAGAGAGGGCACAGCTTGTGTTTGTGGCCATGATCAGAATTAAAATGATTACTCCCTTTTTAAATAGCTATGACTTGCTCTCCTGATAGGGCTATGGGGCAAGAAAAATACTTTGTCACTAATCTGCCATGGATTTTTCACTAGCAGTAGTGAAAACCATAACTCATCTAAACTTGAAATGGAAAACAATCTAGAACTTGTTCCCTCTGCTAATAGGAAATGGCTTGCAAAACAAGCCAAGAAACAGACGTAGGTCTATGTCTACACTGACGGTGGCAAATTTGATTTGAGTGGAAGTGAGGACCCACTCAATCGATCTGGAAGTTGATTGATTTAATAAAACCACCTTCCCAAAAAGCATAGCACTGCATCGACATGTACGCATTTCCCACCGGCGCAGCACAAGGGAGACTGCACGCTACAGGGAAGTTATGAAGTCGACTGCTGCCGAATTTGCCTGTCAGTGTAGACCAGACCCTGGTTAACGTTTAATGGAATGTGGAAGAGCTTCAATTTTCTTGAGAAGCAGAGGCAACCACTGCCCTTCTATGGATCAACAGTTGTCAGTTTGGTGTCTGGCATAAATTCAACCTACTCATTCTGGGTGGGTGGGTGTGGTGAGAGAGAACCAATGTCCTAATGTATTTCATATTTCAGGGATTTCAGTATATTGCAAGCTCTCTCTTCTTTCATCCTTGCAAAGTGCTGGGTGCCCCTCTGCTACAGCAGAATGCTAACTTCCTCTCAGCTACCTCAAACCCAGCTATGTTTGTAAAGTACCCAGGAATGAATGAGAGCAGCACTTTGCAGTCATACCTTTTACCTCTGGCTGTTCTCAGCTCCACCACCACCAGAGCTGGAAAAGGGTCGTGGAATATGTTTAGTAACACCTAGAACTAAATTGCAAAGTTCAGATCTAAACCCACAAGTCCTTCAGGCCCCTCTTCAGGAATGGGGAACAAGATTCCCCTCTCAATCACACTCTAATCTTCTTACGTTTCCAAATGCACTTCGAAACAGAACTAAGGTTTTAGAACCTAACTTAACTTCTGCCTTGGTGCTGTTTTTGGCCACCAACAGGTGAAATACTGCAAAGAGCCTTCCCAGGAGTCTTCCAACCCAAATGTAGCTAAGCAGCTGAACTTTCAGGTTGCTTTTCTGGAACATATGACATTCATGGAGTATCCTACACTGTTTTCCAATGCTTTTTGTGAGCAAATGGCTCCTCGCACATCCTGCAGTTTTCTTCTAAACTTGTTTTAGATCAGTGTCCTTGCTGTAGTTCAACAAAATATTAGCCTGGTCAAAAGCATCTGAAGTTTTGTTTTCAAACACTTACACAACAGACCTCTGTGCCTGCACCTGTTATGATGCTTTTTCTCCTGAGATCTAATGTTAGGCAGCAGTGTATATTTTTGGTTGGTTAGCTATTTTTTTGTTTGTTGATGTTAGGGCCCTCATGAACCTCAGAGCAGCTGCAACATTTCTTATTTAGAAATTGAGCTAGTAATTAGTTTGATGCTTTGCTGTCATTCCACAAGCATTGACCACTGTGTGGTTCTGTATGCTAATCTCTGCATTATCTGTCATATGTATGTGTGGATTTACAAGCACATCCATTTGCAGTGGTAAGCAGAGGCCATCTGGCTAGAGTTGGTAAATTTTTAATGTTTGACTTTTTAATGCTGAAAACGTCCTTTTTTGGTCAAAATGGAAATTTTTTTTGACACTTCATGTTTTTGCTTGACCACTAACCATCTGTAGTTTATTAGCAATCACAAACTAATGTGGAGTGGAGGAGCAGCAGCAAGGCATCTTCAGCTTTTATTGAAAAGCTGAAACCTCTTGAAGAAAACAACACAAAAGCTCTTTTTTGCAAATTTCTTTGCAAGAACAACCACCACTTCCCTAGAAGCTCTACTTCTGGGCTTAAAATGAACAAGAACATTGCACTGGAAAAAGTGACCTGAAGCCCCGAGTGCATTGATGGAGGTGCTTTCACTATACTGAATGAGTCTTTAAACCTTTGTTGCTATAGTATCTCTGTCGAAATCTGGCAGGTACTGAACTGAGAGTAAAGACAAGAGCTGAGTCTTGAAGAGATCTCTTCCCTTTTAATTCTCCCTTTCGCCAGCAATAGTAAATAACTTTGTCTGGATGAACACTGTTGCTTTATCTTTTAACTTTGCCTTTAATCCTACTAGTGCTGTTTCTATAATTGTTTGCACACAAACTCCACTGCCTCTGGGAGAGGGAGGGTGGTAATGCACCTTCTTGTTATGGGATTTTCTGTAGTCCCTCAAGGTCGTGGACTATTTTTTTAAATTTAAAAACGCCACTAGACAAATGGTGCCTGAATGACCTCCCTAGCACACTATTGGTACTTAGCAGCAACTGCAGTTGGTGCGAATGACATGCTAATACCAGTCTACACACACATCCACTCAAATTAAGGCCAGGTCTACACTCAGAGTGCTTTGCTTGCAGAGCCATACCAATATACGGTGTTCCTGGCAAGAGAGCAGTTTTGTTGGCATAACCATGTTTATGGTAGGGGCTTTAGTCACTATAGCTACATTGTGCAGGAATCACACCCCGACTGGTGTAGCTGTACTCTACCAACTTCTACCAGCAGACCTGGCCTAAGGCTTTCACGGGGTCCCTGCTTACTTCGGATTGTTTGAAGCCTTTGAGGATCAAATGCTGCTGTTCTGCTGCTAATTCAGCAGGTCTTTTCCTTTTTTTCCTACTACGAATTGTCCGAGCAGATCTAACGGCGCTGATTTAGTCTTTATTTTAAAATGATTTACTGAACAGTTCCAGCTGCTAATCCATTTTGAGCTGTGTGAATTCAAAATGGGGTTCACTGTAAGTGGACACTGAGATACTAGGATAGTGTTTGTGGGGTGTGACTGGATGACTAATTCAGAATGGAATCTGGCAGGGTTTGTTTTTGAATTAAAACTTCTGTCCATGAAACATTTGCAAGGTGAAAACTTGTTGTTTTTTGCCAACACTTTCTTCAATGCCTGTAGTGAATGCAGTGAGTGACATAAACGAACATATACCAGGCATGAACACAAGTGAAGTGACTTGATTTTAAAAACCTCAAATGATTCCCTGGTAATACTTGGCAGCCTTGGCCCAGCTGTGACACTTTTTTGCCTCCAGGAAACAAGAGGTTTTCAACTTGGCAACTGCTCAGCTGGGAACAACACTAATAGTGACATATATCCTAGGTGAGCTAGTCCCCATAAGAAATCTAGATGCTTATAAGAGAATTTCTGTCTCATTTCTCTGTATATGTTTTGCATAGCCCCTTGATCGCCTACCACCCAGATTCTTCAGAGCCCTTGCACATGGAACTGACCAGTGTCCTTTTTTTTTTTTTTTATTTTGACTGCTAGTCTGCTGAAGCTGTTTACACTGAAGAATATTTGCACAGTGATAAGACATGGGTATTTCTAGTTAAAAAAATAAAACCACTCAAAATAATAGCTCTTCTCACAAGCTTTCCCCCTAAAATACTGACTAATGAACCTAATCCATCTGTGACACCCAAAATTCCATCCTGGGCCAGCTCCCACCTCCCTGACTACTGGATGAGCTCTAACTGTACCTTGCTTTTGTTTTGTTTTAAAATTTGCATGCTCTTTTAGCAGAGAGGATTTAGCATAGAGGATTGATAAAACTCCTCCTGCCTTCTCTGCAGACTTCAGTGGGGTGGGGGTATTTCTAAACTGCTGTCAGAGGT
This sequence comes from Emydura macquarii macquarii, assembly GCF_026122565.2. NCBI lineage: Eukaryota > Metazoa > Chordata > Testudines > Chelidae > Emydura > Emydura macquarii. Next base: position 13,856,565 of record NW_027131620.1, read on the forward strand.
AGTAATACCTAGGCTAGTTTTAAGCTAGGGTTTTAAGCATGGCTAAAACTAGGACTTCATCAGGGCCTGATAATGCCTGCCTTTTGGCACATTCCTAAGGGCAAGTGTGTGGTGGGGGAAAGAGAATCAGACCAAACCAAGGATCAAAGCTACCCAGCCACGTCTGGACCTTGGCAACTAGATGCAAATGTAGCACTGCTTCCCCTGCAAATGGGAGTCGTGCAGTTCTGTGCTGTGGCTGTTTCTGTGCCTCTCACTACCACATGGGAACAAGAGTGATAGACTGAGCCTGCTGCTCTGACCGCTCAGGCTCCAAGCACTTGAGCTAAGGAAAAAATCTGACTCATTAGCACTATAGGGCCTGGCCCCTAGTGGAATAGTTCTGAGTCTCCCATTCACCATTGTGATCTTCTCATACATACACACACACACTCCCTCACATGAGCCACTTCATCAGTTCACTCTGTACTTTATGGTAATAATTAATACAGTCTTTTTCGCATGCTATGCCCTTATGAAGTATGTCTATATGATCTTTTGGTAGGCTAGAGTTTACTTCATTGCCCTTTTTCCAGTGCCTAAAAAAACCCTACTGCCATAGAAAAGCACCTACAGACCCAGAATTCACTCACTGAGGATTTTGAGCAATGATTGCACAGGGTCAATCTCCTCCCATCAAGTCCGAAAGAACAAAAGGTACCAACTTTATAAAATCTCAAGATAAAGAAACATAACTTAATTTTTTACAACCTACCATGGCTACTTTATAAGCCACATACATTATCTTCACAGTTAAACATAAATAAAGAAAACAACTTAAATCTAAACAGATCAGTCCCCACAGAAGTACAGGGAGGAGAAACTCAAAGTTCCCAAAAGCTTAGGTTGAGTTTAGCTGAGTCTCAGATAGTCTTTGACTACCAAATCTATATTGTGCTGAGTCAAAAGCACCATCTTCCTTCCACTTGCTTAGAAATTTTCAGCTGGAATCCATGCAGACCCTTCCTCCTCCTCTGCTGAAATCACTCGGTTAGCTAGTCAACTAACCAACCACTCAGTTAAGTACATAGATTTAAAAAAACCCCAATCCTGTTACATGAAAAATACAAATAGCAAAATAAATGACTTTCTCCCCATCATCACGTTTAAACAAGAGAAGAACTGGTTGTGAATCACACTAGGTGAGACAATTGAACTAAAACCGTTTGGCTAAAAATCAAAAACCATTCGAAGTATCGAATTAAAATAAAAGAAATTATATTTCCCTCCAAAAGTCCCCTTTCTATAATTAACAGGGGTGGAGAGGTAACAATATCACTAACTTGCTGCAAAATGCTTCAGCGGTAGGGAACCAGCCTGCCTTCTTTCTCTTCCTGGGGCTCCGCTTCTCCCAACCCCTGCAGGGCAGGTGGCCTTCTGTAAAGTAGCTTCCCTGACTACTTGCCCTCAGGGAGTCGGAGTCCGGCAACATACAGGGAATGCACTGAGCATGCCCCAAACCACCACACCCAATTCCAGAAACTTCTGAGGGCATGTCTTCGTTGCCATGGCGGCAGGGAGCGATGCGGCAGCAGCGATTGAGCAGGTCTGTGTAGACCCGCTCAGTCGATTGGAGTGCGCTGCTCTCCGGTCGACTCCATTAATCCACCTCCCCAAAAGGAGTGAGGCTGGGGCGACGCAAGGCCGTGCAGACACCGGGCTATGTAAGTACGGTGACGGGAGATACACAAGCAACATTATGTAGCTTGCGTATTTCCTGCCGACCGCCGCCTCCAGTGTAGACCAAGCCTGAGGGTGGAGAGCTAATTGTGCATCTACCTAGCAACAATAAACCAGACACAACTCATTCCTACCTACAATCATCGGTGTAGTTTGGGGAAAAGGGGAGCAAGCCTTGAGCTGGCGTGGAATTTTCCCCCCACATGCGGCCCCATGGGGCTGGCTGCAGCTGCCCCCTCCCCAATACAGAAGTCAAACTGTGTCTACCACCCCCCCCTCCAATAGAGCTCTTAAAGAGAGATTTCCCTATTAGGCACTTGGGTTACAGCTACACTGCACATTAAGCTTGGGCCTACGCGACCCAGGCTTGTGGACTTGATGTTTCCAAGCCTGTGCTTGAGAATCCATACTGCATTGTAAAGCTGGGTTTACACTTTCTGGAGTTGGGTCTTCAGCTGTGCTAATGCATCCATATTGCACTATACAAACCCACTCACTCGGGTCTGTGTTCACACTGCCAAATGACAGGACCAGGATCCAACTCACAGCAGGACTTAGGCTCTGACCTAACCCCCTATCAAGGTCCTAGGACCCAAGGCCTGAGCGCTTGCTAACCCGAGTCTGACTGATTTTTGTGTGTGGATGAAGGGGGACTGGGCTCAAACCTGACTCAGAGCCTGGTTTTAATATTTGGTGTAGACATACCCTTAATATATATATTTTCTTTTACTATAGGATTTTATCAGTTGTCACAGGCGCCTTAGCTTGTTATCCTTGTATCTTTACTCTGTATTTCTTTATAAAGAATAATTTAACTAAAACTGAAAATCTTAAACAAAGGGATTCCCCAGCCCCAGCCACTCCTATCCTCCCTCTAAGAACAAAATGTAGATTAAAGCGATTTGCCTCTGTCAGTAAGTCCATGACGTCTTTGAATAAAGTGCTCTTGCTGTCAGATACCCGATTTAGTTAATTTGCTGCAAAGTGAGAAAGCGCAGCTGGCTGCTAATCTGACTCCATGGAACTGGCCTGTTTGACAAACTCCAGCTGCATGACACAGGTTAATTTAGCTAATTAACATGCCTTAGGCCAGCATTCTGAGAGTGATACCTCCATGGAGGGATGACAACAGCACGTTCCAATGAGGGACGCTGCTGTCTGTGTCTGAAATGTTTATATTCAATCTTCTGCCCCTTCAATAAAAGGGAAATAGAACTTGACTTTGAATTGAGGGGGGAAAGTGTCCATGTAATTAATTTGTCCCCTCTCTTGTTTGGATCATTTCAGAACTCCGAAGGGCTCCACTTGAATGCAGACTGCTTAGCTTTGTGTTTGGCCTTCATTTAAAATATTGCCTGTGGGATAAAAGATAATATGAATGATCTCCTCCTGCAGAAAAGCACACACGAGAGGGGAACACATTTAATTAAAAATGCCCTAACTCCAGCAAGGAGGGGGGAAGTCCATGAATTTTCCTCTTTCTCCTCACTGAAATGCATTGTGGGTGAAGGTTCACCGAGCTTTGCCTTAGGGTGCTTCTCTGAGGAAAGAGTTCCCAGCATATGCATCTGTTGGAAATGGGAAGAGTAATGACCTTCTTTGTAGCATTGAGGACAATTGGAAAGTGCTTAGAACAGGGGTTGTTGGGCTCTGTACAGCATGGACAGAATCTTATAGGGATAGACTTGTGGAAGCTCCCCTCCCAGCCACAACTTCATGAACCGCATCTCCTGCCATGCAGAATGACATAACATCCCCATGGCAACTACACCAATTATGCATAAGTGTATGTAGGATCAAGATTGCATTAATATCTCTTTAGTGGCTTTTCAGGTTTATGGTGTTTTGTCCTTTGTGAACAAACTTAGTTACACGCTCTCCTTTTATTCTTCATTTCATATATGCTGCCCATTTCTGGAGCACCATGTGGCCAAATTACCACTCTGTTGGGCACCTGCAAGCACTCTGCCATTCATGGGCCATAGCTGGGGAACTACTGTGTGGGATATAAGACCCCACAGAAAGAGAAGGAGCTCTCATCAGATGTTGATCTGATTCTGGGAGAGAAACTAGATTCCAGTGCTCTACATTGATTAGGCTCTGCTTTGATCTCATGCCTGAAGGATGAGGTTATTCAGAACTTCTTTCCATGCAAAAGGATTATGCCCCACTATCTCCTTCTTGCAGCTCAGGTGTCAAGGGACTGCCTCCCTCTTTTATCCTAAGAGCTGAATATTATTTAATAAACTTCAGGGATAAGAATCATGCTCCGGGGTTCAAATCCCAATAGCCAGTCCTGTTGTTAATCATCTAAATGCTTTCTGGCCTTTGATAACACTTATACCTTTGTGTTCCTTGCTCACAGCCCATTTGACACCGAGAACATGTTTGTGTCGCCTGGACCCACTGCTAAGTTTTCTCTGGGTAGTAGGAAAAGCTCCTTATACAACTGGACTCCACCAAACACTCCCAGCTTCAGAGAGAAATATTATCTTGTAAGTAAGACTGGGGAAATAAAACACTGTGCCCAAAGAGTGAGCCGGGGCTGCGTGTGGGACATCAGATTGTTGCAGAATAGAACTGGACAGATCAGAGTCACAGGGCCCTGTGGTGATCATTATGGTATGTGTGTGTGTGTGATGGGTTTTTTTTTTTTTTAAATCCATTTGACCCCCATTGTTTTCAATCTCATTTTAGAACCTTGAAATGTGAAAAAAATTTCCCTGCCAAATATTCCCCATGGCAGTTGGAAAGGCCCCATCAGGCCATGTGCAGCCAAGCATAAATTAGAACAGTCTACACTGGGAACTGGCCAATCCCAGGAGCAGCGGAGCATGGTGGTGGCTGAAAGGTGGAGTGTAAAGCATCCCCTTCTCCCCACTACTCCCCCAATCTAGTGCCAAGTGCAGTTCAGTTAGTCCAGAGAATTTCCTGTGTTTCAAATGGAGTTTTCACTTAGTGTTGCTTCTTTGTTCCATATGCTCCTCCCTCTTAATAGCACAGGCAATATGTAGCAGAAGCATGTCTGTGTGTTTATACTCCCTTAACCTCAGGACAGGTTCCAATACCAGCCTGGCAGTCAGGTTTGTGTGCTCCTACCAAGCCAGCAGGGGGAGTACAAAATATTGTTTGTATATAGGTCCTCTGCAAACAGTGGCATTAAAGGGCTATCCAGTTATTTAACGAACGTGCTGTATTTATTAATAACTACTCATGAAAATGTTTTCCAGCCAATCCAATATTGTATTGTAATGAGATGCCAGGGTCCCTTTGGAATGAAAAATGTGACAGACAATGGCATCTTAGACTGTTCTTTTAACATTCAGTTTAAAGTTCTTTAAATGTGGAGTTGTCTCTGCCTGTCTTTATCTACTCCATGAGGCTCTTGGGCTAATGGATCAGTGTAAATATTGGTCCCACACATGGCATGCCCTGACAGCTCCTTCGGCTCAGAGGTTTCTCTGTTTAGCCATTGTAGCTGTGTCCCTCACCCCTAAATCTCTGAGGAGGGGTAGTGTGGACTTCGACAGTGCTGAAGGTCTCTCCTGGCTATCCATCTTTGTGTGAATCTCGTATATCTAAAGTACCTGTATTTACACTTGAATCTGTTTGTTGCAGTCTATTTTGCAGCAACGCAAGAACCAAGGTGATGTAAGTGATGAGACACAAGCCCCCTGCATTCTGAGCTACTTGACTGACTGTGATTTTGAAATGTGTCTGAGGAATGAAAACCACAACTCTACAGAGACCAACTCATTCAACTCCAAGAACCAGAAAGGGACAGAAACCAGAAATGTGACTCCAGTGTCAGACCACAGGACCCTGCCATTGGTTCTTGTACAGAACGCCTGTGCAGAAGGAAGACGATGCCAGTCTCCAAACCACACAACTCTAGATATCCTGAAAGAGACACCCTCTATGGATGGAGCTCCAGATAGCCCATCCAGCCCACTGGACCTTGGCAAAGATGGCAGAGATTCTGTCAGCCAGCACTGGAGTCCCCAGTCTGTGGAACAAGAAAATGTCCTCTCTGTTGGTCAGAAAAGCTTGAATGCTGAAAATGACATAAAACCAGCTGGAAGCACCAAAGCAATTGAGAAACTCCTTCAAGAAGTGTTAAATTTGCTGAAGTCTCAGAATCCAGGGCAAACCCAATTGGAGGAATTGGAATATCAAGTTTTATGCATCAGGGACAAATTAAAGGTGTGGTTTTATTTTCACCTTTGTGCAACAAGCTGTAGTTTTTGCTGTTCATCATTTTTCCTCTTACTATTCCAAATAGCTTATAACCACACTATGGAGAATCGATGGCTTCAAAATTTTCAGTGGCACGTTCCCAAAGTGTTAGTTTGACCATCAGAGCTCTGGCATTCCTCAGAAATGGCTGGAAGTCAAGAGAGCTAGCTAAGTGCAACAATATTTCAGCTTGTATAGCATCCCTCATGCACTCTCTCCCAACATGCTTTGTAGAGGTGAATAATAGAGGGAAGGAAAAATTAGAAAGCAAAGTATAATCAAGACCATGTGTACCCTGAGTCAAGCAGGACCTAAATTCTGTAGTAAGGTCCCTGAATTGCGGGACACTGGTGTGGGATTCCACAGTAATGTAATTTAAATGGAGGTTTTAATGAAAAAAAAACAAGAAAATGAATAATGCAATCAGGATAATAGCCACTGTTTTATTTTTATATTAAATTCTACATCTGATGAGACAGTTTGAGATTAGGGGAAGCACATTTTGTAGTTATTTCTGCTAAAATGGTCAGCAGTGAAATAGTTGACAATGTTGGCATGTATGTTGTCATCTGTAAGTTTCAGAGTGAACATTCCTCCTCCTGCACCCTCAGGAAGATGACACGGCATGAGATTAAAACTCAATTTCTATTTAAGGAATCTTCACAACCATATGAGACTAGAAACATTTTCCTGTCTAGATGAAAGATTCTGGAGCACAACTTCGTGGCACATGGTGGATTGCACTTGTAGTCCCACAGCTCTGAAATACACGAGGCCCTGTTTGTAGGCCAGGGAGATAAGATACTATCAGATTGCAGCTGAGATCTGAGATAAGAATGATACTGATCTTCTACATCTAAACCCTTAGCCCTCAGGAAAATTAAAAGAAAATTAAAAAAAACTTAAGAATATAAGAACGGCCATACTGGGTCAGACCAATGGTCCATCTACTCCAGTATCCTGTCTTCTGACAGTGGCCAATGCCATGTGCTTCAGGGGGGAATGAATGGAGCAAGTAATCAAGAACAGGTAATACCTCCCAAAGCAACCCCCTTCCCAAAACTTCTATCCCAAACAGAGTTTTTATCCTGAAAGGGGAGACATGCCAGAGACTCCATGAAAGGCACTAGAGACTTTGCTATTGAAGGTGCTCAGATACTACAGTGATGGGTGACAATATAAAACTGATAACTTTAGATCTTAGGAAGGAGAAAAAGACAGGAAGGTTGTACCAAATGACAAGAGTTGCAGAGAAGAAGGGTCTTACACCAACACTGGTGAGGTTGTAATAAACCCAAGGAAAATTTTTAAAATGGATAAAATATTTTGAACAAGTTCCTGAAATGAATCAGCAAAGTTGTTTCAGGATTGGGGTGATTGGCTGAAGTACTTTGTATGTGTGAAAGAGTCAGCTCTTCTGGTGTGTTGTGGATGAGCTGATGGGTGTAAACTGACTGATGGTGGAATAGATGGTGATCTGTAAATCTGGGTAGTTGAACTGCTGGGGAGGCCCAGGATCCTTGCAAAGAACAATAGCTTATTTCCTATCTGTTGACAGCTGAAGACATCTCATCAGAAACATTCATCCATGGAAAGTTTGATGGTGGAGATGGTGCTGGAAAGTTTTGACTTTTTAAACACGGACTGCAGTGCTGATGAGCTTTCCTTATTTGGAAGCATAAGGACAGGCAGTATCAGGTGAGCAGACCCAATACATCCCAGTGAGGGGCTGGAGGGATTGACATGAGGAAGATTAGGAGTTAAATACACTGAATTCAGGCAATGACTGTGCAGGATAGGGAAGTCGGTGCCCAGGGTGTGGACAGCCAGAAGGGAGAAGAATTGTTTAGGATACTATGAAACTTACAACTCAGAGTAATAAATGGGTTGAAATTAGGGAAAATCTAGGTTGAATATCTGGAGAAACCTTCTCCTTAATAGGCTGCAGAATGAGACAGTTGGGATATTTAAAACTAGCCTGCAGAAAACAGATGTATGGATGTGATGGCAAACAGTTCTGCAAGGGACTGGGTCAGGAGCAGCTCACAGGTCTCTTCAATTTTTTCCTTTTACTGGGTTCAGTTGCATATTTGTGAGCCTTGCTCATAACACTGAAACTTACCCTTCAGGGTTGTAGGCCTAATCCTGAGAAGTGTGAGTATCTCAAATAGACCAGACTATAGAGCATCCTTGAGTTGGGGTTGCTAGAAAACAAGGTCGATTTTTTTCCTTATTGTTTTTTATTTTGCTTTTGCAATACATCATTCCAAATGTGCCAGCCCATCAATACACACTATCGATGGCAGTGTCTTCTTTGGAAGATAGTCCTCACAAAAACAAGGTCATAGGATTAGTTGACATACTGTTGCCTTCCTGACATGAGAATTAGAGATATAAATCCCCATCTTCACGTTTGTAGGAAGTTTACATACAATTGAGAAAGTATATTGTTAACATACTTATTTGTCAAAAGTGATGACCACTTTGGAAGTTTGGGGATTATTATTGAGAAGATGGGCTGAGAAACCTTCCCATTCATTTGTTGAAGATCTAGGAGTTAATGGCTAGAGATGGTTGCTGGGTTTTAAACAACTTTAATTTTTCTTGGTGTTTACATCTTCCTGCTTTACCACACACAATGGCTAGTTAACATTAACTACTTGTTCCCCTTTCCCAACTTTACTAACAGCACTTACCATGACAACACACCAGGCTATGACATGAAAACAGAAATGAAGGAGTTAACCACAGGGAATGATGATTTAGACAAACTTCTGATCATTCATCTGCTGTTGTGCAAAGCTCTCTTGCAGGTAAGAATGCCATGTGGATGAACCCATTTGCAGTGGATTGATACTGGCCCCAATCCTGGGCCAGGCACTTTGCATTGTGGAACAGGCACAAAGCTGACATAGCCAGCCATATAAGAATCCCCCTTGCACAGGATTCTCTGGTAGCATAGTGTGGGAGAAACGGTTTCTATGCCATCCCCTTCTTCTCTGGCTGTTGGTGAAGGGGACATGGTTGGAGGGAAAGCTGACATGACTGGGACGTAATTCTGCTGCAGCACTTGCTGCTCGATTTGCCTCTCAAATCCATGGACAGCTGGAATAGTATAGGGCAGCCTTCAGACTACCCTGATTTATGCTGAAAACCAGCTCCTCACTCAGTTGGTAGAGGATTGGGGAGTGCAACACCCATCTTTTTTGTGAGTTGCACTGTGAACTCCCTGGCCCTAGTTGAGGATCTGGGCCATCATTTATAACCACCAAGCAAAGACAGAGCTGGCAATTTATGAGGTTGTTATAAAGTGGAATGGCTGAGAATGGAAATGCAGATCACTTGAGCCATGTTTTCAAACTGCAATGCACAGACATATGGATAGGGAAATTAGGTAAGCATGCCCTTCTTCTCCGAAACCGGACCTCTTTTTTTTTTTTTTTTTCCTGGAGTAGGAAATAGTAGCTCTGCACTCTGAGGAATTATGCATGGTGAGCTGGCTGTGAATGAAGTAGGACAGGTTTGAACTGAACGACATATTGATTGGCAAGTGACCAAGTTTTCTGAAAGAGAAAATTTGGTATTACTGGAGTAAAATAGCCAGTATCCAGGATAAGTAATGACGATTTCTCTAGAACACCTTTGGGACTCAGGTGAATAGCCACAATCCTTATCAGCATCAGCGAGGATCAGGTCCTGCAGCACAAAAGGCAATATACCAGGATTACTCCATGCATCACTACAATACATCCACCTCAGGTGCAAAGTGTGGCAGTTGTTTAACTGTGTACAGCACTGTTATAACCGTTTCAGATGAGAAGAGAAGACTTCCTGTTCAGGGACAGATGCAAAATGTAATTAGCCCATAGCTTTTGTGCTGAGTGGGTTTGCATTGACAGTGACCCATCCAAGACACAACATGAAAAGTGGATTTCTGTTAGAGGCAGTTGTCTTCCCACTGGCTGTGGGAGAGCTGAATTCTGAAAGTCAGGGGGTTCAGCACTTTTTGAGTTTGCTCAGTGCTTTCATCTCAGCTACTGAGGAAAAGTACATTTTGTTTCAGAAACTGGTTTCACCAAACGTAGCCCGAATCATCCAAGAAAGCCTTTTGGAAGAAGTGTCACGACAGAAACAAGTGCTAGAGACTGTCTCCAGGCTCTCTGACCTGGAGGCTGGGAGCTTCACCTCTGCTGAGGAGAGTAAGTAGTACCGTGTGTGATGCCAAAGCATATGTAGGAAACCAGAGAGGCCCAGGTAACATTGCTCTTACTCCCCATGATAAGTCAGGGATTGATTCTGAAGGCTTAAAAATAAATTCCCACAGTCAAAGTATCATTTATAGGAAGGTTATAGACCGTAACAGCTGGGGCTCAGATCTTTCTTGGTTAGAAAGGAAAGGGTTTTTAGAGTTTCTGCCTCAGGTAATTAATAATTAACTTGACCCTGTATGTGAATGCCCCAGAAAGAAGGGGCACTCAGGCAGTACAGACCCATCTAGCACATGGGCACATTTCTGTTTTATATGTGCTGTCGGCAATGGAACTTGCAGTTGAGGCAGAGCAACAGACCCCCAGAACAGCCCCCCACTCCCCAAAATGCAACTACTTCCTGTTATCGTCACACAGCTTTCTTTTGTATGCAAACAGATCAGATCTTGTGCATGTCTGCATCAGATGTGCTGCTAGCCTCTCCCCTCTGAAATCTTCCTCTTCCCTGTAATTTCTAATCCTAGGGATGTGTGAGACGGCAAAGAGCCACAGTGGCTGGGAAAGTAGCAATTCCCGTCTCAGGAGCACAGAGTGGCAGGAGTACGACCTACCAGTTCGAGGCACCTTCCCTTTGTGCGTGTTCTGGAGAAGGCCCTGAGAACAGCTACACAATTGAGCAGGATTATGGAGGCCCTTTGAGGCAATGCAACCGGAGCTGAGGCAGTGTGAAGAGTGCAGAGAATCTTAGAGCAGTACATATGTCCTAAAATGTCCACAGATATGAATTAGGAGTGACTTGAATTAAGCACCAAGAGGAAACCACATGGATATTCCTGCAAGTAAACCACAGAACTTGTGTATTTAATGTAAAGGGGCTTTCCCCACCCCATACACAGGGGGTCATATAAGTGTTTAGAATTCTGCACTCGAAGGATTTTCAAAAGTGCTCACTGTTGACTCAACTCTCCTTGAAATAGATGATATAACTCCCACTGAGTCCAGGGGGAGCAGAGTTAAGCCAACAGCGAGCACTCTTGAAAATCCTACTCCTTGACTTCAAGGAAAAATGGGTAATTATGTGGGGCAATCTTTTTCATGGTATTTAGGCACCCAATGATGCAGATAGGTGTCCAGTAGGATTTTCAAAACACAGAGTTGCCTCAGTCCAATTGATTTCAACACCTCGGTTTTTTGAAAACCCCACTAGGTGCATATTTGTATCTAACTGCTTTTAAACATCTGGCCCTTGGACACCAATATTATCCCTCCCTCACAAAGGGAATGAGATGATTAGATTCTGAACTATGGAGGTTTTTATTGCAATGGTCCAAATTAAATTGGTGACCAACACCTGCAGGCCTGCAGTACTTACTCAGAAAAACTCTCCTCGAGACTCATGGGAATTTTGCCTAAGTAAGGACCTTAGGATTAGGCCCCACATTCAGGTGTGTGCTTTTTTTACTTGCTCTCTAGAACATGGAGCAGAGCCAGGTGATCTTATGATAGTAGGTCTTAGGTCATCCTAACACATGACCCCTTTATTTTGAAAAATACTGTTGTAGACTGTCTGCAATTCTAGTAGGTTGATCGTGGTCCAATGAGATCAGTTAGGATGCTAAATTGAGAACCCCTACTAGAGCACAGTCCACGTCCCTGCAAAGGCAGGAGATAGGACCATGGTAGATGTCTAACTCACTCGCTGGTATGACAGTGTAGTGCCCGATCCAAAGCCCATTGAAATTTATGGAAAGGCTCCCTTTGACTTCAGTGGGGTTTGGATCAGGACCTCCGTGAATCTTTAATATATTGGCAGTAAAACTCAGTTTTAAACAAACCCATCTCTGGAATGTAAATAAAAATTACATTCACACATTTGTTAGCCATCCCATCTGGTGTCTCATGTCTCATTTAAAATGCACTTCAGCTCACTTGCTGACTTTGTAAAGCTTTATTCTACAGTTATTCACAAGGCGAAAAAGCAGAAGCAGTGTCTGAAAATCTGGAGTGAATTCACAGAGCCAAGAAATATCTTGTTCTGTTCAGTGGAAAGATTCCAGAATTCACTGAAATACTTATTAACCTTGAAAGTGAAGGAGAAATATCCAGGACACCTAGAAGCAGGTACCAGTCAATTACTAGAAGATAAGGCACCTGATTTTATTTGTACACTGAGTTAAAAATTGTCCATGTAGGTTTTTAAAAATAACATAACTTGTTCTAGGTGCAACCTGTTGTTTTAAGAAACTGTATTTATTACTTACACTGTAAAATGACCTTAGCAGTCTGCATACTAGGCTTGATGAGGCATTACTTCTCTCCCATGACATTATGGACTGTTTAGCTTTGTTTTACAATAATTTTGGGTGGGATTTTCCAAATCACCTAAGGGGGTTAAGCACCCATCTGATTGAAATCAATGGGAATTAGGAACCTGACTTGCTTAGGTACTCTTGAAAATCCCTCCCTTCTATTTGATATACCGAAGAAATTACAATAAATAATTTTAGGCATTTTATTGCTAAGATAGAACACAGCGCAGCGTGCATAATTGTCTTCTGTGTTTCATACATCTCAGAAAGTCAACATGGAGTTCCTATTATTTCTGAGGGCAGGTCCACACTTGTGGCGAAATTTGGCAGCAGTTGACAGGAGATATGCAAGCTATGTAGATTATCTCCCGGCGTCTTCCTAAATTCTAATTAGCGTGGCGTCCCCACTATGCTGCACGGACAGGAAACGCCCTCCCGTCAATGCAGCATTAATCTTTTTGCGGGGGTGGATTTATTGAGTCAACTTCCAAATTGATTGAGTGGGTCTCCTCTGCCGCTCAATCGATCCTGAAGAATTGATCTGGCGGACTGCATGTGCCACCGTGAGTGAAGACATATCTTTACAGGGGTGGTGGGCAACGGCCCCGGTTGGGATCAGAGCCCTAGTTTGCTAGATGCTGTACAAATTTAAGGCAGACATAGGCCCAGATCTTCAAAGATGTTTAGGTACCTAACTCCCAGAATCTGGGTCATCATCCATATCCCAAACAATTTATCACTTAAATATTCTATGTGTCATTCAATAGCTTTGTGCTTATGTTGTGGAAACACTGAAAGTAAAGCTCCAGTACTGGCTACTGCAAATGGGTGCGTGCACACCTGCATATGCACACACATACACAGCGCCCTCCTTGTAAAGGGAGAAAACAAAATTGATAAAAATCGACTAAAGGACAGACACTAACACCTGACATTAGGACTTACATTTTGGATGACCCCTTTCATTTAGATTTTAATCCCAACAATGAATGCACAATATGCCATTGCCTGGTATTCCCATAGGATGAGCCTTCTAACTAAGGAATTGCCCTTATGTAACCATGTTTTTTCCAGCATGTGTACAGAGCAGTTCTTCGTTTTATATGGTAAAATCATTATACCCTGCTTTACAGATGTGGAAACTGAGGCCCAGAAAGGGTTAGTGGCTCTTTCAGAGTCACACAGCTAGTTGATGGCAGAATCAGAATTAAAAGGTTGCCAGTTCCTGGGTCCCTGCATTCAACTTCTTAGACTAGGCTGCCTTAATTGACTTTGTTACCAACTACAGACCTGATTCAAAGTCAATGCACAAACTCCTTTTGGCTTCACTAGGTGTTGGAGGAGGTTTGTTTTGTCCTTTGGCTAGAATGTTCAGCTCCTGGTTAGTATCAGTGAGATTTAGGCCTCTAATTCCTTATGCTCCTCTGAAAATCCCAGCCTTCAAGTTCTCCTTAAAACTGTAAACGAAATGTATGAGTGCAAAGTGTCCTGTCCTTCAGCCAGCCTTCTTTGTTTGCTTTTCTCTGCATGTCTGTGCAGTGCTGCGAAGGCTGCTGGAGCAGATTGTCACGTGCAGCGGGTTGCTCCCGTGTATGAGTCCCCCTGCAGAACTGCTTACCGTATTCCAGTTTCACAGCTACCTGGAGAAAGAACATGTTACCAACCTGGAGAAACACTTGGCAGAACTCACCAAAGAAGGTAATGGCAGGCTGCCAGGTACTGCACTCGAGACGAACAACCCTCAGGCTAGCTAGTTCATCTGTAGATGAACTTTGATTCTTCCATTTGCAGTGATGCTAATTGAGGAGTTACAGCGTCCTGGGCGACTGAAGAAGATCAAAAAACTCAAAGGGAAGCAACTGAGCCAGCTCCACCCTCTACCCCAAACTTTACGGCTGCTTGGCCTTCTGCAGTTAGATGACAACCACCATGCTGGCAAAGCAGCAACGTCCTGTCTCGCTCGGGCGGCAATGAATAAGAATTTCAGGGAGAAGGTATTAACTGAATTGGGCTACTTCTTGGTTTCGCATCAGTTTTCGTAGTGAGAAACTACAATTCAAGGAATCCGATCTCCCTGAGAGCAGAAATATTTTTGGGGGGAAGGAAGTGTACTCTGAACCCTGCTTCTAGGAAGCTCCTAACATCTACTCTCCAGTGGGTGGAGGGAGAGTTAAGGATCAAAACTGTGTTCTGTTCCATCCTGCACTGCTGACTGCCTGCCCTATTCCATCCCAGAGATTGCTGCCTTTCACCAGCAGAAGTGATTCTTGTATGTCATTTGATCAGTTTCAGCTAGGTAAAGCAGCAGCAGCTCTCAGTCCACGTGGCATTCAGAACACTTGAAAAGCTATTTGTAGTGTAACCAAGCACTCAATCTTATTTTCTAGGCTCTGCTTTTTTACACGGATATTTTAGCTGAGTGTGATGCAAAAATACAGCAAGCTGCATGTCTGGCTCTCAAAAACCTCAGAGTAAGTGTGTTTGATGAGGTAACTGGGTTTTTATTGTGTGGGTCTGTATCCAGCTGCATGGCCAAAGATTTATCTTTCTTAATATTTTATTCTGGTGGGCATTGTTCAGTTTTTTCTTTAAATTATCTTATTCATAAAGAAAATCCCAGTATTCTCAGCTCCAAACTATTGGTCATCTAAACCCTATTAGAACTGGGATGACAGCTGAAGTACAGACACACACAGAAGGAGCAGTCTTAGTTACTGCTTCACTGTTAATAGGGAGAAAAGTAGGGAGGGAAAACAATCAGTGTCTGACTGGAGGGACAATTTAGCTTCTAGAAAAGTACTAACACTAGAGTCAAACACAGAATATACGTTGTGCTCTTGCTTTAAGATTAGAAATTTTTTTAACAAAATCAGCTGCTCCTGTTTTGAGTGTAACTACTCAGCAACAATCCCAGGGTGATAGAGGGTCTTCTGTTTTTTTAAAAACCTGTCCAATTTCTGTTAAGTTACTAGCAGAATCCAACACACATTAGCAGAACTTTTCCTGAGCAGAGTGGAGTCAAATCCTTCCAATAACTCTCAGAACCAGTTAGTTTGCACATAAGGAACTGCAACATTTTATAAGGAAATGTAGTCACAAGATTGACCAGTCACTAACTTTTACAAAGCAGTCTTGGGCCCTTGTATCTGCAACAGTGTGATATAACCACTGACTCAATGATCTTTGGGCCTGATTCACCATTGCATTCTTTCAGTTTTATGCCAGTGTAACTCCATTGACACGGCAGGTGCACTACTGGAGTAATGCAATGGTGAATCGCATCCAATATCTTCAAAACTTTAATTCTTTGAGAGTAGGCTAGAAGGTGGCAAACCTACACCCATGCTATGAAAACCAACCTATAGCCTGTTCAGTGCAGGCGCTGAGGGGATTGGAGCATGGTCATGTTAGACTTGAGATACAAGAGGAGATGGCAGCTGAACAGCTGGCCCCTCTGTGTATTTACTTTAGTTACTCTGGTGTGATAGTGGGAAAACTTTGAGAGAAATTATTAAGACTGCTTATTGAACAGATAATGCTGCAGTTTTTCTTCTCCCAAACAGGCCATAGAAAGCATTGAGCAGATTGCCAGCCTGTGTCAGTCTGAAACAGAGGAAGTGCGAAACGCTGCCAGAGAAACAACGCTGTCCTTTGGTAAATGTTTACTGCAGCTTTATATAAAGATGCCAAAAGAAGAGTGACAGATGAGTCATTAAGAAAACAAAATAAGCCTAAAGTTTTACCAACTTGTTCTTCAGCAGAAGAATATGTTTATGGTTGAGTTATCGGGTATAGAGATGTTTCATGACGTACTGTGTCAGAACACTGCAATAATCTTAATGCAATGTATGTGCTAAGTCTTTCAAGGCTTCCTATATATACATGGCCACAAGACAGCTTCAGAGGGAAGTGCTCTATCACCTATTAAACAATGTATAGGGACAGGGGGCAACAGGAGGATTTCAGGCAACAAACAAGGCATAAAATTAAAGGTATTCCACCATTGCTGTCAATACAAGTGTTAGCAATAAAAATATTAGTATTTGGTACATTTCTCTTCTGGGAGCTGTATAAATCAGACTGATAACTAATGAATCTGAAATTTAATCTAATCTAGTTAGGATTTAATTTTAAAATATGTAGTATGGCCATCACTATTGTAAATAAAAGGGCTAGCTGCATCTATAGGGAGTAGTTCACCATTTGTTAGGCCAACTGATTCCGTGGAGCTACAGCGGTGTAAAGCTGGATTGAGACACAGGGGAGTCAGACTCAAAGTAACTGCCAAGAACTTCAGTGGCCTGTATTAATTAACTTGTATTTTCCATAGAGAGAATTAAGCTGTTATCCAGCTGCCATCAAGGCACTGAAATTAGACTGGCAAGGAGGGAGCTGATCTTGTGCACTTACTGTCTGTGTGAAGCAGGACTGGAGTACATATGTAATAACTAACAAGAATTCAAGTACCTTTGGCATAGATAGTACAGAGTGGCGTTTCTTTCACTTGTGCTACATTTCTTAACACACCTCAATTGAGGGCCAGTGCCTAGACAATTGACCCAGGATAACAAGAATTGTTTCATTTTCAGATGCTCCTTTACAACAACTCATCTGCATTCAGGCCAAATTTTTCAAATGCCTGGTACTTTTTTCTGGACACACTAACTGATGCTTTAAAGGGCCTGATTTTCAGCAGGTAGGACAAGGTGCTCAGGCAGTCTTGGAACCTGGGGCCCTTTTAAACACGTCTCAAGTCAAGCATCCAAAAAACACTAAAGGCAGTGATTTTTCAAAAAAGTGATTAAATACCCAAGTTGTAACAAGGTCATAACAGGAGGTGCACAGCGAAGGTGAAACTGCAACCGATCCTCATCAGGGTCGTTCCCCCATTTCTTATCCTCATTATGATTTGTTTGCCTTTATTTGTAGGTGAAAAAGGACGACTAGCCTTTGAAAAAATGGACAGAGTTTGCTGTGAGTTGAGAGACACTGTATACCACCAAGAAGCTGAAATTGAAATAACAATATTTTAACTAATGAAATGCTGAATCTGACAGGATCTGTGGCTACAGGAAGATTTGGTTTCCTTGGTATATTTTCCTTTTACCAATAGCTGATTTAATTCTCTGAGGATTTCAGAATATGGAATAGGAGCATACGGGTGGGACAGCTCTTCTATTCGGGGATTAGGACTAAAAGTCACACATCAGATGGTTTTGACACGGTGAGCTAAGATCATGGTGAAGTATCACTAGGTGTTGCTAGTGTAAATCCATCAGCCCCTCTGGACTGTGTCCACCAGGAAGCATAATAAACCTTGAAACAACTTGGTCTGCAGTGCCCAAAGTAGGAGGTAAAAGGGAAAGCCCTAAAAGGAGTTTTAGCAACGTGTTTTTACCAAGAATCCTGACTCAATTTTGCAAACTCATTTTCCCTATTCCGCTTTCGCCCCTCCCCCTAAAATTCCAACTCTTTGTATGCATGGTTGTTGGTTTAGGGACTCACTGTGGGAGGGGAGGAAAGGTAAAATGTATCCTTAAAACTGACTGTGTGACAGTACTGTCTCTAGCAACTACTGGACAGTGTCATTAATGAGCCAGAATACCTATATACAATTAGTCATTGTATGCTAGAGTTGCAGCAAAACTAGTATAAGCTAGCTCCTATATCAGCATATACTGAAGTTATAAACCAGCACTTGTTCTGTCTCAAGTCTCATCAGCTGCCATGCACTTTAAAAGGAGAATCCAAGCTGGTCTGTGCTTTCTTGTAAATTTGAGTAAGATCTCAAAAGTTCATTACTTCCAAAAACCAGTGTAAAAATGTGAAGTGAACAAATTGGGACTATCGTTTTCAGGGATTTCCTAAACTGCTTCAAGCAAGAAATACTTTAAGAATTCAGAACATACATATCCTTCACATTTATGGAGCAAGTGTACAGAACTGAGTGTTGTACATAGACAACTCCAGGTAGACCTGTAGAGGACTAATTTATACACTTACTCATTTATTCTTAGGCTAAGGTTAAAAAAAGGGTACCTGAAGCCAGGCTCCTTAATTCTTACTTAAGTACCCAGAAGGGGCCTGATTTTCAACATGCACTGCTGCATGCTCAGCTCTTGAGAAAAAGGCTACCCCCCTTTGAGTACCCAAATATGGGTTTAGGAGCATCACTTTAGGTACAATACTTGAACATCTTGGGCTTCATGTATATATTATACAGTATATTGTGCTTTGTACTTTTCTATTCACTATTTATTTCTATGTTGGTTTACGTACAGTTTTCTAAAATTTTAATAAAACATTGAGATAAGTACTTGCCTTTTTGCAGTCTGTGTACAGAGAACGTTATGGAGGCAACCATTAGTTAACAGATCCCTCAGAGAACAAAACTATTGAAATAAATCCTCCCCCATATTTCAGCTGTGGTTTATCATCACATTTAGTTCGGTGGTCACTGCTTCTGAAATACAAACCTGAATTTGTTAGTTTGCTTCCAGAATAACTATTGGTAACTAAACATTCTCAGCTAGTTTTAAATTCTAGCCATTGAGATTAGAGCAAAAGTATTCCCTATGTCGGTACAGTCTCTTCTCTGGCTCTTTTGGAGAAATAAATAGAACATCATTCAAAATCACCCTGAAACTTTTTGCCGTCTTTAATAAAAGAGGGATGGTGAGGACGACACACGCGGACTTGAAAAGCATCTTCAGGTCACTGTTCCACCCCAAACAGGTAAACCAGGAGTGCTCTCCCTCAGCAATACATGGGGCTGCACTTAATTTGCAGACATTTACAAGCAGAGAGAGCATGCACACAGTTGTAATATTTATGTAGATTATAACTTTATCCTTACAAGGAATATTTTAGGTTTAAAAGTGAGCGGATTACAGCACAAGAACAAAGCTGATCCAAGTTGCAGTCTGAACTAGACTTTATGCAATTACACTCGTGTGACTGTGTCACACCCCAACTCTTAGATGCTGAGACACTAGTATTTCCCTCATGTCATTTAAGTAGTTACTGGGAATGGCATTTCCAGGCAGCCTTACTTAAGTTATACACAAAAGCTACAAATACAGAGCAAAGGAAGGTGCACCACCACCACCACCACTCTAATAATGGATATTGATAAAGGTTAATCAAAAAGCCAGGAACTAGTCTCATTAAAAAGTCTATGAAAAAACACCCAGAATACCTGGAGATGTCATATTTACATCTGCAGCAATACCTGTTGTACAGCCTGCTGTAGCCTATAGTCCCATCCTGAAGAACAAATTTAGCAAGTCAATCCACAGCTAGAAAACTGTTGTAAAAACTATTACAGCGCTTCAGAGATCTTTACTGTTGTGAGTTGCACGTTATCTATCGTTTAGTGATACGACCCAAACCCTAAGTATTTAAACTCAGTTGAACATCTATGAGCAGCAGAGTTGTAGTGAAAAATGCATTTTATTTTACAGCAGACAGCTAGTTATTGACCTGAAAGCAAGTTTTCTGCACTAGTGGAAATAAAACATTTTCTATTGATGCGAGAAATCACAAAATAATCAGCCGGAAGTGAAATCTTGTTGATAACCCAAGGGCCTAAAAAATTTGTTAGTTTGAATAAAATCAGAAATCTCTGCATCTCTACTGCTGTGATAAAACAGGAAGTGGAAACACTCATACATCCATTCTTTAAAAAAATTTTATTGTTGCAACTAAAATGAGAACTGAAAACTTGTATGGGAAATTGAAAAACTGTACAGTTACTGAAAACCATGAGGTCGTTGCAGCGCCTTACACAAAAGACAAGATACCTGAAAATGTATTATACCAAAACATTTAGCTTTTCTTTTTGTTTTTTATTTTTTTTTAAAAAAAGTTTATTCTATGGCAATCTGTAAAAAAGAAAAGACCTGATGAGTAAATATTTGCTTAAGGCATATAGCAGAGCAGCTCACTAACTTTCTAACAATTTTAACATGGATATTTGTCCATTTTTCCAAGAATAGGTTAATCAATACACCCACTTTGAAACACTATTGTATATACACACCCAAACTACTACATACATATACAGGACATCAAAACAAAATGCTTACAGTTTAGCATTATAAGCCTTATACACACCTCATGGCTTACAGGGCATTTCACTGGATGTTCCCACTTCAGTACAAGTCCTTCTGACTTTAAACAGATGAAAGCCAAGTAGTGAAGTTAGCTAGGAGTAATGGGCATGTTATTTAAAGCTACTTTTTCTCTCTCTGTATAGAGATGTTTCTAAGTTTTTCTTTGTGGGAAAGATTCCAAGTACAGTACAACAGAGTCACTGTGGATTCTAAGGAGGGATGCAACGCTTTCTCATCAACCCCCAAATTTAAATTTCTCCAAACAGAGGAAAATTCTGCAAGTCCCATTCGGTTTATGGGCCACCCATTATTTATTTCCGGACTCTCATTTTGTTTCTCAAGATTAAGTAGGGCTCTATGGCACAAGGCACTCACCTGAAACCTTGCTTTATTGGTGACCTTTCCTAAAGCAGAGTTTCCCCAACTGCAGTTTCTGAAGACAGCACAATAAGTCATTCTGAAAGTGCTGAGATATTGTTGCCAAAACTGACTGGAGATGAGGTGTGAATATGGCTTAATATATACTTTGGAATGTTTGTACTATACTCACTCAGCTGAAATGAATTATGCTAAACAACTGGGTTACACGGAGTATGCAGAAATTCAATAGAAAATCATGCCAAATATTAGGCATGTACATGTTACCTGATAAACACCAAATCAATGTATCGCTGAATGAAGACACTTCCAGCAACACCCTTTGAAACACAGCCACTTAAATGATCAGATCATGCAAATATAATTTGGGCACATCAGTAAGCAGAAGTATAAGTTCTTTCACCTTTCAAGCACATGGTTTTTAATCAGGACACTAGAAGACTTTACATGCATTCTAATACAAAGGGGGTCCAAATGTTGCCTTACAACAATATTCTACCAAATGATGGAGAGAATAATGGGGACAAAGCAATCATACACTGTATTTTAAATACACAGATGATCCATTATATATTATACCATTTTTCTATACTCATTAGTTTTTCATGTTTCCAATAATATTACTAAATATTGACTGCTTGCAATATTATCCCCCTTTCAAGTACTGGTCTGACCAACAGTCTCACAGGTACATTTTTAATTCCCAGTACTACCTGAGGATTTATTTATTATTGTAATTTTACAAAGCCCTTGATGCAAGCTTAACATTAAAAACCCACCAAAACAAATAAAAACCCTTCCACCCTAAGTCAACACCTTATGGATTTAAGGAAAAAGCAAGAGCAACAGGTAGTTTAGAAAAAAAATAAATATGGAGTGACAGGACTGTTTACATGATATACTCCATAAAGATGTTTACACTGAGAACAGTGGTTAAGTGCTATACAACTAGAATGCATTTAAAAAGCACTGATTAGTAACACTTGCAGATCATCATGGTTTAGTTATAGCCACTACAGCTCTAAGTAGTGAATTTGCTTCTAATCTCTACCTTATGAGCAAAGATTTTCTCTGTTATTGTTTAAAATGTGTGAATTTGGTACTCATGAAAGGAAAAGACTAACAGCATTGATGAGAATTAGGTTTAGTGCAATGCAAGCTTCCAGTCACAGCTCAGCCAATGCACTCCTGACACTATTCAAAGTCCTGGGCCTCTCTTGAGTAGACACAACCAACTGAGCCAAAACGTGTCAACATTGTTCGGTGGTTTTGTCCTAATTTATACTCTACATCACCCACCTCTTTTTTCACTTTGAGCTAGAAAAGGAACACCCACATCTGCAGAGCTGCAAGGCTCAGGTAGTTAAGCCCTGTACATCAGTAATCATTTAACAGCATAATTACAAACCAAACTAAAGCCAATACTGAAATCTTTGCTTAAAAAACAGAACACAATCGCTTGCATCATGATAAGCCAACTGGTATGTTCAAAGATCAACATGTCTTCTGTTGATCTTTTAAGTTTGTTAAGGAAGCTGCCATGGCATTAATTGCTCTGGATATATTGAAATGCTTTCCCAATCATTTCTCACATCACCTTGAGTACATTCCTTCTCCCTCTGATTTGTGCACAAAGCACATTACTCCTTACAAGGCAGGTTTAGAGTGAAACTGCATTTTTACATTCCAAATGATGAAGTTTAAAAACTGGTCCTTCTAAACGCCAACTGAACAGCTGTAAAATGCTGGTGGACATGTTTTGGTTGAATTTCCCTTCCTGCTTCCCTCCCCCCACCCTCAACCCAGAATATAAAGGTAAAAACAACTTTACAGAGATTGATACAATGTAAGTAGGCATATGTGCAAGTAGAGTGCAACAAAAAAAGTCAATGGGGAAATACAATTGGTTTTTTTTAAAAAATGTTTGACATATTGGGATACCCTGAGCAAATGCAGAAGCCTGTTTTTATAAAGATATGTAAAACAAGAAGCTAGTTAAGAACAGTTATGCCACGATTAAATATATCAAATACCACAGGCGCTGCCCACAACTCAGTCTTTAATAGGTGAAGTGAGACCAAAATAAAAAGAGCCCTCCCCTTTCCAAAAAGTTTACATTCTTCCGATATGTGGATTCTCTCTCTTTTTGGGAACTCAGTAATAATATAAATCATGTATTTGGTTACAACACTTGGAGAGTACAAGCAAGTTTCACTTGTGCCTAGTTTCTTTCTGAAGTAACACAAAAAAAAAAAAAAAAAAAAAAAAGAACTGGCTTTTAAGAAAGGCTAAAAACAACAATGTGTTGTAATTCTATTATTCCATAAAAAAGAAAAAAGAAAAAAACAAGACTTATTTGGCATTTTCTCTGCTTACTCCTGAATATTTTAAGGCCCTGAGATTAGAATATTATGTTCTTGGGACCACAGGGCTAAATTAAACCCTAGTGCATCAATTCTCTCTTTAAGCCCTAACCAAAGTTCCAGCCTTTCAACCTAAGGTATATTTCCACTGAGACAAGGCTCAGGTGCCTCAATTAGCTTTCTTTCATAGAAGCAGATTACACACTCGTCAAATTGTTGGTGTTCTCTGTATACTCAATCTTGTTGACATGTCCATCAATGAAAACATACCCTGTAACAGAGGTAAGCTCCTGCTGTGAGGACAGTGAACATACAGATATTCACTAGAAATGGCTTCCAAGTTGTCATCATGTTCTCCTCCTCCTCCTCTATATTTTCTGACTTCATTGGCTCTTCTTTGTGGGGGGAGGCATACAGATTGTCACCAAAAGTTCTCCTCCTCAGTTCAGTGTCTTGACTAGTGCTGAGGGATGAAGAAACCAATATTCAGTATAGCATTCACCCCTAGAAGGGGAAGGTGTGCAGACACTGAGGCCCAGTCCACAGACACCTCATAGACACATACAAATGAGCTGTAGATCAGTCGTCACCAGGGGCTTTAACACCTGGACACACAAGATGTATCCTTTCAAAGATTAGTTAGGGCTTTCAGTTAGAGATTTAAACTGATGTTTACTGGCAACACACAACTGACCAGGGGGAATACTTAAGTTGCTTCTTATCCCAAGTTGATTGCCATATCCCTGATGGCATCCAGGATCTACCCCTGTTCAGATCATCTGCTACCTTTCAATTCAAGTGCCCAGACACAAAGTAGCAGGGAAAGTCCTGCTCAGCCTTGGGTTGGAGCATGCTCTATGCAGACAGAATCTTAGGGGAATTTAGCTTCTAAAATCTAAAAAGTCTCTAGACCAAATGTGTCCAAAGTGACGTTTTAGCGGCTTGTAACTTGCAAATTTGGGTGGATTTTCACAGCGATGACAAAAGGCACATCCCTGACACAAAGGCCACCACTCCCGCCAAATTACAAGTCTCAGGTCCAAAGCATGGGGGTGTGACAGCTTTCCAAAGAAAAATACATATCTATTTTTTTTTAAATAATCAAAACAATGGATTTTTCCCTAGCTTTGATCATGGAAATGTCAGAACTATTTTGGTTGACACTGGGGGGGGGGCGGGGGGGAATTCAGCATGAAGCAGACCCCTGTCATAGAAAGTGTCTGTCTAAACAATTAGAGTTTGGCAAAGTTATAAACAACTGAACACAGGGTTTTAGAATGGGAAAGCTGGGCAATCTTAATAGGCGATGCTACCAGCCCCACGTATAATAATACAGGAGACCAGAGTAGTGACTAGAGAAGACTGGTTTTGTGGGACTGAAGCACTCAGGGTTCAATTACTGGCTCTTCCATAGACTTTCTGGGTTACCTAGCCAATTCACTGAGCCTCTCTATCTGCCAAAGAGTGCCAATAGAACCAGTCTTGTATGTTTAAACTGGAAGCTCTTCAGGGAAAGAACGGTCTCTTATGTTGTGTATCTGGAGTGCCTAGACCAATGAGTTCCTGATCATGGTTCAGGCTTCTAGCTACAATTGGAATACTGTAATAGGGTAACTGTCCCTTTAAGGGCAGTAATGACTAGTGGTCAGTCAACATCTGTTCTGTGGTGTGTCCCTTTAAGTCCTGGAACTTAAAGTGAAAGAAAACCAAGGGAAGACAGCTAGAAACTAAAGATGGACACAGGGGAATAGTTAAGGCTTGAGGAAACCAAGCTACTGTTTTTTTCAGGGCCTGGGACCAGGAGCCTTGTACAGTGGATGGGGCAGAGCCAATTAGGACAAGCTCTAAGGAAGATGACTGTATATATTGTTTCTTCTCTCAGAACAGGGGAGACGACAGTAGGAGGTCTGCCTTGAATCCTCCTAGACTGAGGGTGAAAGGACTTACAGGGGAAAAGGGCCAGCTGACCTAACTCCAGATTCAAGGAAGAGAACAGGGGGGGAGCAGGGCTCCCATCTTACGGAGAAGGGATAGAGAGACTGATCAAAATACAGCCCAGCTCTGGGAGGAGGGCTGGAGCCTCCTGAACAGGGAGGAAACAGACCAGGACTCTTACATTAATCCAGACCGGGTCTGAACTGTAGTGGCTAAAGTAGTGAGCTATTCTCTGCAGAATTAGTTAATAAACCAGACACCACATAAGGGTTTGTACTAATCTAGTCTGGATAATTGATGGAAAGAGCAGAGGCAGGAGGCTGCAAAGCCACACTTGGCCAGAAGGGGTGCTACAGAACAAGCATATCCTTTTACAAATACAAATAATGATAAAAAATATTATTGGGACCAGCTTAAGGTAAGTAAAAATTACTGAATGTGCCTCAGTTTATCTCAGTACCTCCAGCTCTCAGGGTCACTCTCCCCAGCCAATTTCACAAGATGGAGAGACTAAAGGCACTTTAAGTTTCCTAGCTTTATTTGCCAAAAAATATCTCCAGATCTTTGTGGGAAGTGCTGAAAGTTGATGCTCCTACTCCTAATATTCCCTTGCAAAACTGGGTATGATCAATTTGTTTCTTTTGACGGAGATAGCCTTGGAATTCTCCCCTAAACTATTCTCCTGGTGACTTCTGATGTCCCCTTGCCCTTTCCTCCCTGAACGGGTTTTTAGTTGACTATCTTGGACAAAGATAGATCAATATCCAGTACATTAAAACCTAACAACTGTTACAGCAGAATCTACTGGAATCTATTGTAACAGAAGAGATACGATATTTTAGATTTGTGAATCAGCAGTGACACCTAGTGGTTAAACATAAACACCCTTATTTCCCCACCCGCCATGCTATGATTATTGTTTAGGTCAAACAATTTAGTCTAGGCTGAAAGGGAGTATAAATTCTCTGCTCAAGATCATTTTTTTTTTTAAATGATCAAAACCAATTTGTAGTAGAATGCAAAAATATAGTTCCCCAGCATGAAAGACATATGACAAGAGAATTACAGATTTTAAAATATTAATTGGATGAACTGCATCTTTAAGGTGAACTGGTGGTTTGATATTGAATGAAAACTGTCCATCCCCATAATCTAATATCAGAACTAAACTGACTTAAAAGGACATTTTCAAATGTCGCAAGCCATATTTGATACAGTATTTGGAGCACCATATACCTGCACTTATTGGTGTGGTTGAAGCTAGCTGGCTCAAAGTTAAGTCGAAGGCCTGACAATCTACCTAACTCATAAAAGAGCCCTTATGCACTTACACGTGAGGCTAAACCATGCAGTCATTATGCCTCCTCTATCTTTCATCATATTCTAGCAAGAGCTGTCAGGTGGCCTAGTATCCTTTCCATTTCTCACCTAAACAAGCATGTGGGCCTTTGGAAATAAAGGGCTATACATCCTATTCTAGGAGCGTTGTTACACAAAAGTATCAAGTTCTGTCCAACACGCTTAATAGGTGGCACTAAATGTCTCAAACAAGGGAATTTTCTACATACCTTACAGCTGTGAATCTACAAGAAGTTTCCCAGAACAGTCAAAAACATCAAACCAAACAACTTGACAGAATTACCTCTCTGCATTCAGCTGCACAGATGAGCCATCAGGCACCATCTCCTCCACAGTGCTGACTACACATCTGATCTCTTCCTCTGGCACCTGATGCTTAGGGAAAAATTCAGTGTGTTCATGCATCCTCCCATTGTACATTTCTGATGTTCGCTTTGGTGGCCTCGGTGGTGGGGGAGTATATTCTGGTGGTGGGTCCAGGTCTTCATTGGAAAGCTCTTTCCACTGTTCCTTCACAGAAAAAAGTGGTTATTAAGCTTTGATATATTATAATATTTTATATTAAAAACATTGTAATTCTCATTGTCCAGTGTTGGGCCCCCCACTACAGAAAGGATGTGGACAAATTGGACAGAGAGTGCAGTAAAGGGCAACAAAAATGATTAGGGGGCTAGAGCACAAGACTTATGAGGAGAGGCTGAGGGAACTAGGCTTGTTTAGTCTGCAGAAGAGAAGAATGAGGGGGGATTTTAATAGCAGCCTTTAACTACCTGAAAGAGGGTTCCAGGGAGGATGGAGCTAGGCTGTTCTCAGTGCTAGTAGATGACATAAGTAGGAACAATGGTCTCAGGTTGCAGTGGGGGGAGGTCTAGGTTGGATATTAGGAAAATCTTTTTCACTAGGAGGATGGTGAAGCATCCTAGAATGGGTTACCTAGGGAGGTGGTGGAATCTCCATCCTTAGAGGTTTTAAGGTGCAGCTTGACAAAGCCCTGGCTGGGATGATTTAGTTGGGGTTGGTCCTGCTTTGAGCAGGAGGTTGGACTAGATGACCTCCTGAGGTCCCTTCCAACCCTAATCTTCTATGATTCTATGAATTCTAAAATAAATATGGCAGAGACTTTACACTTTAGTCATTGTTTCACTTTCATGGTCACTGTTTAGATGCACTCACCTCTCCTCTTCCACCAGCTAAAAACAGAATGCACACAGATCAACCACGCATATGGGAAATATTAGCTGTAAATACTGGAAATTTAATTTAGTGCTTCACCCACATGGAAAACTCTTAAATAGCACAAAATGGGATTCATGTTACTGTAGTATTATTTAGCAATAACAAACATCCATGCTTCAAAGGAGACAACACTGGAAGAATCTCCAGCATGTTGGAAAATTGTTAGGGGCCTAAACAGAAGACTTCCCCATGAAGCTCACACAGCAATGGATATCCCTCAACTGTCTCCCATAGGGATGCAAAGAGGAGAATTTTCCATGTGACAGCAGTTATTGTGGGCTATTTGTACTTGTAAGAACACATTAACACATGTAAAACAATGCGTTAGATCCAAAAGTATTAAGCACTACTCAAGAATTTAAGTTATTGCACAATACTTATGCCAAGGATAGTACGTACTTTAATGATTCATTTGTCCCTCAACCTCATTCAGCCATGCTAACTTCCCTCATTATATTTGCCTGGACACATGCAATTCTGAGGTTTTTGGATCTTAACCTACTGTACAACTGATATTGTTATATGCAGCATTCTTGTAGCTGTGTTGGTGCCAGAATATGAGAGAGACAAGGTGGGTGAGGTAATACCTTTTACTGGACCAACACACCTACCTGTCTCTGTACAACTGATATTCGGTAAATACTCACCTGCACTGAAGCATCTCCCATAATATATTTTGCTCCTTCAATAACAGCCAAGTAAGAGAAACGAAGTTGATCGGCTGTTTGTATAAGCCCCATTCTGTACTTTCTCATTTCTAAGAGAACCTGCTTAATGTCCACAGAAGAAGGATCTTTCCTTTTGTCCATCTGAAGATAAAGATTTGAAACTTGCTTTACACAAATACCCACTCTAATGGGTTTCAACAAAATGATTTATTTGTTGCACGGGCTTCAAACTGCCCCCACGTTAATGAAAGACAAGAATGGGTAACCTACATATGGCCTGCTCAATTATCCAACATGTTTCAAAAAGGGTATGGGGACAAAGCTACCATGTGGGACTTCTATCAGGCCTTTACTGCTTTTAAAAAAAAAAATGCATTTGTACCTCAAGGTAACTGAAGGATGTGAGCTATCCCGGAGGCAAAAACAAACAGTGCGGACCAGGCATTTCAGTTTAAACCCAAAGTAAGTTAAGCAATGACTACTTTTTTTTTTTTTTTTTTTAAGCAGGGAAGACAAAGCCTAACTTTGCAAGTCACTCCAATTGGAACCAGTGATTGTTTTCTTTCATACTCCCACAACGGCCCATTCAATGCTCAATTTGCTTTAGCTTTAAAATGAAAATATGTTACCAAAGACAAATATAAAACTCGAGTAAGAGACAAAATTCATGAAAGGTGCCATAGCTCTCACGGGCTTCAAATAAGTCATTCCCAGAAGTAACTACAAAGTTGTAACTCACTCCTTATTCCCATCTAGAGTAAATGGTTCTTACCAGTAGAAGACATGTATCAACCAAACAAAAAGTTCCTGATCTTCCAATTCCTGCACTGCAATGCACCACAATAGGTCCATGCTCAGGATTCAGTGAGCCAGACTCTCTCACTTTGAACAGGAAGTTGAGGAACGAAGCAGGAGATTCTGGGACTCCAAAGTCAGGCCATGTGGTATAGTGAAAGTGCAGAATTTCTCTAGTTTCTTGTGTCTGTAAAATATAATGTTTCCAAGCTATAAGAATATCTAGATACAATTTAAAGAGTATTCAAGCACAACTATTTTCTGCAACAACATATTAATTAGAGCAAGAATATCACTCATCAATTTTCATATTCTGAGTAAGTGACCCATTTTCATAGTATATTACATTCAAAGGAATTTTCATGTTGATAAAATAAAGTTCAAAATCAACCTTGATGCTACAAATATACACGTATGTACATTTTACAATACATAAGGAAAGGGGGAGGATTTCACTTGTACTGCCCCATATTGAATTCATGCCAGAGTGCTTCCTCTTTTCATATCTTACCTTGAAAATGATTCTCTTTAAATTTATGATGGACTAAATCCTACTTGCCATTCTATTATTGCATCCTTCCAGTCTCCATTCATTAAGTGTTCAGCAAGAATACTCGCTGGCTCATTTGCTGCTTTCCTTTAATCTAATCCAATCTATTTTCCTATGAAGTTTTCCCATTCTGCATTTAAGAGTTGCTGTACTCAATTCTAAAGTGCTACTTGCTTGTAAAGTATCATGAACTCCTAAGGAGCCATATAATTTATACATAAAAATTCTCTCACCATAAAAGCCTTGTGATGTTTTGAATGAAGGACACTAGATAAACTAAATTATACAGAGTAATTTTACAGTTTACAGCTCAGATGTTCATTTTATCCCCCTATAAAATGGGTACTACTGCCTTCCAGTTAGCTGGGCTAACGCTGTTTGAAATCTTTGGAAAATGGGGTACCTCAAGTTGCAGGAGCAGTTCAGTCTTGTCTAAAGAAGGGATCTTATATTAGCACAGTCTTTTCCTTCACAACCAGCCACCTCTATTAAACTGAAAGCAAACTCCGAAGAATGTTAAGTGTGATACTCTCAGTCTCCTGAAATCTTGAACCAAAGCTTTTGAACTTTGTGTGCTGCAGACAATGTAACCTGGGATGTTCTTCTGACATCTGCCGAGTTCTTGCCAGTATAGTTTGGCTAGTCAAATTTATACCTGACAATGGGCCTATTTTTCAGCTTCCTGGTAAGAAGGAGCATGGGAGCAAGGTTCTAAATCTTTAGGAGACAGATTATAGCTTTTGGGGAAGGGCAATAACCATCCTCTCCCAATAAAAGGCAGTACTGGGTAAAAAGCTAACTAAAAAAGGCAAACTGAAAACAGCAAAGTGGAACTGAAATTGGCAGTCACTATTTGTCATGTATTTCATGTTCACTGCCTGTCCACACACACTTGCTCCAACACAGATTTGGGATGCTCTGTGGACTTTGATTTTAACTGGATGCAGATGTTAGTATGATTAGATGTGCTCCCTGGAGCTGCCCCCTTAGCCAATCTCATCCAGCATAGTTTCAGTGCTCCTCCCACTGCTCTGAATGATTCTGCTATGACAGCTCACATGGATAAGTACAGCAGAGAGGAGCGTATTCCCAGCATTGCTTTGCACTGTTCCCCACTGTTCTCTATTGTAATGTTTTATTTTATCACTGTCAAAAAGAAAAAGTTACAGAGTCTCCTTTTGCCATCCAAGGGCCTGATCCTCAGTGAAGCTCCATATAGAGACAGAACTGACCTGTGCAGAGCTCACTGCAGGATCAGGGACTACAGCTATGTCTACACCACTACTTTTGTTGGTATAAATTATGTCACTCAGGGGTGTGATGAGTGACATAAGTTATACTGACAGACACGCTGGTGTGGATAGCGTGATGTTGGCAAGTCAGCTTTAATTATGCCAAGGGAAGAGCTCTCTCCTGTTGGCACAGAGCAGCTACACAAGAGATCTTACAGTGGTGCAGCTGCATGGGTACAACTGTGCCGCTATAAGCTTGCTAGTATAGACATGGCCTAAGCGAGGTAAACTGCTGAAGACTTTCAGTGTGAAAAGGTGAAGATTTAAGTCAGTGTAAGAGGGATGATGAGAAAAATTCCAAGAGAAGGTCTGTTTTCAGAAGATGATTTTTAAAAAGCTCCATGTATATATTCATTAGCAAATTGGTAACATCTGGGTGCTTGGAAGGGCAATTATTTCAGACATTCCTGTACAGATCTACTGGACTTTTACACAACGATGGTGACACAACGTTATAAAGATATGCTAAGAAATCCCAGGTAATAGTACCCTAAAGTTCCCCACTGAGTCTAAGGGTATGTCTACACTTGCAACAGCATGTCGAGTGCATACACTGCATGTCCCCCTACCATGAGTATAAACAGCAGGGTAGATAGTGAGGCACTGCTTCGGTCAGTAAAGATGCACCATAACCTTATGGTATGTACTCTACAGGTCTCTACATACCCAAACAGTGCCTCCCATATCCATATTTTTAGCAGAGAAGTGTCCCACTGCCTCCCTGCTGCCAGAGCCTTTCTCCACCACAGTGAAAGACTCTGGCAGCACCTCTCACTGCCCCTTATAGCTACACACAACAGTTTGGATGCAGCCTACTCTTCGCGGCAGTGTGTAACTACACATATCCTACAAGTAGCTGTCAATGTAGATGAGGCTTACTAATGAAGGCTTCACACTATAATATGCATGAATTCAAATTATGTTTTGAATTACAACACAACCTCACACATGTTAATATATGTTGATTTTTTACATCTTGCAATTTAACTTTTATGTTGCTGGGGGAAAAAATCAGAGGCTGAAAAGTGCTTAATCCCCACAACCGGTACAGGGTTGTTTACTCAAGTCTAAAGCAAACTACATTGGCATTCACAGACCAGAGCAATGCTAACATATTGAGAACCTCCGAAACCACTGATGGGCATGTGACCCAATTTCAGCATCCATTTTCTTTGTACACATGACCTTTACAAACCAGGATCAGGAAATACAGCTCATTGATGGGGAATTCAAGGAGGACACTGTTTGACTGGTACACTTTCCATACTTACGGTAAGGTTTTCCAATCCTAGCTGTCGTACTGTGTAATATGATTTTATATCTTCAGAGATCAAGGTTAACTTCAAGTTTGTATCCTCAAAGAGCATTTCTTTCTCCTCTTTTTGTGGCCAGTACTGTGCACATTTTATCTAAAAAAGTAAATAAGAGAAGATAAGCACTATTCATTTGGCTCTATGTTAAAGGCGAGGAAAGAGGAGTGTTCCTTAATCCAGCATTTAAATTATTAATAATTACATGTATTAATGTGGCACCTAAGAGCCCTGAGGTTTAGTATATTGCAATAAATTCAAACAACATGCTTTAAAAAAAAAAAAAAAAAAAAAAAAAAAGAGACTAGTTCTTGCTTCCAAGACATTATGTATGTACTACCTCAGCACATCTTGGTATCTTTCATAAAAGGGCCAGATGCTGGCCCTCCTTGCTCCCCTGGAAAATTCCTAGAGCACAAAGATGGTGTAGGGTGGATGTAGCTCTTCTACTCATCCAGTGGCACAGTCGTGTGCCTGGGTGGGGGATGGATCAGGACTGTGCAGGCTGCTGTAAATTAGAGCAGCCCCTCCTGGAATCTAGTTAAAAACATCCCAATACTTTTATTTGGATTCTGTATCAACAGTTTGTATAGTATTAAAAATTCAATTGGATCCTATATATTTGAAAGCTGGGGAACTCAAGAACTTCAGAGAACATGATTTTAGGCAGTTTCACTTTGCAACCAACAGGCACATAAGATGAAGTTGGATTGAACATCTCAAGGAAGGAGATTATTCTAGGAAAATAAGAGTTAATAAAGGACAGCACAATGTAGGTGTGAAATCTTATTCATAGAATCCATAATATTCTACATATAGAAAGTTACAGCATTACTAATTTGGAAGTAAAAATGTCAGATGAGATTTTGGGGTATCCATTCACTCCCCACAAAAATAAAAAAGTCTTATGAGATCATTGATTCCATGTGGCATAGTTTAAAAGTTCTAACACTTTAATTGAGCTAAAAAAAGGAGTCTGCAAAATATTCCTGTTACCTAACTTCTGAGTGTACATAGTAATTTTCTCAGTAATAATTTTCCAGGAAACCGAAGGTCTGCACCAATAAACTGTTGACATGCTAAAAACTTAAATGAGTCAGCCAAAAATACAAGTAGTGCATTTTTCTCTGTACAAAGGGGAAATGACACTAAGGGATCTTGTTAGCAGTATACATAAAGTCTGCAACCACGTCTCTGACCGCTAGACTTATATGGATATTATGAATGTTGACAACTGAACTGCTACTTCTCAGAATTTAACACAGCTCCTCTGAAACAGAATTATAAGTGTTCCAAATCTATGTTTGCAGAGGAAATAGATTACTGCACATGGCTAATGCTTCTTATATTAAATTGTAAATAAAGTGGCCTTAATTTGGAGTGGAACAAAGTTGAAACAAAAAAACTGGTTATTACATAGTTTATTACCAGTGAAAAATAAATTATTATGAATGGGATGGTAATAAAATGCTAGAGAGCTGTCATGTGTGTACTGGGAGTTGGGATGAAAAGTGGAAGTTACTTCTAAGGGCAGTTTTTGACAACATTTTACAAACACACATGGCATTTTATTTGTAGACAGTGAAGGAATCATGACAAAAATTGTCAGGTTTAATGGTATCAATGCCTACAGTGCTTCCAATCCTGGTTAAATACTGAGTAGTATGACAATATGAAGCAAGGATATATTCTAATCTTCTGCAATTTTTTAAAAATTAAAATTTAGGCGAGTAATTAGCTTCATGTCTAATTTCTGCACAAAATGGCTCTGCAAATAACATTTTGCCATGTTCCTCTGAAAATCTCCCACCGCTGTTTGTTGAGAAACAGTAGCAGTCTGCCCTAAGGGTTCTTGATAATTCTTTGCTTTGTTCAAATTTACTGGCCAAGAGGAAGAGAGAGAGAGCCTGAGCGCTCGTGCCTGCAGGATAATTAAAACAGAGTTACTGCATATCTCTGTTGAAGGTTACATTTCACTATTCCCATTACTAAAGAAGTTAAAAACTCAAATCAACAAGATGAGAGAGTTAGAACACAGTTCACTGCACAACTGTTTTCCTGATCACCAGGAATTCTTTCCTGGTTATGCAAGTGTGCAACACTAGATCATCACTAGTGGACACAACAGACCCACTTACCATCCTCTGAAGTGGCCTTACAGTCAGCAAAGGAACTAAAAATCTTAGTGTGCAGATCTTTATCAGTTTTAAATTACTTTTGTGCCAAAACTGCTCCATTGGCAGGCCCACTACTGTGATCACAGGATGGCAGCTTCCAGTAACAAGCCAACTATGGTAACTTCTCCTCAGCCCATGGTTGTAGAAAAAGCCCTGGTCCCTTGCGATGCATGTCCGCCACCACCAGAAGAGCTAAGCCATCCCCCCACACACCAGAGGAGCCATTACCAGAATCTGTGTTGGCACCTGCTCACTGGAAAAGCTGAACCTCTTTCGCACCCAAGGGGGGGACACGTGGCCAGTATGTTCAAAGATGGCTGGTGGATTTCCAGATATTTCACTAATTAGATAGGTTATGGTGATCGTTCCCTGTGTCTAACTCCCCCCATTCCCTCTCCCTGGGCTCTGGGGAAATTTAGGTATACAGGGAGAAGGAGTGAATTGGTTAACATGGGAAATATGCAGATCAGAAGAAGTGCAGCAGGAGAGTTTGAAAGAAGCCTGGAAACAATAAGTTAACTAACATCATCCTGATCAGTTTCTTTATATGATGCTCTCTTTTCTTTAGCTTTTGTCTGCTTTTTAGACATAGACTAAGCTCTCTGGAGCAAGCACCATGTCTCAGAATCATAGAAACATAGGGTTAGAAGGGGACCGCAAATCTAACCCCCTGCCAAGATGCAAGATTAGTTGTGTCTAAATCATCCAAGACAGAGGACTATCCAGCCTCTTTTTGAAAACCTCCAGGGAAGAAGATTTCACGACCTCCCTAGGCAGTTTGTTCCATTGTCCTACTGTCGTCTTAAACATTTGTAGATAACCCAGAACACTAACCACAAAGCCTGACTCTCATTTATACTAAGGCCCCCTTACATCACGCTGGAAGTGAAAGAACCTTGAAGGGGGCATAAATTACATCTACAACTACTTTAAGGCATCTGGATAGTGCCAGAGTAATGTAAAGGGTCTTAATATAATTGAGAATCAGGGCCACAATCTCCAGCCAATGCCAAAGAGGAACGACGCATAAGCATCGACACTAGCAGGGAAGACTGAAGAGTGAAATCAAGTTAGCATTCCTGTATGACAAACTCCAATTGCGCTCAGCCCTTAGTTTAGCTGAATTCAGACGAAATTAGGATCTGCTATTCTGAACTGGACAATTTCCACATATCCCTCAGAGTTAACCAAGATCCATTTTCAGATACTCAGCTTCTGAATCTTAGATATGCTTTGTTGGACAAAATTCTGTATATGCATCTCTCGACTACCATTATTTTTTGGTTATTTATTTGTTTTTAAATATATACAGCTAAAACACACTTATATACTTACTGATCCTTTTTCCA
Organism: Emydura macquarii macquarii; assembly: GCF_026122565.2. Taxonomy (NCBI): domain Eukaryota; kingdom Metazoa; phylum Chordata; order Testudines; family Chelidae; genus Emydura; species Emydura macquarii. The sequence goes on from NW_027131620.1 coordinate 13,892,563, forward strand.
TCACTCTGTTGAGCATGACAACACCATGGCTTTTCTGTTCCCAAACCATCTCCCAAAAGTGACCACAAGTATTTGGCAGAGGACCCTGCGCAAAGACAGAGAATCTTCTAAAGTAAGCAACATTTTCTGTGGAAAGAGCACTGGCACCCTAGTTTATAGCCTAATGCATGCAAATAACGTCTCATTTTAAGTGTCTGAAATGCAATACAATAGCTTTAAATTTCAGTTTCCCCACTATGAAGTCACCAGCTTAAGTGTGCTAAATCTGTTCCCACAGAAAACAGGAAGAGAGAAATGGTCTTATTTGCAAGAAGGGAACTGGGAGTGAAAAAACACTGAGAGAACTTGCTCCAGAAGGGCAAAAAAGGAATCTAATGCGGAAATAATCCCACCCTTACCCAGGCAATGGGATTTGAGAATAAGTGATTTGCAGAAGTGGGGCCATGATGATTTACAGTAAATATATATTATAGGTAATAAAGAACATGCTAGTAATAATGCTTCAAAGTTACTGACTGAGGCCTAGGAAACAGTGGTCAGTCAAAAGAATGAGCAGCTATTCTGGACTGCTCGAAGACTATACAAAGTTTATTAGTCTTCTTAATACCAACCCTATCAATAGTTCTTAAGGGGTAGTCCTCTTCATTAGATCCCAAAGCTACCTATTTTTAAAGCATCTTCTCCTGTAGATTAAGATTTTACTTTACACCTAATCTCTCTTTTAGTTGATCTCTGTAGTTGGGAGATACCAAGAAACACCACCACACAGTCTTAACTTTTTTGATAACCTAGACTAACAAACCCCTGGTCCACACTCACCTGGCGATTTGGTGGTAGTCGACAGGAATTACGCAAACTACGCAGAGTAGCTTGTGTAACTCACGTCGACTGCTCTGCTTTCCTTCTGCGCGCTGTCTACACTGTGCTACGCTGACGGGAACAGCATTCCCGTCAATGCAGCGCTTTGCTACTTGAGGGGGTGGTTTTACTCAGTCGACTTCCTGATCGATTCAGCGGGTCTACATTGACCACTCAATCGACCCAGAAAGATCGATCTGGCAGCGGGCCGCCGTCAGTATAGACATGGTCAAAGTTGTGCTGCTGTGATTTCTCTCACACCTTGCATGGCTCAAAGACAAAATAATGTGGCATGGTCCTTGGAAAAAAAATAGACTGGATTTTGAGTGGCCTCATTTCAAACTCATTAAAGAAACATTGGGTTAAAACTGATACAAACTATTAGCTAAGTGTACCTCTTATTGTGCTACAGGTTAGATAACTATTGCAGAATCAATGTTTATCAGTCCTATGATCTTCTTGCCCTGAATAATAAAACAAGAAGATCTTTGTCCACAGTTGTTTTGCCTTGAGGCATCTAGGATATCACAGATCCTCATTAACTCAAGTTCTCTAGAATTCTTTTCTTCTACTTCTGTATTAAAGATGGATGTTGATTTTCTGAAAACAAGGAGGAAGACCTCTTGACTTCTGCTAAAAAATATTAAACCCAGTTTACCTTCATCTAGTAAGCATAGGAGGAAGAAAAAAAATACAAATATTAAAGAATACTGTCCCCAGGGACCTGAACCATAAATCTCACTGTCTAAACAACAGTAAGGCAAACAAGAATTCTGGCACAGGTTTAGAGTTAGCAACTAACAAGTCATACTATCATTCAAACTGATTACATAAAAAGAAGCAGGAGTTAGATTCACAAGAAATGTAACTCAATGGTGCTAGATTTTATGGTATTTTTTTTTAACTCTCTTAAATCTATTTTTCCACACTTTTTCCTGCCTCTGTGTTTTTAAGTAAAATGTACCAAAAAAAAATAAATATATTATATATATATATATAGATATATATATATAGCTCCAAACAGCTTGACCTGAAGAAGGTTTAAACTAAAGGTGAGACTCCTCACTACTTCTAAATACTATGTTGGTGATATAGCCTAGTGGATAAACTAGACACTTTTAAATCTCAGCCAGTGGAGAACTACATTGCTGTGTTGAAGCAGCTATATTAAAGTCATAGGAAAACTCTTGATGAAAAGAATCATGAACAGAATGGTCAAAGCATCTGCCTTTTCATTTCCTAATGAATAGGCTGCCCCAAGTATTCGCATTAAAAAACAGAGGTTAGTTTGCAGTGCAATAATGGTGGTGGGAGTCCTAAATTGTGAGGAATTTCTGGGATCCCAAGTTAACTTTGAATTAATTTAGTTATGGTTTTAATTTGTGAGATTGCATATTTTGTGTACATGTACTACTGTCTGTGATTTATCAGAAGCATGTACATGTTATTATGTGGATTTTGAATTTGCTGTACAAGTTTCATTTCCTGCCAAACTCCAGTTATCCTAATGTTTTAGATGTCCCTTAAGACATCTGGATAATCAGGATTTACCACTAGATGGGTTTAGAATCCAAAAGACGTAAATTCTATCATCTAAAAGATGCAGTCTCTGAAGTGGCGAGACAGACGCACTATTATCTAATAAAAGTTCCTCCACCTAATCCAAAGGCAGATCTGGTAAATGCACTGAAGCCATGTCTAGGATAACAGGTCAGGCCAAATCCTGGTCCCATTAAAGTCAATAGTGAAATTCCTATTGACTTCAATGGAGCCAAAACTTGACTTGCTGTGTTTAAAAGTGTGTTTCCATTTTAGAAATCTTACTTTCCTAGTGTGGATGGGCACAAAAAGTTACAGGCTAAACATACAAGAGGGTCAGAATGCACTAGTAGAGCCAGTGCTGATGTGCAGCACGTGACAATATATGCAAAGTCATGCTTTTTTAAACAAAAAACTCTTGGAGCTGCTGGTTTAAGAAAGGGTAAAACACTTCTATTGATGAATGATTTTGTAAGTTTTTTTTCCAGTATTTACCTGGGTAAGGATGTAGTTCCTTTGGGCCTCTTCCATTATTATCAAGCTGGCATTGATATAGTCATTGTCACCTTGGTTTAGCTTAATTCGACTGTGGTCAACTATAGCATAGACAGACAATCAGAAAAAACACTGGTTAATGCCTGCATACGTAACATACTTTATGATTCATGCACAATTTCATCAAATGCGAGGACCAAAAATTTAACTTTCTAAAAGAACAAAAAATAAAACAGTAACAATGAAATATTGTATATGCACAAAGAGTTCTTTGTACTTGCTGTACTGGGAACACACAGTAATTAGTACTATTTTATTGTTATAACACAATAAGGCCCAAATTACAAAAAGTTGTGAAAAAGCATGGGAGTATTTTGCACATGCAATGATCACATTGCATGTGCAAACATGATATTTAAATCTGTGTGCATAATTATCAAGGTACTACTTGCACGTGCAATCAGCATGTACAAATTAAATACACAACTGTACGCATATTTTTGCGGATCTAACTTTGTGAAGATCTGCTCTTTAAAATCTAGATTAAAAGGTAAGTTTGAACAAGGTTTGCCTGTATCAGCATGATAACCATCAAATGGAAACCTTCACCTCTGCTTATAGGTCCTATATTCAACTGAAGTTTTTCCTAATCTAGCCACCCCATCTACTGAATTGAACAAACAAAACAAAAATTACTGAGACACTTATTGTACTGCATTTCTGTTCGTTCTAAAGCTTGCAGTATTTATGGTTTCCCAAAGCATAAGAATTTTCACATTTTACAAGATAACCAAACTTATAGGAAGCAATACCATCAAACAGAAAACAAAATCAATGACTGTTAAAAAAAAAGACTCCTGAAACTGATCAGTAAGCAAAGCTATATGCAACATTATAGATCCTATTGAATTTCCTGAAAGGGTCAACTGAATTTTAGCCTCTGAAGTGACTGAACATGTTTTCCAGTATATGGAAATACTATCTGTTCAGATGTGATATGTACAGAAGTCCTTTGATTGCAGCATACATCACAACTGTTTTCATGTTTGTTCTATGCAGTGTTAACTACGTATGATAAAACAATGTGATCCACCTCGTATTTAGCTGTGACACTCAGTACATTTCTCAGACTCAAAGAAGAGCTCTGTGTAGCTCAAAAGCTTGTCTCTCTCACCAACTGAAGCTGGTCCCATAAAAGATATTCCCTCACCCACCTTGTCTCTTAAAACAGAGGACATCATTAATACACACTTGGAGATGAGGGGAAAGACATCGCAAAAGGGTATCATGATTAGGGTTTCTGTTTTTTTGGGTTTATTGTCATTTCATTTTTCAGGGTTTATTTTTTAACATTTTTTGAGTTTTGTAGGTGTCCAAAAGGGGTTTGTTTGTTTGTTTTGTTTTGTTTTTTTTTTTTTTTTTTTTGGGGGGGGGGGCGGGGGGGCTTTCTATAAATTACTCATTAAAGTAGTATATACTATAATGAGTAATCTCTTTGTAATGTTGCCTAGTGTTGCTTTAACATAGTACTCTTTCAACAGCACTAGGGAACCTCTAATGAACACCAGCAGGACCAATTACTGTGCAACAAGTTAGTGCGCTTTAGAAATCACACCTCTGTAATCCACATTACTTCTCTGTGTAGACAAGCTCCTGGATACAAGTAACTATTTCTGGTGTTTATCCAATAAACACTGATTGCATTTTTTGCATTGGAGTGTTTTGTTATCAGTTCAGACTGAAAAATAAGAAGCCCTAATCATGACCCACTCTGTAAAGGGAGAAGAAGCCTAGAGACCTGAATATGAAGTTTCATCAACAGAGATATTAGGAAAACAAGGAGATCTGAGTTTCTGATGTGATTAAATTAAAAGCTAGCTTGGTTTTTTTGCTTCTTTTTACCCCTCTCAAATAGCTCATGACAAACTTCCAATTATATCGTTTTGGCAAGATTCCTCCCAGTCTCTGTACTATATTAACTGGTAGCATGCTATATACCAGTGGTTCCCAACCTTTTTGGCTGAAGGGCCACAGATACCAATTTTACAATCCTGAAGGGCCACCAGTCTCTGCCAGCAGCCCCTCCCCCACATAGCCAGATGGAAGGAGTTCAATGAAGGGGCTGCCTCCTCACTGATCTCGTCGCTCTGGCTGCATCAGGGAAACTGCACATGTCCTGTAGCCCCGTGCGCTCCACCTGGGCTCCTGGCAGTGGCTCCCTTCTGCAGTCAGGGGGATGGGAGATCAGGGCTCCCTTCCCCTGGCTCCAGCAGGGACCCCAGCAGCTACGTATCCTGGCGAAACGCTTTGTCGTGCTCCCTGTACAGCCAGGGAGAGGGGAGCACTGATCTCCCGTCCCCTTGGCTGCAGCAAGAAGCCTGCAATGGTCTTGTAGCCCCGCGGCAACATGCTCCACCTGGGTCCTTAGGCAGCGGCTCCCTTCTACAGCCAGCGGGAGGGGAGCAGTGGGCCACTTTGAAAAAGCCCACGGGCCACAGGCTGGGAACCACTGCTATATACAGTACACATTTTTACAGCAATGGAGAGGATAACTGTACATTTAATACTGATAACAGATTTGTGCTACCCTACCCATCATTATTCTTCTCTGTCCTCAGGTGTTTGACCATGAGACAACTGCTTTCCTGCAAAGACTTCTGTCCATGAATACTGCAGCGTCTACATACTGCTGCAATGTAATCCCATGACATACCACACTCCGACGGTGTATTGTGATATCTCTAATGTCAACAAGTATTAGAATGACAAAAGATTCACGTTTTGGATGTGTAGTCATCCATTCAAAATATACATCCCAATGCCTTCTATGAGACAAATTCTTAGAGGTCAGCAGTCTGTTACAAATAATTGTGAAGAAAGGATACTTACAGGGGCTGACATCTCTGTACCTGTTTCGGTTTTTGTTTCTGGGATGTTTGGCCACTTTACATGGAAAGTCACTAGCTTCATGCCTGATATCCTAGAACAAAAGAAATCAAGATATTTGAACTTGCCAGCAGTTTGCAAGAAAACCTTACAATTCAATGTGTCAGTGTCTCTGTGGGGGGAGGAGTATTTATTTTATTTTATTTTTTAAAGTCACCTGCAAGTATCTGCTTATCCTGGCATTTTAATCTGCTTGAGGGTTTTGGACAGCAACTGTTTAGAACAAATGTGTTCAGTTTTAGATTAAATACTGAGGTAAGATTATTTCTTGGCGTGCTAGACACTGACTCATTGTTGGCTATGCTAATATGCTATCAGCTTTGCACAAAGGAAGTACTGCAACACTTCGACATTGTACTTTTGGATGAACGTATTTTACCTGGTGTACAGAATTGTGCAGACATATGGCATTACAATAATATTTCCATTAAGTTATTCATCACACTCAGCTACACATTAAAGAGTTCACTAAGAAAGATGGTTAGAAATGGCTATCTGTAACAACCCATCTGTCAATTAGTATCCTACATATCACCATTTCATAAGCCTGTATTAATAGCCAAAAACTACAGTCATGTTTAGTTAAGTTAATTTTTGGATCTTGAGTCATCAGCAAGCTGTTCTGGAGCTGTTAATGTCAAAAGAGGTTCTTTGTGCTCTGTGCATACCCTACATAAACAAGGATGCCAATCCCTAAGCCAGTGCTGACAGAACCATCCAGGTCTTCCTCCAGCCTTTTTTCAGATGTGTCTAACAGCTCAAAACTCTGAGAGAAACTCAGAAGAAATAAAAAAGCAAAATACTGCCCATCTTCAACATAAATCCTAATTTATAGAAATCAGGCACAACATACATATTGTATGCTAAATAAGTGTACAACCTGTATGAATGTCGTTACCAGGAACATCAGAAAAGAGATCATGTCATTGTAGATGTTTTACTGAGGCTGAAACAAAATCTGAATGAAAACTACAGGAAATGCACTCATGGTAGAATTGAGATTTAGTTAATATAAGGAAACTAAAGGAGTCCCAAGACTGACATCTTGTATGTGTGTAAAGTGAACAGTTTAGTATGGCTCAAAGGCCATCCAAAAATACGAAACAAGATATTAGGGCAAATTCATCCCTTTCCACTAGGGTTGAATTTGAGACAACTATGATTTATTTGGTTAACCAAATTAAACTAATTTTACATTAAGAACATGCAAGTTCATTTTTAGTTTTCTATACCTTTTTTTTTTGGATCCTATCCTAATCAGCTGGTTACAGTGGTGTAGCTCTGCTGATGTAAGGGAGCTAATACCAATACTTATGCCAGCTGAGGATCTGGCCCATAGAGTTTGGACCAAATCAGACTGGTCTGGTACTCTTCACAATTTTGCAGAGAGATAAGGTTACATTAGGTATACAGAGAAGTGCTAAAACATAGGAATGTTTTTGTCCAAAGTGGCCTACCAACTGCAAGCATTCGATTCCTTCATTTCTCTTCCCCGCTATTCCCTATATATATTTAGCATAATCTATGAGTATGCTGTATAGACTATATTGCGTCATGAGTTATATTTTACAACTACTTGCCCCAAATTTCTACAGTGATCTGAAATGGCTCCCTGCTGAACAGGTCTTGACATCAGCTGCTATCTTTTTATAACCTAACACAAGTATTTCTGATGGGGAATGTAGGCTGCCAGCATGCTGAATGCAGTCTCAACTCCAATAGTACAACATCCCAGAAACATGAAGCCCTGCAACTTACAAACATATATATTCACAAGTTGGTCATTTTTTATTTTAGTGTTTTTGCTACCATACCCAAATTGAAGTATCAAGACAAAAAAAGGGAACTGCAAAAAGGTTTTCTAAATCTTTATATCATACTCCGCACAGAGCCTATACAGCAAGTAAAAACCGCAAGGTCCATTTACAAAGAAATCAAAATGTACGCAAAAAAAGTCTGATTTTACTAATTCACTCCAATGTCTAAAGCAGAGGAACTAACTTGCCTTATAAGCCAATAATAGATCCTAAATATCTAAACTGTTAACATCAGCTCTTATTAGATTTAAAGCAGAATTACAATGATGCTTCAGTCACACAAAGGAACTTTAATAACTGATAGAACAAGATGCTCTTCACCCTCCCCAAGAACTCATTCCCACAAGAACCATTGAAACCAAGTGGTCCATAAGGTTAAAAAGTGTTAGACATTGATATACACTATAAGAATATTCATAGATACAGGGGAAAAATCATACATTATATAAACAATGATGTTTCAGGGCATAAGCCAATGATCATCTGCCAGCACCCACTGCAGTAGTATTACAATGGGAGTTATGTACATTTGAAAATTCTACTAGGTACCTACATGGCTCTTTAAGCACTTAAGTACCTTTAAAAACTGAACCTGAGTGGCTCCCAAGAATGAATAAAGGCATTTAAGTGATCTCTCTTTTCAATCCCCAAGGCAGGAAAACCTGCTAAATTTGCAAAATTGCCTTAAGAAAGAATACTATTGCAGGAAAGCTAGGTCAAACAGATGAGTCTGCTATTTAGATCAGAAGACAGGAAGTTAGTAGCCACTCTTGTTGTGCCTGACTGGGTATGTCTACACTGCAATTAAAAACCTATGGCTGGCCCATGCCAGCTAACTCAGGCTCATGGGGCTTGGGCTTAAAGGCAGTTTAATTGTGGTGTAGACATTTGGGCTTATCTACAGTCCAAATGTCTACACCACAATTGAACAGCCTTTAAGCTCAAGCCTGAATCAGCTGGCATAGGTCAGCCACAGGTGTCTAACTGTAGTGTAGACGTACCCATTATGGGAAATCACTGTCACAGAGGGGGACATGTTCTCTCAGGTAACTCGAGAAATCCATGCAGAGCTTTCAAACTGGATTCTACACTAAATGGGGAGCCATGCAGTGAGATGTTCGTAGGGATCTGTGATGCTAACTGCTGCATGTTGTCCTGAAAAAAATCCTCAGCTAGTCCATGGGGCTTCATTTCTAAATATAGCAAATTGCATAAAATAATCAAATTTGAAGGTCATAAGTGCATGGATCTCAGGAGCCAGATATATTTCTGAAAGAATGGGGAAGTGGGTGGTTGTTTGTTTTTTGACATGGTAGCTAATTGTGCAGTCGACAGTAACAAGAAGTCTAAGAGTACTCTCAGGTCATTAAATGACTTAATTATAGAGCAGATGCCCTTTGTAAAGAGGGTTATTAGGAAGAAAACTCTGTTGGCAAAGTTATTACATAAAATTACCCATTCTGGGGCTTCATTAACTTTCCTCTGAAGCTTCTGGTATTGGCCACTATTACAGACCAGTTACCTGATAGATTATACTACCATAGGACTGACATATTTTCAAATTGCCTATGTAGGAAGCCACAGTCAAAAAAACAAAACAACAAATACCACCAAACAAAAATACCCAACAAAACAAACCTCTCATTCCATAATTCAAAACAGACAAGTTTCATGTAAGAGTTACTCAAAGTCAATGTCAGTACGATAAGTGAAAGGCTGGTAGATGAATACAGGGATTGATAAGAATAATGAACACTTTCTTGAATCATACACACAATCACATTGTTGAGACCCCATCATTTAAAAGGGAAGCATGACATTTAATTTAAAATGTCATGCAATATAAAACTTAAGAGGAGGAAGGACTAGAACTGAAAGTCAGTTTTCCAAAGTTAAATCTTCTGGTTTTGAATTTGACTCATTTGGTAACACTCACCTCATGAGTTTAAGTCCTGTACCCTCCACAGCTATTTCAGGGTAATAATTTGTAGCTCGGGAAGTAGTCTTTTGAAATGCTGTAGTTCAGATGAGACAAATCAATGTTTTTCTGCCCACCTCTGATCTAGATCTATCGTAATGATACAGATGAAAGTTAAAGATCCTTCTGTGCTTTTCAAGAGGAGACAGCTGCTCTCTGCTACATTAGGGGCTAAACAGGACCCAGGACTGGGTAAGTGGAAAAGTGGTTTAGAGCCAACTTTCCCCCTCCTCCTTGGGGGTCATGCTGAGCACAGCTTGACCAGAGCAGTGTTTCTGGCCCCTGGTACCATTAGCAACATTACAAAATACCATAAATCTATGCAGCCCCAAACAAGCTCTGTTTTTGCTTTTTCGTTTTAGGCCACTAACTTCTATAAAGCCCTTCATCAAAATATATCAAGAGTGCTTTACATGCATCCCTATTTTATAGGCAGGGAATTGAGCCACAGAAAAATTAAGGTCCAGGTTCACATAGGTATTTAGGGTCCTAACTTCTACTGATTTCAAAGTAGAAGTCTAAATACCTTTGTAGATCTGTCAGCAAATCATTCAGGTACATTGTATTCATAATCATATGGCGGATGTCACCTCCTTGCAAGCATTCATGTGTCACTATTTATAACTCACATTACCGTTTAAGGGTGGGGAGAGGGCTTCATCCAAAGCCCACTGACTTCAATGTGTTTTGCATCACACTTGAAGTCTGTAGATATCTTGATTATATTTTTCATTTTATCCATTACTGCATGATAATCCTGTAGGGTAAATAATTTTGGTGCAGCATAAGATAAGAGAGTTTATGCTACACTGTCACTCACTGCCTGTCTGTATCTCTGGGAAACAGAAGTTGCCAAGACCATATGAGCACTACTACAGTGAACTATACCAGTCTGGCGTAAACCAAAATAATCACATTTAACATTTAAAGCTTCCTTAATGCTTTTAGTAATTAGCCCAACACTAATCTCAATGAATTAATTTTATTTAAAAAAAAAATTAATTTCCTAATATCTATTTACTGATACAGGTGCCACTAAGAAGGGCAGGACAATAAAAAAAAAGTCACAATCAGAAGTAAAGTGAAAGCTGCTGCTCTTTGGGATGTTCCTTTGCTGGAACATACAGACTTCATACAGTTACATGGCTTTTCCCTCCTGAGACCACAAGGAAAACAAAAAGTGTGGGAGGTCCTGCAGAAACATACAGCTTGATTAATTAAGAGGAAAGCCTTTTCAGACTCAAAGGGAAAAGATGGGATTTTGCAGAACTGAGCACCAGTGACCCTGGTCATTCTCTAAAGAGAATCCTGGTGAGCCAGAATACAAAGTGAATCACTCTGATAAAGCATTCAGGAACAGATTGGATGAAACTGACATCCAATTGGTTGGGCAACAGAAGCAGACTTTCTTTACTATGCAAACAATGATAAACTTGTTAACCAGACTTCAATGGCCCTGATATAAATTCTTTAGGGGAGTAGCTTTGATCACATGTGCCAAGTGGTTCATTCATTCATAGACATTAAGGCCAGAAGGAACCATCATGATCATCTAATCTGACCTGTATAAACACAGTCTATGGAATTCCACCCAGGTTCATGAAATAAGCTTTGACAAGCTGTAGAGAGAGTTGTACAATTGAATAAAATGTTCACATCACTTTCTTTCTGCTTTGCTGTACATCCAGGATCTAAGTAATAGCCAGTGGGTGTGTACTTACATTTCTCAAGTAGTCTGTGTAAGGCTGGTTGAGCAAGTGACTGTTACATGAGTCTACAAAATTGTAATCACAGACATACAACATTGTTTTCCTAGAAAGCCCCTTGCTGATTCAGTATTATGTGGGCAATTTGAAACACGGTGTAGTGACGCAGTGTAAGCAGCACTTCCATGTCTACAGTCGGTTGTGGTTGATGAAATGCACAGCCACCAGAATGTGTAAGCTAGGCCAGAACGTGTCATTACATTATGTCAGCATGTAGGAAAGGGCTTTAAAGAAACCTATACCCATTTTACTTACCCCAGCAAGCAGACATCCCCAAACTAGGGCTTTGTTGCATACCATGAACAAGTTGCAACTTACCTAAAAAATTTAGACCAAAATTTAGAGGATTGTAATTTGCGAAACCTGAATTGCCTAATGTGATGGGGTGCCTACCCCACAGACGTGGTGAAAGAGTGGGCCTAAGAGTACTTGGAGGATAGGTCAGGCCTAATTAATGATGGAATCCAGCTTGGCAGGGGCTGGGTGTTGTTATAAAGAGAGGACATAGGGAGCAGAAAGGGGCTGCAAGGAGAAACTTTGCAGTTACACTCCTGATAGTAGAGAGAGGAGAGAGCTGAAAGGAACAGGAAGCTCTTACAAAGTGAGGAGAAAAGCCCAGGGACAAGCTTTGTAATAGGGAGTACAGGAAGGTGGCAGCAAGAGACAGTAGTGTAGAGGATAGATCCGGGTTCCCCTACCGAAGGTGGTGGGAAGCCCCTAAGACGACGATAAGGACTACGAGAAACTTTGAGAGAAGGTGTATGAACCAAGGGTGACAGACTAGATGGAAGGACCCGGGGCTATTTATTTATCTGTTTATGCTGGACTCTGTAGCCTTAGACAGGGTCTGACTAAAGCATGACTTGGTTGTCTGACCAGGTTATGAGAAGAGGTGGACCACAGAGACTGGCATGACTGCTGACAAGAGGTGCTAGACAGGAGAACTTCTAACACCACACCCATGCTTTAAGGACGCACTCTAACAGTGAGTCCACCCTTCTATACCATGAAGGTGTGTGTAAATAAGGTAGATAGTTCATTTGAACGCACATTCTGAATTCTCATCATTTAGATGTGCACTTATCCACACAATTTAAACATTTGGGCCAAGATTTATAAGTTGCCATTTTGCAACTTCCAGGTAGTAAGGGCAGGAAAGAGTAAACAGGACTAACTAGTTTCTATTGAAGGACACTAGCAGTATAGGAGCCCAATATATGATTGGAAGTAAAATAAAACAACCCTAAATGCACAACTTTAAAATGTTGTAGAATTAAAGTTATAATCTGGCATCTCCTAACTTTCAATTATTTGACTTTGCCACCTAAATACAATTCTATTTATCTTAAAGAGAAGGTTAAGGGATGCTTGATCATAATCCAAGTATCTATATGGGGAACAAATATTTCATAATGAGCTCTTCAATCTAGTAGACAAAAGTATAACCAGATCAAACTCGGGCAAGTTGAAGACAGGCAAATTCAGACTGGAAATATAGTGATAGTTTTTGACAATGAGGGTAATTAACCCCTGGAGCAATTTCTCAAGTGTTGTGGCAGATTCTCCATTGCTGACCATTTTAAAATCAAGGTTGGATATTTTTCTAAAAAAGATATACTCTAATTCTAATAGAAATTATTTTAGGGAAGTTCCATGGCCTGTGTTAGAAACTAGATAATCACAGTAGTACCTTCTGGCATTGGAAATTACGAACTCTTAAATGTTTTTTTTTTTGCATGCAATTATATTAAGCAAAAGAAAAAAAATGTTGTAGAATGGAAGTCTGTGTAGCTATGCTGATATTACACCAGCTGAGGATCTGACAATTTGTCAGCCCCTACATATTACGAATACAAACTTTAATATTTCTGACTTTTCAACTTTTTTTTTTATAAATAGAATCAACCAACTTTGGTTTTGATCACTTGTATTGAAGGCTTTTTTTTTTTTTAAGACATCGTTTAATATTAGGCTAAAAGTTATATGGATGTTTTCAAAATGTAAATAAATTAGAATGTCAAAACATAAAAACAAAGACTAAAACCATAAATTCACAATAGGTGGCAGGAATACACTGTTAAGATAGTCCAAAAGGCTCACAGGTGATAGCTGAACAAGAAACAAAACTAAAGTGGGAGCATCAATATATTTTTTTTAAAATCCTGCTTCTCCCCTCCTTCCTTACTTGCACAACTCTGCTTCCTATTCAACAACTCTCTTCTTTACTCCTGGAGTGAGTGTGAGGGAAAAATATTGGAGGTGGAGACTGAAGAAACAAAATGGCTCTGACAAGTATTTTTGCAGAGGAAAAGCTTTTACTATTTACAATATCAACCAAGAATCAGTGCCAGGAAACAAACCACAGTCTTATTACAGTCTTATCAAGATATGAGTCAGTTAATTCACCTCCTATGCAGTTTAGAGAAGGGAAATGAATCATGAAGATCAGATCCAGATCTTAAATTCCCCAAAGATTCGAGGTTTTCAGATCCAGGATTTTGGCTCAGGCTTATCTCTAGTATACTGGGTACATTTAAAAATCCAGATGTGTATCGGTATTTAGTATTTATATTTTGTATGTGTATTTGTATTTAGTCTGTATAGCAAATCAAGATCCATATTTAGAAAGCAAATTTAGTTTTTACATGGTGGTGTTTGGATTCCCTTAACACTTGTTTTTAAAGGAACTAAAAAACATTTCATTTTCCCTGACCATTAGGTCAACCTTTTATAGGCTGACATTTCAAGAGAGTTGCTACATAACATTTTAACTCCCGGACTGACTAGTGAGTGTCAACTTCTTGCTGACTGACAGCCTTTGTTGTTACTTATACAAGGACATGACTAAAAATGAATGTTCCCTGATAACAAATCTAAATATTTTTGTGAGAAGCGCTTGAGAAAAAAATACTAGGCACTAGACAAGAGGCTTCTCCCACAGCCCTTTAAGACAATGAAATCAGATGGTTTTGCTGTACACTCAGAGTACAATCATCAAGATGGCAATCTTTCTAGAGCTAGGACTCATTGTGTACAGGGTATAACAGGACAGTAGATGGTCCTGGAATGAATACAAAGAGGCAATTCAGTTGAGAGGTTCTGCTGACATAATTGATGGAAGGGGAGCTGTGGAGTGACTTCATCTTTGTGTTCATCCAAGGTCATTATTATTTATTACACATATACATGCAATTACTTTACATTGAAGTATGTTTTATAGACATGAAATTAACCTTAATAGTTTGGGACAAACTGATATTAATTTTTAATCAAGTAGTTAATTATCCTTTGACTGTAAACCTGTGAAGGGTAAAAAAATCAAGTCAATTGCTGAGAAACATGGGAGCAAGTGACCATTTTACAAAAGTAACAAAGGAGTGCTCCTCTTTCACTGGCTCTGCAGTTAAGCATTTTCTGTAGGAACTCAATATTTGTGAAAATTAAGTGGATAGTGGTTTTGATATTAGAAACCTAGAAAAAGTGTGTATATATTTTAAAGTTAACAGGACAGTGATATTTTATTTGCATTTTGAAACAATAAGGTTCTGCACAATTGCACCCAATACTAAAGAGAAAGCCTCATTTTTCAGTGAAGAATATTGGAATCTTCTTAATTCTCACTGTGCAAAAATTCTGACACACAATTAACCCAGTCACACCCCATTTCCAAGGTTCCAAGTACACTTTCCAGAATACGATGAATCTAACAAAACTAAATTACGCAGTTTAGTTGTTTTGTCAAAGGTACATCTTGGGATGCAGTATTTTGTTAGCTAATTCAAAAATCTAAAATACAATGGAGGTCTCCAGTGATTTTTCTACTATACATTTTCAAAACTTGGAGTTTACATAGGTCTCAGCTTTCTAGAACTGAACTTCAGCCTTACTGTATTGACCATGAAAGACATCTCAATTTTGAGTATTAGAAGCTTATCGTATTTATAAATCCTGGAAAAAAGTCATCCTCACATTATAAAGTCATGTAGTGTACGACATGGAAAATGGTCTTTGGTTAGAGGTATGATAATTTTGTTCAACTAGTTTCAAGAATTGCTCTAGAGCAGTGGTTCTTAACCTTTCCAAACTACTGTACCCCTGAAGCCTGAGTCCCACCCCCACGGGGCTGAGGCATGTAACTTAGTTTCATGGCGCCCCTGTGGCTCCAGGCAATTGCCTTTCTTGCCACCCCCAATACCAGCTCTGCACTTGCGACCCCTCTAAAACCCCAGGTTAAGAAACACTGCTCTAGAGCAAGGGCAGGAGATTGCAAAATTGAAAAAAAAATGCTTGATTTGGTCTTGTGCATAGACTTTGCCACTAATCTGTTTACATTAAACAATGCTAGCAAGAATCTCCAACTATTTTAAAATTCTCTTTAAATATAAAAAAATATCACCTATACACATCTTCCTTTAATGCACAATCCATTAATAAAAATAAAAAACCTTTAACTATATATTAAAGTGCACCAGAGGTTGCAGCAGCCAGGGACCAGTTTTTAGCTTAGTGTAATAAACGGCATATTGTTGGTGCTATATTTATTAAGTATGGACTTAATCCAAAACTCACTGAAGTTAATGGAAAGATTCTCTCAGACTTCACTGGGGTTCAGGGTCAAGCCTTAAAAGCCAAGTCCAATTCCCACTGAAGTCAGTGTTTCAAATTTCAGATCATTAGGTATGACAAAACACATCAGCCAGTCAGTTGGAAAGAGCTTGATGTTTCACTCAAAAGTATAAACTAACTTGTATCGGAATATGTCCAATAACAAAGGTATCTGTGAAAGTTTTGTCTCACTTATATCATCAGTTAAATAGCCTTAATTACCCCATTTTCACAGACAGTTTGTAAAAACATTCTTGCTGACAAAAGAACAGTGAGTTTACCTCCACAGAAGGAATATTCCCCATGAAAACAAGTGACACTGATGTGTTTAATACACTATACATTGTTTGCAAGTAATAATCCTCCAAGTATGCCCCTAAATGAGATCTTTCTAGTCCATGAAACTGTTATAATCTAGAGGAATAACTGCTAATTTGTGAACTGATTCCTGCTACTTTGAGTAACCTGTTTTATACTATAGATTAATGCATAACCATGGCACAGCCATAATCCTTTTATAGCTAAGTATTGATTCTTCTTCCCGCCTGCCCCCCCAATTTTTAATGGAGCATAAAAAAGTAATATGGTGCTTTGTTAACATACACTTGTATCAGATGTATCAGGACAGCCCTGGGGAAAAGGTTGGCCTCCACCACACTTTCGCCTCCCCATTACAAAAGTGGAAGACAGACATGTCTGCCTGCCTTTGTTTCTCACTCTAATCTGAATAGACCAAAGCAGAGCAACAAAAAGAACATAGGAACTGCCTAACTGGATCAGACTAGTTGTCCTTCAGGTCCATTTATCCTGCCTGTAACAGTGGCCACTACCAGATATTCCAGAGAAAAATGCAAACTTCAGTGAACAAATATGTAATGCTCATAAAAATTTAGGAAGAAACTTCCCTCCCCCCCTCAATTAGTGGTTAGCTTATGCCCTGAGCACAAGGGTTTTATATCTCTTTAAAAAAAAAAAAAAAGCTGTGTAACATAACTATGGATAAAACAGCGAGAGTCCTGTGGTACCTTAAAAACTAACACATTTATTTGGGCACAAGCTTTTGTGGGCAAAAACCCACTTCGTTGGATGCATGCAGTGGACCACAGAGTATAGAAGCTATTATGCATCTTGGCACACTCCTTTTAAGAGGGTAGAACAGCAGTTCTCTAGTGTTTTCATCATGTAGTCCACACTGTAATACAGAGATCCATCACACAACCACCACTACTGTCAACTATGTAGCCCACTGCCTCTACTATTCAGGACCAGAGAACATCTGTGTCTGCTATAGCAATTTTTTTTTTAAACCAGGAAAAGGCAACTTTATTGAATTAAAATAACATTTTCATGCAGTCTTTACATGCATTTTAACAGCTGAAAATGAGGATCAGGACTGCATGTGAACTACTAGCTCTCTATGAACCATTAGTAAGTGCTCTGCTGATGACCAATGGTCCATGGAACACCATTAGAGAACCTTTGAGGAAAAATAATTATTGATAACGCAATGCCAACAAACTAGGTTTCATGTATATTGTCATAAGAAATTTAAGCTGCAGCTATCAAACTATGCAATGAGAGCTGTTTCAAAAGCAACTGAATACATAAAAGAAATTGGCATGCTCTTTAATAGATAAGTTCTTTCTGAAATCTATGGAAGGTGCCAGAAATTGTCTCATCTGGTGCCTTGTTCTGAATTAATGGAGGGATCTCTTTTTTCCCCAATATGTTGGGGTAATCTGTTCTACTCTTTAACAGCATAAAAAGTAGATAACCTTTTAAAAAACTAGAAATTAAGAGATGTTTTATCTGCATTAAGATTGTTTCATGTGAATTGACACTGCTTTATCAATCTATTCTCTTGTGCAAAAAAACCCAACCATTTACTTCTTTCAAAAGGAGAGAGAGAAGTAT
Source organism: Emydura macquarii macquarii (assembly GCF_026122565.2). Classification (NCBI taxonomy): domain Eukaryota; kingdom Metazoa; phylum Chordata; order Testudines; family Chelidae; genus Emydura; species Emydura macquarii. Next base: position 13,910,481 of record NW_027131620.1, read on the forward strand.
CGGTATTGCCTATAACCCAAACAGAAAATAAGTTCACACACACACAAAATCACTTCATGTATTTGTGGTCAATATAGCCATTGTTTCAGTTCCTAGGTTCCTTACAGCTTAAGAACAAAAGGTTTTCCTACAATAAGGCACATGAGGAGCTCAAAACTGATCTTTCATCACATTGAAGCAAATGTGAAACTGTAACAGTGTAAGCAAACTACTTTCAATTCTTGGTGCAAAGAATATTTCAAAGTATTTCAAGTGTTTGGACCGCATTTGATTCGTTAAACAAGGGCTACCAAAAAATAAGTACTGAGCTCTTTTAAAAATTCTGTTCTATATGGGTTCTTATATTGAACTCATCACCTTAGTATTGAACCACCTTCCAGAAGTGCATTAAGCAACTTGACTAAATCTGTCCTGTTTCTCTCATGTGCTCCTGGGGCTGGGGGAAGGGGAGAAGTGTGTGGAGTGTTTTGTTTTGCAATATTGTATATATTTTCCTTTGCTTACACATTGCCACATGTTTATTAGAGAAGGCAATGCCAAAAAAATTCAGCTTGTACTCAAAACAGTAGAAGGTGGTGAGGTTTGATGTTCCACAAAAATCTGGCCATTTATTTTGGTCCCTAACAGGATGCTGAGCTGTTTTGAAAATCTGGACCCGATTGTCGGTGCTGAGTCCTTTTGAAAACTCTGGCGTATAAAAGCAAAAAAGCACATGGAGTATGCTCATTCCATGTGAACATGAACTAGCTGTAATTTAAATTAACATTATAGAAATTACTTTGTGCCACTCCTGTTCAGATTCTAATCTCATACTTTTGTAAGAGTTGATCACAAAGAAACTTAAGAAATCTCCTGAAGGGACTGTGTGAAGATGAAAAATAAAGGAATCACTTATGTTTTGTTAAAGTCACAAGTTTCACCTTGGGCAGAAATCAATATGCAGAAAATGAATCAGTCCAGTCTGATTTCCTGTAATTGGTTTCACTATATTGAAACCACTACATATAAGGCTTTGAACCACAAAAGGATTCCTGTAAATGAACACAAGCACAGTAATTAAATCCTGTTTCATGAGCAGTCTTCCCCTTTCAGGAGTAATTTAACTAAGTTTTAGGTGTAAACACTACTTTATACATACAAAAAAAGCAGCAAAGATTTAACACAAGTATTAGGTTACATGCAAGATACAAGGTGTATATCAAGGTACACTGTTAAACAAAAAAAGAACCACCACCTGCTGCAGGGATTTTCACAGCCTGGGGTCAATGGACTCAGGCTCCCAGTACAGGGATAAAAATAGCAGTGTAGACATGCCCATTCCGGCTCTGAAACCCAGCAAGAGGGGTGGGTCTGAGAGCCTGAGCTCCAGTCCAAGTGGGAATGTCTACACTGTTATTTTTAGCTCCACAACACAAGACCAAACCAATTGACCCAGGCTCTGAGACTTGCTTCCAGGGTTCCCCCCCCCTTTTTTTTTTTGGGGGGGGGGGGGGAACACACCAGTGAAGACAAACCCACAGTTGAATGTTTTACTCGTAAAGCCTGTTGTAAGACTTTCCTATGCTATTGCATAAAGGACTGTAGAATTATGACATTAGCATTCAAGCTCTATTGTGGAGTCGCAGACTTGGGATATTTTCTTTCATGAAGGGAATAATTAGTCCCCAGTCTCCTGTTAAGGCTCCTTATTATCACAACAGCGTGCAGTGTTTAAAACAGTCACCAGCCACTGTTCACATAGCAATACCTTGGAGACCAGCTGCAAGTTTCCTTCACCTTACTCCTTCCTTTAAACCAGTGATACTCAGACCTCAGTGGTTCAGGAGCCAAATTAGCAATCATCATCATCCAAAAGGGCATTCAAAAGTGAATTCATAATTCACTCACACACTCTCTCTCTCTCTCTCTCTCACACACACACACTCACACACACACACACCTCTCACAGCAAAATGTTTGACCAAGTATTATTTTATCAATTACAATTAGTTACCAACATAGTAAAAGCATCCTGATTGGTTAATAACTTAGACTGGTTAATAATTAAATCACACAGTGTTTTAGTACCATTTACTGCAAAGAGCTGCAGGAGACACAATGCAGAACCACTTGCAGCTCACAAGCCTCAGTCAAAGTATCACTGCTTTAAAACCCTTTGTTCTATACTGGTTTCCAAAGTGGATGAGTTGGAAAATCCTGCAGATGGGGCCCAAACTAGTTGCCCTTTGTTGCTTTTCAATCCTGTCTTCCCAAATGACATAGGAATTGCCTTAAATTGCAATTGCAGCCCTCTGCTTAGCTGCATATTGCAAAGTTAGACCATGGAAATCCTGGTTTTTACATTATTGTTTTGGAAATTAAAATAGTCCTGGCATATCTCGGACAGTAAAACAAAGACAAATGTGTCTTGTTCCCTCGGTTTGGCTCCAAATAGATTCTTTGGACCTGGCTTCTACATCATCTCTGCATTCAGCTGCTTTATCTGAGGGAACACATTTGCAGTAACATTGTGGCCTTTGTCACCTGTAAGCAAAGCAGTAAGAGTCTTGGCTCTCCTTTTGACCTGAACACTTCCAGAAACTTTCCAGCTGAACAAAATGCCTGTTTCTCCCTTTTTGTGGGCATGCAGCCACTCTCCCAATTGCAGTTTGTGATGCATGAAGAATATTTACATTGACTGAACTGGCCAATATCTGAAACTGGCAATAACTCCAGCTCTCAATCAATTACAGGTGTTAATATCCCCAAATTAAGTGATAAAGCAAAACCAAGTAAAGAGGCTTCAAGGCAACCAGATCCAGAGAATAAGCTTTGTGGTCTCAACTTTTTCCCTCAAATACATGGAGTTCAAGACTGCACAACTTTGTACTTAGTGAAACAGACTGAATACTTGTATTTTAATGCTTCTCAAGCCTCAGTATAAAGATTGCATTTCACACTAAAATATCTGCTTGAAATTCAGAGAATGGCAAATGAAACTGGTCTGTGGTATGTGTCCTTTCACCTTTTCCTGGAAAGTATGCTTGGCTTTTAATCAACAAGTAGCACAGCAGCTTAACTACATAATAGCCAAACACTGCAGCCATTTAGTCAAGACAAATGTATTAAGAAACAATTTCTAAAACGTGTTTAAAGGCATTAAAAAAATAACCAAAACACCAGAAACTTCAGCTTTTGTGCATTTCTTTGTGTTACCGATTTAGACTCATGGGGCCTCTGATGACTACCATAATACCAACAACAATTCTTTCAGAGTGCACCAGCTTGCTGGCCTACAGGACATCTCAACATATGACTATCATCCATCAATTGCAGAAAAAGTCCAGCATTCCAGTTCAGCAAAGTATTGCTCTCTTTATAAAATAATCATAAGGTAGTATATATTCAAACATTTTACAGGAAATGAACATTTCTGGGGAGAAGGGGGGGGGGGGGAATGGACTTGAATCTGGGCACAACCACGCCCATTTCAGAATAATAAAATGACATTTGAAGTAAAGTAGAGCATTCCAAATGAATAGTGTAGCTCACATCACAGTTGAAAGTCAGTAGAAGGAGACAGAAGGTCAAAACTAGAAGAATGTGGCGAGTGGACTAATATAATGTCTGAAGTCTGATAGTAAATTTAGAGAATAATCTTTTGAAATAGACTACAATGGCTGTGTATGGAAGTTGACAAAGAAAGGAATATGACCCCACTTTCTGAACCCTTTGAAGTCATGTTGTAAGGTCAGGGAAGCCCAGAAGAAAAAGCAGTCACGGTGGGGAAAACTAAGGCAAACAAAGTTTTAAATTTTAAAAAAGAAAGGGGGGGAGGGGAACTGGGATGAAGTTTCAGGATGATAAACATTAAGATTTCTGGCTGTGGAAGCAAATAAGGTAAGTAAGTAACCATGGATTCAACAATTGTACTGACACTTATCCCATTTGGAGTATTCTACAGTAAGTAGTTATGGTTTAGCCAGGAGATCAGGTTCCAAATCGACAGAAGGATTAATTCATCCATCCAGGGAGATTTAGGCCATGTCTACATGTACAGCCCAGTGACAGCATAGCTGTACCGATGCAGCTGTGCCATTGCAGCGCTTCTGGTGAAGACGCTCTATGCCAACGGGAGACAGCTCTCCCATCGGCATAATAAAACCAACTCTGCGAACAGCAGAAGCTATGTCAGCATGAGAAGCTCTACCGGCAACATAGCACTGTGCACACGAGTGCTTATGTCAGTGTAACACATATCACTGGGGGAGAGAGGTACTTTATTCACACTCTTGGGCGACAAATTATGTGATGTAAACTGTAACGTAGACATAGCTAGAGAGATTGGATTATCACTTGTAATTTAAATGATGCCTATCACTAGCAATGAGGCTTCACAAAGGGAGCACAGAGCGCCAAGGATGAAGCTTACAGGTATTCCTTAGAAATATAAGAGTAGAAGATGCAAACCTTCACAGATCAGATAAATATAAATGATTCAAACCAGAAAGAGGAACGCTGGTGAGTTTATGGAAGCAATATTAAAAGCCAGATGGAATTGAAATAGGATAAGGAGAGAGACTGATCCATGATCGGAAGTAAGAAGTGATCTAACCTCCACAGAAAATTGCAATCTCAATTCAGTGGGAGGATTTTAAGTAGCCAAGCAGGTTTTGCTGGCAACAATAGAAAGAAAAGTCAAGTTTAGAAGCAGCCTGATCATGGTTTTTTACTTAAACATTGGCATTCCAGAGTTCTTTACATCCATACTATTTATCAGTTAGTTTGCAAATCTGATTCAATTAACTCTGCATCTTATGGTACTTCCTAGAGTCAATAGTTTGTAGCTACTGCATTGAGTAATGGAAGTCATACTACTTCATTCCACAGAAATGTATTCAAAGCCCTGCATGCTGAAACCTGTCTATCACTGATTAAATTTAGCTACTGTTTTTAATATGCTTCATTGTAGTTTGTATGCCAAGAGGACATAGGCAGTGTGTGTGTGTACACATGAGCTTGTGCTTTTATTCATGCCTTAACAGAATTTTATTATGAATTTAAGTATATAAATTGTATCACAATAATTAAATTGTGTAGTTTTAAGAGGTAAAAACATGTTAAGTATCTCTGTGCTGGACTTATAAATAAATACATTACACACAAAATATGAACACATTGCTATGTTATATGGCAACTGTTCACTGGTCATCTGAATGTCAAATTTTGGAATATGCTGTTATGTGGGGTCAAATCTGATTAGAACATTTGATGGTTCAGCAGTCTGAGTTCCTCAGTACAAATTTGAATGGGGGGGAGGGAAGAGGATTCCTTTCTGTTAAGTCAAAATAAGTCTTAGGAAGCAACAGTGACGTTTCTTTTACTTTTGCCTGTCACAAAAGGCTTTACCATGGCATCATGAGGCTCCTGACTGCATCAGGTCACCAAAATCACCTGTGACTATAGCCAACTGATGCTCTTGAGATATTTCTGGCACCATTTCTGCTCTCCAGTTAGATGGACTCATCTGTTATTGTCTGCAATTGAGTTTGTGACATTGGGAGTAGGGGACAGGGCCCAAGCATAATTTTTTCGGGCCCAGTACAAATTAGTAACACGGGCCCTGTCCCATGCACATACCACAATCCCTCATCCCATACATACAATCTCATGAGCCATGAACATTTTTTTTCTCATGGTAATGGGGGTTGCAGCCTGGGCTGGGCCGCCCAGGGCCTCCGGGCCCCGGTAAAGTATACCCTTCCCCACCCTCATGTAGGGGCTCTGGGAGGGGATTTTGGTCACTATCATTTTAGGGATCTATCTACTGCGGTAATGCTCCCTTTGGTGACAGATGTGCAAGAATAATTACACTTTTCACTTGTCAGTAGGAGGAAAGGCATTTCTTGGAGCTCCTTTTTGGCTCTTGTAGGATGTGTCTTCCAAGGTCTCTTGGAAAAATAAAAGCTTTAGATTTTCTTTTCTTCCTTCCCCTGACCATTAAGATTATAGAACAGGATTGTCCTTGAGAGTGGCTGTCACTCAGAGTAGAAAATGAAAAAAGATGTCTGGAAGTGAGGTCTGGATATGTTTCCTTTAAAGTGCACGGTGGGGGGGGTTGGATCAGGGAGAGCCTAAGAGGTGCGCTTCTTTAAGATTAATTTTAGGTGACCCTACAGCAGAATCCAAACAAGCAGAAAACAAAAGGATTACTATTCTTGGGAGCCAAAATTGCTTTGTGCTTTGAATATCTGCTGTTTTGGGAGCTAGCCTAGAGGTCAATTCCTACCATTACAGAAGAGTGTGGGCTAGTGTGTTGAGCACATGATTAACCTGTAACTACTGACCTCGGTACCTGATATCTACTAACTTTTTGGGAGCTGGTCAAATCACATCTGCCGTATTTTACCCTTCTATGAAATAGAGATAATACTTTGCAGCCTATTATTTACTTAAACTTTACTTTAACACTCATAACACTTCAACTAGATATACAAAAATTGCCAGACTCAAATTGCAGCTATGCATGACTTCTGGAAAGTAAAGAACTTTTAGGATATTCTCCCACATGTTATTCTGGCATGTTAAAGCTAGACTTAATTTGTCAAAATTAAAAGTTGAACATGTAGGACAGTACACATACATTTAACAATAATGATTTATAATATAAGGAACTGGTTTTGATAGACTAATTAATTGTGTGTGAAATACTGAACACTAACCAGGACTAGTAAAATACGCTGTGAATTTATTTTTAATGCTAACTTGCTTCTGACTTGACAGGATCAGAGAACTTGTAAACTCTTTACACAAAGGCTAAATCATGTAATTTAAAATGCCAAAAGCTTTCCCAAGTTCTTAAATTACTTCAGTTAAAACAGCAGAAAATGTGTTCAAATCCCAGCATAGGAGATATTTTACTTTGTCATAAAATTTGTGTGCTCACCACAGCTTATTTAACATTATTCAAGTTAGAAGGTAACACTACAGTAAAGCATTTTAAAAACAAAAATCAACAACAAGATTTGAAAGATAGCCTTTTGCACAAGTAGTAGTGTAGGAGTTAAAATTATTACATTTTAGTTCACTACTCTTGACACAGCCTTTTAAAAATTAGCAACAAGTCACAACAGTCCAAATGTTAGTAACCTCGAATCAGGGGTTTTACTAAGCAAGATCAGGTTGAGTGCATTCATTACTAAATTCTCCACTAAAGCATTTATATCATAACACGAATAATTTAAAAAATTTAAAACATTCTTTCAGCATAAGGAAAAAGAGGGGGTGCTAAAAATACAATGTTTAAGCAACTTATTGAAGCAATATATATTTATAAAGGCACTCACACTATGGTAATGAACATGATGTAGTATTTAGACGGATGTCTTTCCAATGTTTGTATATACCATCAGATAGTGCAAGGCATTGATGGAGCAAAAGTATGGCTCCTGCTCCAAAGAGTTTGGAGTCTAAACTGACCAAATAACATGAGATTCTTTTCTGATCATTTGCTACTCTTGCTGAACACATGCAAAATCGTCAAGTGAGGAAACATCTTTGTGGTTTGGACTTTGCTTGTTCTCTATTATTCTCATCAAAGTTGACTGCTGAATGCATACACATTTTTGCTACTGCTGGCCCTCTACGTCATTTGTGAAATGAAGTATTTCAAATGGTGAAATGAAAACTGAGTACAGTGATGTGAATGAAGGGTACATTAGATTTTTACAAAACCTACTATCTGGCCAATTCTTAAGCAACACTTATTTTGTCAAAGATACTGTTTATATTAGAATTGTGTCCTGTACAAAGTTTTAGTTTGCACGATGGTTATTTGAACATCATTTTTAAATTTAAAATATTCTCCAATTTTCCACTGCTGCCAACTCCCATGATTACTTGAGTCTTGCGATACGTGGTATTTTTTCTAAAAGCTCTAGATCCTAAAGTCATGCACTTGCAGAAGAATCTTTTTTTTTTTTTTTTCTTAAATATCCACCCTAGTAAAGAAACGTGTTCTATAGTCAATTGTAATCAATTTCTTACTGACAATTCCAGCACATCTTGCAAAATACCTTCCTGTAAGCACAGTGAAACAGTTGTGTTATACAAGTACCTTTCCCCCCCAAGAACTTTCATCTTCCTCGTTTAAATCAGACATTTTCAGTCACCATGGACACAAGTGTTTTGATTTGTGCATGCACTGCTTTGGACTGATAAGTAACAAGCTTGCTGACCTCAAAAGTCTGTCTATTTCTCCCACAGTGATAAACCCTACAGTTACACATTTACATCAGTTTTAAAAGGTAGTTGTGTGGGTACCGTTGAGAACTAAAGACATTCTAAAGTAGCTAAGAATAGCAATTTTAGAGTTCCTAACTTATTCACAGTAACCTCTCATTAGTTTGCATACTGAAAAAGCTCTAAAGGTTACTTCCCCTATCATAAGCTTTTAAAATTATATTACTAATTTTCACAGTATGGTACTGTTACCATGTATAATGCAATGGGATACTCAGACTTTAGAGACTTACCATTATTTTTTCTGTAACATTTCATTTACAAAGACACATTCTTATTTGACAAGGTAAAGTCAATCTCCTTTCTCTGCCACTTTCAGAGGAGCCTGCCTTGAAAGGAAAGAGTTTTGATTCACAGCTGTTTGCTTATGAACCCCGATGGCAAGCTCTGGTTTGACATGCAAGTGCAAAGTTTCAATAATGTGTACCGAACAGTTACCTACTATACTTATTTAGCAGCTAAATTATGAAATTGATGGATATGAGCATACTTTCTATTGCCAAACCATCTAGGATTTGCAACAAGACTTTCTGCAAGCTCTCTCTACATTTCTATAAAGAAAGTAAGTTTTAATTTGGAGGTTCGTGGTAGTGCATGAGAAACCAAATTATATTCTTTTTAGCCAAATTCCTAATATAAATATTACAACTGGACCATCTGGACCAAGTTTCTGCCCAATAAGCTCTTGCAGATGCCAATACTTGAAGGGGGTTATTTTAGTGTTGGCTTAACTCTCCTCCCATTGAAGTCAATAGCAAAATGTCGATCAATTTCAGTGGAAGCAGTATTAGACCAACGCTGAGAATTCCATCCTAAACTCTTAAGAATGAGTATTAAAATGGAAATACTGGTAGTTCCATTTGTACTAGATTAATCCTTTATTACTAACCTTTCTTTCTGCAAAATAAGATAACCAAGAGAAATGGTGCATTATTAAAATCACTTGATAAAGGCTACTCAATGTAAAAAATAGGTCCTATCACACTGTTAAAGTCATCTAGCATCCCCTAAACAGTTTTCCTTTAGTTTAAATGCACTACATCAGTTTACTTTATCAGTGTGTTACAAATAGGGATGGTGGGAGGGTAGGAAGAACCACCAATGCAAATATTTTAAACTGCTATACTCTTATTTTATCCTTTCCGGGTGAATAAAATATAAAAAATAAACCCTTCCCCCTCCCCAACAAAATCCATGTTAAACCTTTGAAAACAAATAAAATTTTAGGGACTTGTGAATGCTTGTGGCATGAAAGATTACAGACTTGTTAAATTCTTCATGCAGACTGATCACTCAATACTCTGTAATATTATATAACTGAAATCAAAGGTTAAAGGATGAGAATCTTTACAGTTACTGCTTAAGTACATGCATGTGTAGCTATTCTATTAACTACAAGCTTGAATTGATTGGGCTAGCAGTGCACTCTAAAGACTATAATAAAACATTTAGAAATTTTGCAAATCTATTATTAAACCTAATACTAACAGGATAAAATCTTGTCAGTATGAGATATAGCAAACCTAGTACTTCGTAAAGATATCAATGCTCGTAATATAAGTACTATTTTCACACTTGGAACACCTCTACAGAACACTCCATATAGTTAAGAGTTCCAATCTTCTTTCCTCTTGCATCAAAAATAAAGTATCTAAAACTGAGATCTTATACATAGAAAGTATTAAACTATACTGGAAAGGAAGTCACAAATTTTGAAATAGGAAGTTGTGAACACATTAAATAAAATGCAGACTTTAAAGGTAAAGATGTCTGCACCATAGATTGGTCTATTAGATATCTTACCTAAAAGGGATGCCAATAATTCAAGTTTTCTATAGATTTGCTTTAAAGACTTTAAAATCACAAAAACCACTTGTGAGGTGTTTTTGAATATCAGATAAGCCAATCCAGGTTGATGGGTTGTACCGCCATGACACTCCACCATGCAAGAGGATCCCCCACCCCATTCCCCTCTTTTTTTTTTTTTTAATTAAACACACTGTTCATTTCCTTTTGGTTGTAAAACACTAAAATACCACAGAATTCCAATCTATGGAGTAAGAGTGCTTTACAGCAAACTTAACCTTCAGTCAATGTCTGTGCAATGGTAAACAGCAGAGATAGGTCCTATTTGTATTGACAGAGGTATTGTCACACTGTTAGTAAAAAAAAGCATTGTAGCTTTATTAGTATATTCAAATCCACATTTTAAAAATTGAGTGCATGCACAATTACCAGGATTGCACATCCATTTTGTTTATGCACATACAATAATCACTCTCACTGTTACAACAGAGGCAGCAAAGATGCGAATTTTCAGTAGCAGTTTTTCATTATATTGCTCAGATCTGAATTTGCAGGCTTCATGTAGTTTTTACTAGTTACCTATTATATAAACAAACACCAAATATTTATTTTTAAAATAGCCTTATTACTCATTTTTAGAATGGATTTCAAGAGCAAAAATGGGGTGAGTGTTTTTAAGAATCCACTACACCATAAAATGGCATGGATAGTTCACTTTGGTAGTAAATCTATTCAGTAGCATATATCTGCTTATCATGAAAAATATACATATGGAGAAAGACGGGCATGCAATTATTACTTCAATACGCAAGTTTGAAAACAAACTTAAGTGGTCATTGCAGGCAGATCCAAGTTACTGAATGATGCCCTCTTCCTTGTTGCCAAATCATTTACACAGTTTACACTAAATCCTGCTGCGAACAAAAAGGACTGCTGGATTTAAATAGACTAGCTGGTTTAGGATTACTTCCGTTTTTCCCATTAGTGCCTGTATGCCTTTATGTAACAATACCCAGCAATTTTATATTAGATTATAATACTCTAAATGAAAGCCTTAACAGACAAAAACTTAAGATGTGTGCACTTGAAGCTGAATATTTAGAGTGTTGTAAACTGTTCAGGAAAAGTATTGATCTTTCTTAGAAGAGAAACAAAAATGTAACCACTGAATCCTATAATTGGAGACAAACACCACATTTCACATAAGCCTAGCTGAGTAAAGTAATCTACAGAGACAGAAATTGGAAGCATTTGACAGAAGAGAATTAGCTTGTTGTTTCTAAATACAATGTAAATTTAAGTTCTGAATTTCTTTAGGCTAAAATTCTATGCATTTTACTACAGAGAACTGGCTTCTATTAGGCAATGGAAAGAAACTAGTCTCCATTAGTGAAAACTGGCATTTGCTAATATGTACCAAGAGTATATGTTTATGGGACAAAGACATGTAATTTGAAGGAATTTTATCATGACTGAAAATTAAATATACATTCCAGTCCTGTATGAGATAAACCATAGGCTCTGGATACCTTGCTCCATCTATGACTGACAAACAGTTTAAGAAATTTCTGTAGAAAGACACAAAACCAGCTACCTTACAAAGAACAATGAAAACAGGCCATATTCTTACCTCTCAGTCTACATTTAATTTAGCGTTATTTCTGTAATTTGCCAAGCGGTAAGGAAAAACAAGTATACAGAAACCATAGCAAGATAATAAAGCAAAAGTACACCTGATATGGTGATAGCACCACATGCAGATCTAATATACACACAGACACACATGGTAATATAACTGACCCTATTATATATGTAAAACGCACTAGATTATGCTATGCATAAGAGCCACTTCAGTTGCGTAATGAACAAAAATTGTTCTATTTATTTCTAACGTGGCCTGGATCTAGGTAATTCTCATATAAATCTACTTCTACTGAAATAAATATTGCTGATACATGCTGTGAATGGTTTCATGCTTTCCCAAATTATCACATTGGGAAGGTAGTTATCACCTAAAATGTACTATTAATTGATAATCTGTTAACAGTTACATGTTCCAATTGCATCTCGCTTAAAGCTGGAGAATGCATCTTATATTCACAACTACTCAACTCTAAGGTGCACTTGCGATGGAGATATTGACTTTCTATAACAAGTAAAGATCCAAAGTAACCTAGAATATTGGTTACTATTTATACTGTATGAAGAACAAAAGGACACTATTGTAAACCAGAAAATGGGGGTTTTGTTTATAACAAGAACAGTTCTTCTGATAAAGGATTTAAACTGGATGCTAATTTGATCCCTGGAATTAGAGCTAACTTTTTCTATTTTGAAATTACTGGCCCAAGTCTCATGTACACTTAAGGCCCCTTTACATGGCTTCGGAACCATTTTGAGGCTTCTTTACACTGCCAGACAATGAAAGAAGCTTTCATGTAAGGGTATGTTTACATTGCAAAAAGAGTGTGTTAACTCAGGTTAGCTGACCCAGTTAAGAATAGAAGTGAAGACAAGGAAACTCAACTTTTAACCTCTGGCTGAACTTGAGCTGCTCATCCCAGAGTCCCCTATAGCAGTGATTCTCAGTCAGGGGTACAAATACCCCTAGAGGTATGCAGAAGTCTTCCACTGGGTATATAACTCATCTAGATAATTGTCTAGTTTTGCAACAGGCTACATGAAAAGCACTAGCAAAGTCAGTACAAACTAAAATTTCATACAGACAAAATGAGAAAGTGAGCAATTTTTCAGTAATACCCTGCTGTGACACTTTTGTATTTTTATTTCTGATTTTGTAAGCAAGTAGTTTTTAAATGAGGTGAAACATGGGGTATACAAGACAAATCAGACTCCTGAAAGGGGGTACTGTAGTCTGGAAAGGTTGAGAACTCACTGCCTTAGATTAGAGGCTCTGTCTCAGGATGCTAACCTGAGTTAAAAGTGGAGTTGCATTGTCTTCACTGCTATTTTAACCTAAATTAGCTAACCCAAATTAAGAACACACTTTTTGGGGGGAGGGAAGGGTGTAACGTAAACATACCCCAAGCGAGAACTGGGCCTTATGTGTTTCTTTCACCTGAAGAGTGGAAGCAGCCTGGATTAAAAACATGACTCTGTACAAGTACAAATACATTTCACAGACACTCAAATAAATTAGGGCACCACTTTAACACTCCAGTACATTACGGACAAAACAAGGCTAGACAAGCCAAGCATGCATGGGATTGTTTTAGTCTCCTTCATGTTAAGAATTCAGATTTGTGAGTTGAAAGCAAGTTACACAGGATAGATAGGAAAAACACTCTCTCGTTTCTTGATCTATTAACATTGTGTCCAAAGCAATTTATCCAAGGAACACCAATTTTGTAAAGCCAAATGACTAGCAAAAACGGACCTCTCTATATTTAGGGAACTCTCTTTGGAAACATACAACTTTTAATACTTCCCTATACTCTTTTACAGTCCAGACCACACCGCCACACCCATTCCACCACACCCTGCAATTTGACTAGTCTCATAAAATTCCACTTCCTGTCAGTGTTGTCTGATATCAGCTCCCAAATTATAAAGCATGTTTAAGCAAGTTACCTCAAAACCCTGTTAGCAGCGCTAGTATTTCAATTCACTGAATAAAAAGTATGCAGTACATCCACATCCAGAAATATCTTATTTAAGAATGCAAACAAAAACATAGGGGGAAAAATATAGACAAAAAAAAGAAATGCTTAGACATGTTAAATTAGAGACTACTGGGCACACAGCAGTGTCCATGGACTACTAAGCTTGTACATAAGCACAGTAGCATATTTTACTAGAAGTGGGGATGGGAGCACAGCATATTTAATGGCAGATTCAAAGCCTAGAGAACCAGAAGCACAGGAATGTGCATATATTACATCTCTGATATGTAGAATGCACATTGTAGGGAAGGTTTTAAAATTAAGAGCCCTTACAGGACAGGCAAAATACCTTAAAATTCTGGAAGTCACACTGCACAGGTATCATAGTGACACCTGAGAATATTTGGAAGTTGGTTTTTTTGGATGGCTACTGCTGGAAGCACCCTTTACCGAAGTAGCAATATTAGCTTATTTACTGCTATTAAAGCCATCACAACAATGGCACATAAGCCTCTGTGAGCAGCACAAGTGACTCAACCTTTGCATAGTCCAGAACATAACGGATGCAGTAGAAAAGACTAAGGAACTTCAAGAATTAAACCAGAGTCAACAGGAAGGGAAGGGACCATCTTTTTCTGTCTCTGTACAGAGCATAACATCATGGGTTTGTGGGCCATTAATGATACAATATAACTTAGATGTAATGCTTCCATCTAGGAAGCTCAGTTATTCCTTTTGATTAAATACATTCATTCCATAAAAAGATTTTCCTTTGCTCTAACATCCTTCTTGATGCTTTCAAAATAGAATTATAAAAATAGACTACTCCAGTAATAACGCTGTCTCCAATAATAAGCCTACATAACCTAGCATCAGAGAACATATTTAAAGCCTTAATCTTCCAGAGTATTCTCAATCCTCCATATCTAGGGAAAACATATGGGACTTGCAGCATTCCCTTAAGGTTGATAATCTAGGACTATTTCAAACCAGGGGAGAGGCAGCGAGTTCAAAAGCTGAGAGGGCTCTGATGGCTGTGTTGCTCTCATTTGTGGCAGCATTAGTCTATTGGTTTGGGGCTTCAGAATGTGCCATCACTTCTTTTATGGGAAGAAGCATTAGCTGAGCCCTGCCCTTCCCAAATCCAAGGAGCTACTTCTACCTCCATCACCCTTCTGCCTCAGCATGCCACTTTAAGAAACTAGGCATTAACTGAGAAGACATGTTTTCACTCTTATATAGTACACATAACACATTTCTATGACTTATTTTTTTGTATTTGAGTTTATGGTTGCAGAGTCTACAATAACAGCTCTACTAGAAAGCACACAATGACTAATCATGGGCAAATTTTTTGCTTTACTCTACTGGCTGGAAACCACCACCTCTTTGTTCTGACACGGGGCCTGTCTACACTTACCTCCGAGATTCGGTGGCAGTCGACCGGAGTTACGCAAGCTAGGCAAAAAACTTGCGTAACTCCCATCGACTTCTCTGCTTCTCTTCTGCACGCTGTCTTCACTGCACTGTGCTGACAGGAACAGCATTCCCGTTGACACAGCGCTACGCCACTTGAGAAGGTGGTCTTAATATGTCGATTTCTGGATCGACTGAACGGGTCTTCACTGACTGCTCAGTCGATCCAGAGAAATTGATCTGACAGCGGAGAATTTGCCACCATCAGTGAAGACGTAGCCCAGGTCTCTTTTGACACCACTCATTGACAAAGATTGGGACTCAGCAAATGAATAATACTGGCAGAGCACTTGAATTACAGCTAGCAAGCATAATACGCAGTGACAAAGAGGGTGCAGTTGCTGGATCACAGCAGATTTTATCCTTCAAGTATTTATTATGCTTAAAGTTTTGTTACTTATGAAGCAGTACCAGTAAGGGCAGCCTTGCTCTATGCTTATGCGATGCTCCCATAGAAGATCAACACTGCTGATATAAGCAGCAGAGTTTTCATCAAGCTCTTCGCTACTTGTTGGAACTTGGCATGCTATTACCATTACTGTCTGATCCATGCAAATAAGCAAATTGCAGTTTGTGTGTAAAACTCTCTCTTTATCAGAAGGTTAGCAAAGAAATATTGCTCGTGGTTCAGCCAGCTGTGTAAAGGATGAGAACAAGGATAGTTTATGGAGACCTTTTACGCTAGCGTAGTAGACACTGAACTACATTTATACTTGTTAGTTGTAATATCTCCTCAATTTTGAGGCATTTTTTAATTGGAAAAAAGTGTTCATGTTGTGCATGTGGTTTTTATGTTTAAGATGCACTTTAGTATTTGTTCAATTCTCCCTCCAACCCCCACCCCTCTCCCAATCTCATCCTCTTGCTATCCCAGTCAAAGGCCATAAGTCTATTTTCCCCTCCACTGGCCTGCACCTTATACAATCATTTACATCTGCGTGAATTGGGTGTAAAATGCTACCAGTCAGAATGTAGCAATTTATACCCACTTCACACTAACTTTGCACACATGTAAATGACTACACTATGCAGGGCCCTGGAAAAAACAGGCCCCATGTAATAGAGGAATCATCATCTGAACCAACATGGGTTATTTTTCTTGCCAGCAAAAGGAAGTAGAATCTTTCTTAGTCAAAAGATTCATTTTAAAAATAGATGTTATCTATTTTCCTTGTGATCACACTTAAAGGTCACACTGTTTAGAATACTGGAACCCTGTTGCTGTGGAATTACAGGATGATATAAACAAGCAATTTTCATTTAAATGTACACAAGAGGGGCATGAGAACATTACTTTGTATGTAGACCACTTGCTCCATTCCACATAAAGAATCTGACAAACAGAACAGCCTTTTAATTAATGCTGTGAGACATTCCATATTTGGTAAACTAAGCACCTCAGTGGAAATGTGAAGTTCCGAGCTGGAAAGGCAAAAAAAAAAAAAAAAAAAAAAAAAAAAAAAAAAAAAGGCATCTGAAAGATCAAGATCAGAAGAGCTATTCATTTCTGATGTGCAATCTAATCAACAACAGTGCTTTAAATAAGTGAATCCAACTTGGTAGTAAAACATGTTATGTTTTGGTTTACCAGTCATTTGACAGTTTTATTTCTGCCTTTAACTGTACCTATGTAGCTCCACTAACGTTATTGGGGTTATATGATGAAACCAAGGGCATAATTTGCCTCCAACTTATTTTTAAAAAATCGTGGTACGAATCAAATTTCTTATACAACAGTGGAAAAACATTGAGCTACACACCCAACCGCGATTAAATCACTGATGCCTAGGACCAGCATCTCTGAGGTGAGACCTTACTCTCCCTGAACATTTATCTTCCTGTAGTAAAGGTGCCTTTCTTCTTTTGTCTCATGGTTTGTGTTCGCAGTGCACCAGAACCAACAGCTGAGTCAGCTGTACCTTCAAAGGGTGGGAGTAGCAGTTGTATGCACAGAAGGAACACAAAGATACTGCTATGGAAGGGAGGAGACAGTTGCTGCACCAAGCAAGCTGCTTACTGTTTTCCACAGCACTGTGTCTTGAAGGAAAAAAAGGAAGTGGGGTAAAAAGAAAATAAAGAGCTACCTTGCTGCATGGCTCTCCTATCAAAGCAGGAAGCAACTGTGAAGAGACCAGATGATGACTAAATGTTCCAGAGAGGAGGAATACAGCCTCAGTCTAAAAGCACGAAAGTCTCTGAAAAAGGCTTTCATAATGTAAATACTGGAATATTAGCAGTACTTATCCAGATAAAGCCATAATAGATACTTCTGAACCTAGGTTAAGTTTTCATTAAATCCACCACTTAACCCATTTCTCCTCTTCATCCCCCAAAATAAGTCTGTCCATCTACATATAAGAACATTTATCAGTTTTTCCATTCAAAGGATTAACTCTTTGGAAACTGCTTTAAACCAGTAATTTGAAAAGACTGTCCTCTTAAAGGTTAAGACAGCATTTGGTTTGCCATAACTGAGTGGATAGGGATAGATAATAGGTAGCTAGAGAAGAGGCAATAAACCATTGGCTAAGGTGGAAATATACTCTCATGAACCTCCACAGAAGACACAGAACAGTCAGGAGCAATGACACTGTCATGGCAATAAAGAGTACTTTTTTTAAAAAAAAGAGTTAAAATCCATTCTTTTTTTAGATATTAAAAAAGTGATAAATCACAGCCAGTTCATCAGAGATTCTGTTGACATTTCCACAAATTGATGCCCTTTACCAACTCACTACTCATGAGTGGAAGGGCAATACTACTCATGGAAATAATTTGGTCAACACTGGATATTTTAGCACATCAGCCTGTATAAGGTGGAAAATGGAACTATACTTCCCCAAAGTTAAAATAAAAAGACATCTCATTTAAAAACCTCTTTTGGAAGATCTTACAATATACTTACTATCCAAACAGATCTTTCACTATCTTCCCCCTTCTTAACATGATAAGATCAATCACGCCTGTACAAAGAACCTTCTTTTAAATTAACTCTCATATTCTTGAATTTTGATAACCATAACCCTTGCTTTCCTGGCATATCCTCAAAGTCAATTACATCCAATTCTATGATCCCATTTCTTAGCTCTAGGTTAATCTTACCAATACTGCTTTATAACAGTGGTTCTCAATCAGGTATGTGTACCCAGGGGGGTACACAAAGGTCTATAAAGGGTATATAAACTCATCGTGATATTTGCCTAGTTTTACAACAGGCTACAGAAAAAGCACTAGCAAAGTCGGTACAAACTAGAATTTCATACAGACAAAATGAGAAACACTGCAATTTTTCAGTACTAGTGTGCTGTAACACTTTTGTATTTTAGGTTTGATTTTGTGAGCAAGTAGTTTTAAGTGAGGTGAAACTTGGGGTTCACAAGACAAATCAGACTCCTGAAAGGGGTACAGTAGTCTGGAAAGGTTGAGAACCACTGCTTTATAATTTGGTTTTCCTGAGGTATCTTCTGTAGTTTAGGAGACCAAATACTCCTTTGAACTTAATGATTTGTTAGACAACAAATTAATCTATATTGATCTTACTATGCACTGTAGTTAGTTGAGAAAGTGCTGGGTGTCTATCAGAATGCTTTCTGCACTTCTTTAGGTCACATTCAAAATGAAAACAGATTGTCAATAAACCCTCATCTGTCAAAATTAATTTTTAGCAGAGTCAAAGACCATTAGTGCCAAATCATCCAAAAGAGGTAGAATTGCTAGGCTATCCTACCCCTCAACATTTTTGAATCTCTGAATTCTCTTTTTAAAATCTAACTAATGAGATATTGCATTATGGGATGAAATCCTTCACCACTGACCAAGTTAGCTATTTAGTAGTTTTCATTGCTGTGTGCATTGTATGAAATCTTATTTCTCTCTGTATTTTCAGCCACTATACATTATGAAATTCAACAGCAAAGACTGAAAATAGTAAGTGGCATACAAACTAGTTCAGTAGTTAGCTTTTTATCCTTCATAACTACTTTATGCACAGTCTCCTCTCCTATCTATATTACTTACTATGTTTGGATTTCTGTCAAGTTCAACTTTGCTGTAAGGTTCTGTTTATTATCCATGCTTGACTTTGTTTTGTGTGTCTGTGAAGGGGAAATTAAAATAAGAAAAGAATACACAAGTAAGCATGATAATGTCACTGAACTAAAACTAAGCATGGTATAGAAGACTAAACTATGTCTTTCAAAGTCAGAGATATTTCATCCCATGCTTTGCCTACAAAACTACACCTCAAAGCACATCACGAAGAATTTTAGATGTTTCACATTTAATAATTAAAAATGTAACAAAAACTATTTTGCTGCTCTCTGCCTGTGTGCAGTAATAGAGAACATTTGGCAGTATTCAAATTTAAGTTAACCCTTTCTTGTACATAGAGGATAGTCACTTAAAATTAACAACCACACCCACATAAAGAACAACTGCTCATTTGGTTGCATTCCCAGAAAATACAGATCAATAACTAAGATATAAGACCCAAATATAAGTCTCTCTTCATATTGCTTGTTCCTCAAATGTAAAACTGTTACTCAATTGCTGTAGAAATATAAAAAGTGTGGTTATGGTTTAGGCATAAGAATAAAAAAGATTGAAGCAGATGAATTAAGAAATGAAGAGCTGTTTTTAATGCAAATTTACTTAGATCTATTTTAAGTATTTTAAATCTCCCATACTCCTCGTTTTGAAGGACCAATAGTTAAATAACCAAATTACTTTGAGAGGGCAGGAGGAGATATGATGGAAAGGAGGGGAGAGGGCACTAAAAAGAAAATGATACTGGGCAAATTTTGAACTTATGAATCTTACAATCTTTCACTTAAGAAGAAATGCACTTATACTCATTGCAAGACCAACTGCTGGTGAAGCATTTCTCCAATTCAAACCAGCACTCTGTGCACTTTTGTCTCTGAATTAGATTGTAAGATCTTGTGGATAGGGACTATTTCTTATTATCTGGAAACATAAGGAAAGCCATTTAAAGCATGCACAGAATTTTCCTGGAGTGTTCACTACATAAATTCAGGTGAATGCTGCTGGTATACAATTTACTCATAAATTCTACAATATGTTAAAATGGCATATTCTCACCTCATTTGCTTGGTGCTTCTTATACTCCAGTTTAATAATGCTGTGATTTCTGAAACTGAAACGATAGCCTTCCTAAACATAATACAAAACCTAGTTGGCTGTTACACTGATCTGTTTCCAAATGGGTGGCATATTTTCTATTACCATGGACAGAATCACATGGGTTTCCAAGACACTTATCATATGCTAAAAAAAGAGGTTTGAGACAAGCTGCTGAAATATAGCTTGTGTGTTTGTGAGTGTGGAGAATATATCAGAGTTTCATTATTTAGTAAGAATAACTGACATTTGTGCAAACTGCCTACCAAAACACCACACGCAGGCATTCTGATTATGTATCATACTACCTCTCCCAGCCAAACCAGCAAGGGCATGTCTATTGGCACTAGAAAGACACAATGTTTCACAATGATTGGTCAACTTGTTTCCAATGCAAGACACTAAATTCCAATTTTAAACTGTTGTAAACAATCAATTTAAAAAATTTTAAACATCAAAACCTACATAAGACCAATTTTTTAAATTTATTAGATTGCTCTGAATATTTATTTGCTCTGTATATAATTTCTCTCCAAATTTTTATACTGCATTCATACCACAGCAACAGAGCACCTTATAAATCAATATTAGCATAGGAAAAAGTAATCCCTGTGTTCTAGATTCCTCTCTCCTTTACTTGATACATTTGGTTCATTGTTTTGGGTGCAGCTGCCTCCTCCTTTCCTTGTTGAGAATGCTGGGGGAAACTAGGCTAAAGTAATTAGAGAAAAGTGAAATTTAAAGTGGCAAGATCTCTGGTCACACTCCAGCCACCACAAAAGGCCTGTTCCTCATCTCTCACAAATTTAACCCTCACAGTTTAAGGTTTCATAGTTCAAGCAGAATGCTGTTGTTGAGGAAGACTCTGTTCTTAGCTGTCTAAGGTCATGGAATGTATAAAAAATTATTAAACCTGCCAATGACAAAAATAAGTATGTTAAGCCACTTGAAGAGTAGTCATCAAATTCCAATGAAACAAATATTTACAGAGCTTGACTTGCACAAAGGCTATGTTTCAGACTTTTTGCAGGAAGGCTTTACAATAAATAATCCACATCCTCTACAACTACAGAAGAGAGCAGAAAGGATATTATTGTTCATCTTCTCCAGCAGTCTAAGAACTGGGTACTCTTTCCTTATTAAACCATAATCATACACACAGTCCTGGAACCTGAAGTGAAGCACAAAACTTGACACTTGTGTATACATGACAAACTACTCAAGGCGGACAACAGTTAAGTTAAATTTAAGCAAGTTTTTGTTTTTAAATTAAAGAGACTTTTTTTCTGAATTTCTTCTCAATCATCTTCACTTACAGATGAGAGAACTAGTTCAATCTTGGTGATATTTTTACCTAAAAACTGCAAATGTTTAGGGTAATTGCTCAGCATCTGCTTTCCTGTAAGTAATGGATTTCATGCAATTCTCAACAACTATTACATCAACATGTGTTAACCGTTTTATTTTTAAAATAATGACGTTTTACATTTATATAATTATTTATATTTATCATTTATATAATTATACGAAATGCGCATATTTAAAGTGTTTAGAAATGCCAAAAAGCCCTCGGGCAATCCCCCTCCACGTTTGCTTTTTCATAAGAGTCAGTTTATAGTAACCCTTTCCTGTGAATTAATATACCAAGAGATAGTACCTTTTTAGAATTAGCAGCATAAAAATTTGGTATTAAAAAACTTAAACCAAGGGACATTCCAACTAGCCATTCAAATTATTTTTCAAAAATGCTTTTAAAAATAGCATTCATGTGTCAGTGTTGATCAGTCTCAGTTTTAATGAGATGTAGCCTCCGACTCAGTCCACGTTCTCATACACTTTCACATAGCACAGAGAGGCTATTCCTCTTACTGAGAGACAAAAAGGCCTCTGTTCTGAGAGAAGAAAACTCAGTTATAAAGAAAGATAATGGGTCAGAGGAGAAAATCCCTGTATGATGTAGAACTCCTACCATTATAGCTGATAAGCATAACAACTGGATGGTGTTTGGGCTCAGGATCACTATTTACAAGCGCCTGACATGCCACTCACTTGTAGATTACGAGCAAGACAATAATAATACTGTAGGCATATTTTTGTGTATGAGCAGAGGTAGGGTACGATTCTGTTCCCAATGAAATCCATGGCCAAACTTTCATTGACTTTAATGGCAGCAGGATCAAGATCTTACTGAAGAGTTGCTTCTTTCCTTCCCACACTACCAAAAAGATTTGAGAACTAATTACTGTAATTATAGGTGCTTTATAAAGCAGTTTCACTATGGATATCTCGTTACTGAGTATAATTCCATTTAAAAATGGAAAAAACATAGGCACAGATGTTAATTTACTTGGCAAAGGACACAAATTTAGTGGCAAAATTGGTGACAGAACACTGATCTCCTGACTTTCCCTCCAGGCCATGCTGTCGCCCCACCAGTAGATTCTGTTTCTTATATTTACCTGTGGAAAACTACATTTGACTTGTATATAAGGACAGCCATATGATGTCAGACCAACAGTCCATCTAGCCTAGTATCCCGTCTTCTGACAGCAGCTAACGACAGATTCTTCAGAGAGAATGAACAGAACAGGACATTCACCAAGTGATCATTCCGCATCATTCAGTCCCACTTACAAATACCCGAGCCTGGTTTGATTTACACAAAATCCAACGTACCAAAGCATTCTGCATCACTTGGACAGCAACCACTAGTAAATTCAGATATTGGATTGCAACTACTATTCCAAATTATATCTACTATTACGCACCAAAAATCAACATCTGTACTGGCTACCAACATTCATCCAAAAATCAGAATTGACATTCCCAGTTAGAATAGCCACCTAGAAAGCAGCAACAGTTTCTCAACTTAAGTGCCAAGGACCAGAAGCTCTGAATTGTCTAGGACAAGACAATTGATTTATAAATCATGTTAGTTTCATGTGTAAGCTGGGTCTTAAGATAAATAGGTTTCATTTTCAAAGTCAGAAACTTCAGTTTAGTTGCCTATGGGCTTTAAAACTAGGTAGGTTAAAGGTATTAAAGCCTAACCTGCATATCTTAAAAGGTGCATTGTCAATTAAAGTATTTAGTCCAGAAACTTTTAATCTAATATTGTTGCAAATAATACCTAAGATTCCTATAACTGAAGGATTAAGGAAAATATTTCTCTATCTGCATTAGAGAGTAGGTTTTGTGTAGTCAATTTCACTGTTTCCCCTTTATAATCAATCTCTTACAGCAAAGGCAGAAAGAAAAGAATGTAAATAAAAAAAACATGGAAATGTGACTGTAAATACATAAAAAGTAGCATAGGGATTCAGGGGCAAGTATGGTACCTGCAACTACTTTTAATTCTTTTTTTCCCATTTGCTAGATTTTAAGCTGATGGTGCCCCTTTTAAAAGTGCACTGCAATGTAAAGACATCAGACTTTTTGCCTTATTTTGCTTCTTTATTATGTTTTTTTCAGTGGGAGTAACACTTTACCCTGTAGTGGACAACTGTCAATATTTCAGCATTTCCTTAGACGTGGCTGATAGATAGATGCTGGGACCTACAAAGAATCATCCTATATTTTGAAGGACTACTCTTTGCAGCAATCTCACTAAAATCTTATCTTGCCTATTTTCTTGGAGAACTGTGATATTTCATTGTCCATTTGTGGTTATGGCTGAGAGTCCCTTTTACACACCATCCTCCCTCCCTCAACAGCAAACCTAAACTTTGTTTAGCTTCAGGCTTTCGCTCCTTGTTGGAACATCTTCAGCGGATGAATTCCCTTCATTCCTATTGATCCTTTTGAAGGTATTATGTACTGAACATGTCATTCACCCTCCCATACACCACTTATTTTCTAGATTGCATACCTTTGCCACAGTCTCACATTGCAAAGCTCATATTTAATTTACTGTCTACGCTTGCCCCTAGCTCTTTCTTCAAGTAGCTGTTTTTCATATAGTGGACCCTAATTTGTATGCACGGTGCAAGGCATACTTCCATCATTACAACAGGTCTAGAACAGCTTCTGACTTTTTTCAAGTATTTTCTAAGTAAGAGTTTTCCATACTACACTGGCATAGGCTGAAATGAGATTGAGCCCTTTCCCTTTGTCTTTGGGATCCTTCCAAACATCTCATGCTCCACAGTTTTTGTGGCAAATAGAGTTGGTTGAAGTGTTGAGAGGATATTTTGATCAAGAAAAATTGAGTGTTTCACAAATGTTTTCCCATTTTTGAGCAACCGTATATGATGAACCAAAGTAGCTCCACTAAGTACTCAATGTTGGGCCAATTATCTCATCATGTTTTGTAACATACACACACAATATCTAGAAGTACTTCATTTCAGAAAGATTGTCTCCGTTTGTAGTTTTTTTCTTCTATACTTTTCTCTGCAAGACTTATTTTTGTTCCTTCACAATGATTATATTCTCTCAGCTGAGTGTAGACCCTTCTATCCCACTTAAAAAAGGTGCCTGAGTTTCTTCATTATCACATGGCACCAATGATCAAAGATCTTCTGATCCTGAAGATATTAGATTCCCAGTTAGCTCCATCAGCACATTTGACTGGGGTCAAATATGGCACCCTGGCTATTCCCACCACTTACGATGAGAATGATCTAAGCTGGCCACTTCTACTATTGCTTGTAGCACTCACTATCCCTGCCCTATACTAAATGTAGCCTGGTAAAGCATCTATATCCAAGAATATGAGCCAATGAGTCTGTTAGTTATTTGCTGTTAAACTTCATTCAGGGCAATCTGAAGTGACATGGTCTATATCCTACTCCTGAACATTTAGTAGTTAGCTTGATACCACTGGAAACTTTTGAGGAGGCTAATGATCTATTAAATTGGAGGAAGAATATCAGGAAAAATATAATAGTGTCCCTGCAGTTTGGCACAGCTACCTACTTATTATATCTCACTAGAATGCATTAATCTTTGCATGAAGGATGCTATACACAGGAAAATGGAATGACAACCCATTAGAGTAATCCATTCTCATGACAGTAAAAGCATGGACTGTAGCAAAGTCCTCATGAAAGAAAAATGTGTGTTTCCTTAGCCAAATTAGGTTAGAAAACATGGCTACTGCTAATACTTGGCCAGCCAGAAGCAACTGGGGACCCAAAAAGAGACTTAGGTTACAAAGGCAAAAATACTTCTTATTGAATTGACCTGAAATCTCATTTTCTTCCAGTTGCATCCCTCAGTCTCCAATCATCTTAGTCTTTTGGGGGTGAACTGACTAGCCCTCATTCAAGCCCCTTTCTATGCTAGACTATGCTACAGAAAGTTATTGAACCATGATGGCCAGGTGAGATGGGATCTAAATATAAAGCTGAATGTTACCCGCATACTGAAACCACTTTTCACTCACCCTTCCAACACTCCTTTACTGACATTAAAACAGGAAGGGATGACAAGCTGCAATTGGAGAAACCCCACATTAGACTGGTCTCTCAGCAAAAGAGCCATTGCCCATGACTAAACTCCAGGATATTTCAGTAAGAAAGGAGGAGAGCTACTAAAGAATCACTTGCTGCTCCTACTGGGGTCTGCAGTCATATCCCCATTAACTCATGGTTAATGGTACCAAAGGCAAGATTGAGCCAAAAGAATCAGCACAGACATTCAGCCTTCATCCATATCAGCGTACAGAGAACGCTAACAAAACTGTGATAGTCTCTGCAACATACACATACCATCATAGGGTGCTTCTTGAGCTATCCAGTGAGGAGCCCTGACTAGCCTGTTTTTGTGGTCCCTCAGTCACAAACACACACAGTATTACTCTTCCACCATGTGTATCTTTAACTCAGTTATCAAAACAGGGCAGGATGTAGCACAGTAGGAGCTTTTCACACCACTTCTCTCCACCCAGTTCATCATCTGAGCTTCCTCTTTGCTTCCTGTTCCCACCACTTATATCTCCTCCCTTTTACTAAGCCAATTGCTGGGCTAATGAAGTAATTACCACCCAGGTGTCAGTAATTCCCATGGAACAGGTTGGAGGTTGCTACAGAACAGAGAAGGCTGCAGATGCAACTGGAGACAGTGACCAGGGTGCCACAGCTAGCACACAAACAACTGAGGTCAGTGGCCCACACATTGCTGGAGTGTTGGTCAGAGGTGACAGCCTCACTCCTATCAATCCTGGAGAGTGAATTCTCTATTTACTCTTCACAACAGATACAACTGACATTTGTTGTTCAAGCATCTCCATGCTGCCCAGCCAACATGCCCCTACTCTGACCTGATACTTAAATTCTATGACCCTGTTGCGACAGCCAGCAAAAGGTGCCAATTAGTCTTCTTCAGTGCCACATGAACAGGAACTAGAACATGACCCACCACTAACATTTCACAAAAGCCCAATGGCAATCAGATTTTCTCTTTTGATCACTGCCAACTCAAATGCAGCACAAGTTGGTAACTAAAAGAAAGTAAGTTAAAAAGCTATGGACATCCAAAGCATCCTTTTTAAGGCTGCTTCTGCAGCTCAAATCAAGTAACTGCTCACAAATACTGTGGCTGTCACCCAATAGGGAGCGCAGGATTATGTTGCAAAAACCTCAGCTTGATGATGATGTGAGTTAAAAGTGGCACAGCGGCCAGAACTGAATCTCTTTACTTCTGCTGTCATAATTCACAACCTTAACATTAGGCCAACTTTGTTATAGTAATACGTTACCCAAAGTCATTTCCTGAGCACTGGGTCTGTGACACATCAAATGTTTCAAGAACAGATTAGAAAAAAAACTAGATGTCACAGATTCACATGACTTTCAACTGATATCAAGTTAGCAACTATTGGAACGCTGCAGGAAGCAAAATACTCAGATCAGTAATGGATCTTCCCAGAAGTGAGCCCAGAACCGGGTGTTCTTTAACTCTTCATCTCTAATTTTGTGAAGCAAACGCCTTCCCCTAAGCAGCTCAAGATGTTCCATTAAAGAGTTTTCTACACTCTGCATATTGTGGATATGGAACAAACTCAATTATGCTACTTCTCTAAAACTCCATGGCATAAGACAAGTTCAGAATGAATGGGCAAAGGAACCCAATTTCACATATTGATCCATTCTATAGATCACAGCAACATGGCAGCATATGAACTAAAACACTGTCAAATAAATACACATTCAAAGAGATCTTACAAAACATCAGCTCAACAGAAAAACAAATTAGAGGCGTGGGAAGAGATAACTCAGTCCCACACAACATTGCCTTTGTAGAACAACTAGACAGCAAGATATCCCGGTTAATAGCCATTGATGGACCAATCCTCCATGAACTTATCTAGTTCTTTTATGAACCCCACTATAGTCTTGGCCTTCACAATATCCTCTGGCAAGGAGTTCCACAGGTTGACTGTGCATTGTGTGAAGAAATACTTCCTTTTGTTCGTTTTAATCCTGCTGCCTATTAATTTCATTTGGTGAAATTATGTTATGAGAAGGAGTAAATAACACATCCTTATTTATTTTCTCCACACCAGTCATGATTTTATAATCATTTATTACTTTATAATAATACCACCTGATCTCAACGTATTATATTAGGAGCTTGAGTTTATCAATCTAGCTGTAAGTGCTCCCTATCCTCTCTCACATACAGTTTATTTTGGGGATACACTGCCCAGGGAGCTTGTTTAAAATATAAGCAATGTAAATTAGGACTACACACTCAAAACTCTCCACACTGCCAGTGAAACACAGTTATACACAAGCATATACTTAAATTTTACAGCCTTTGTATCAGTAAAATTATTCAAATGTCACATATGTGCAACAGCCACCACACCATCACTCCCGTGGGGGAAGTGGGCAGAGGTGTCAGTATGTGACTTCATTCCCCTGTAGGGCTTAGGAAGGGGTGAGAAGGTAGAGAAGGGAATGCACTGCTTCTCTTTAGAGTGATCATCAAAGAGCTTGGTACAAGGACGGTTAAAAAACATGTGCCATAAACTCTTTCCCCCATCCACCCTGAGGTGGGGGAGAGGGAAAGAGAGAAGGGATTATAAAGGATATCAGGTCTCTATTCTGTGCATGGTGGGGGAAAATATATGGGTCACTAAATTCCTCCTCCAGGGTTCTGTGAAGAGAGTTGTACTGAAGAGGTGCATGAATGAAAAAGACAGCAGAAATGTTCACTCCCAAGCTTTGTCCAGAGGACTGGCTGGGGGCACAGTATTGCTCAAGAGCCTTGCAATAGGGTGTGGGGGTTTTGGTTTTTTGTTTGCTTGGGTTTTGGTTGGTTTTTTGTTTGTTTGTTTGGGGTTTTTTTTTTTTTTTTGGGGGGGGGGTAGTTTCCTTCCAAAGCCCATGTGCAGAAGGCTGTGCAAGGTTGGTGAATATGGAGGGGGAGGGAGCAGAACTACCCACTCAGGAGTCTTATGCAGGGGTTGGTTTTGGAAAGGATATACTTGAAGAAAAGGGATGAACCTCTCTCCCACAGGACCCTCTACAACGGGCTGGCTACTTGGGAGAACAAGTGGGGGAGGAGGGGAGTGCAGAGCTCCCCCTAGAAACCCCATGAAACAGCAGGGAGACTCCCAGGCTGGACTGGGTGAGGAGCAGAGCTCGCTCCCCCAGAGCACTACTTAGGATGCAGGGCTTCCCTTCTCCAAGACCCTGAGAAAGGAACTACTGGGGGGAGACGTGCACATGGGGGAGAAGAGAGCCGAGGTCCCCACAGAGCCCTGAGCAGGGCGGGGGCGGAGTACACGAGGGAGTTGAAGGACAGAGATCCCCTCCAGGGCGCTGAGTAAGAAGCTGTGAAGGGAACAGAGCTCCCCCCTCCCAGCCAGGGCCCCGAGCCAGGGGGTGAGGAAAGAGGGGTCACAGCTCCCCCCGCCCAGCCAGGGCCCAAGGCCGGGGTGTGTGGGGAAAGGGTCACATTTCCCTCCCGCCCCGCAACCGGGGCCCAGGGTTGGGGGAAGGGAAGGGGCCCGGGGCCCGGGGGTCGGGGAAGAGAGGCGGTAGAGCTCCCCGCCGGCGCTGGTGGAGCCGGCCAGTCCCCTCACCTGGTAAATGAGGGCCCAGCTGGCGGCCTGGTCGAGCCGGCGGAACTCCTTCTCGATCTCCATGGTGGGGGCCCCCGGGGCCTGGCCCCCCGCCGCCGCCGCCGCCCCCTGCTCCTCCAGCTCCAGCTACTCGCGGGGCCGCCGCTGCCTGCAGCTCTGCATGTCACCCCCGCCCGCCCCGGCCACAGGAACTACGATACTAGGCCGGCCTCGCCGCTTCCGGGCCGGCCCCCAGTGGAGGGCGGGCTGAGAGAGACGGACAAGCTGACAGGGAGCCGTGCCTCCGCCCAGGCCTAAGGACTGATGACAGACAGAAGAACTGTGCTTCCCTCCCGCCAGCCTGAGGACTGACAGACAGATAAGGGAGTTATGCCCCCTCCCAGGCCTCAGGATTGACAGACAGACAGACAGACGTAGCCCCTCCCAGGCCTAAGGACTGACTGACAGGTATACAGGGGAGCCATGCCCTCACCCAGGCCTGAGGACTGACTGATAGACAGACGGGAGCTGTGTCCCCTGCTCCCCCCCAGGCCTGAGGACGGACAGATAGATGGGAGCAGTGCTCCTTCCAAGCCTGAGGACTGACTGAAGGGCATCACCTCCAGTAGTGCAGCGCTACAGGGCTTTGATTCCATTTAGTCATCAGTAGCAGTTACTGCAATATGTAGATAACCCTTGGAAATCTCTGTTCCAAATACAGGCCTGCTTAGGACAAGATCAAAACCATGGTGCTATGACTGCAGGCAATTGAATTACTGCAGTACAAATGCTTTTCATAAGGAAAGTTAGCATACAGACTTGTGCATTCATGTCACCTGCTCTGACTTGATAGATAAAATCAGTACTGTCTCTTCAGTCAAGGATCCATCAAGAAAATTTTTTTCTGAGGTACTGTTATTGTAGAACAGTTGCCCCAGGTCACTAAGAGCCATATACTGCCCTGGACAAATGGGAGTTCTGCCACGGATTTAAGGCAGTATTCACTCTTCAGGGTGTAAAATGATCCCAAGTGTAAGAGAATGAAAGGGCTTAAAAAATCACTAAGTATGGACACATTAAGAGTTTAAACAAATATACACATCTGTAACTGCTCAGATTAATTGTTAAATATGTAACAATGGGAGATTTAAAAATATACAGTCAGGTACTTATGAAATAAATGAGGTGACAAAATACATGTTCAGTTAAATTTATAGTTCAGTTAATGATTTGCTTAAATCACTGGGAATTTTTTGTTCTGGGGCTGCAGCATTAAACTATTAATATAAATTGGATTATAAAGATTCAAAATCACTTACATATATATGAGCGATAATGCCTTTAGTTGGGGGATAACTAGTCACTGCAGTGGTGCACACCTCGTCCCAAATTTTCAGAAATGCACATCTAAATTGTACTTTCAGTTACTGCAGTTGCATGTACTGCTGTGCTGTTTTGGCATTAAAATGTGTGCACAATTCTAAAAACGTGGGCCCAGATGCATTGCAATTAAGGAACAGGCATTAGGTTTTCAAAAGATTAGGCGTGTAAAAGCATATACATGCATAATAGCCCCCTATTTTCCACATGCAATTATACTTACAAATGAGATAAATTAGACACTTTTTAGGTAACATAGACACAATAATGGCAAGTGCATGAAAAATACTTACAATATATGCAATATTGCATCTAGTGTTTTAAAATCTGAGACTTTTAAAATCTGAGAATTTTATGTATATATCTGTATATATCTGATAATTTTATGTATACAATTTCTGTATATAATTTCTGTATATAATTATGTATATAATTTCTGCAAGCAGTTGCCACAACTGCTTGCATAAATTATTGTAACTGTGGGCACAAACGATCACTTATATGTCAGTAAAGCTGGTGACTTCTACCTGCAACCCGCCAGAATGGTTCTTGCAATGACATCCACATTTTTCTAAAAATCTGGGCTCAGTATGTTAAAATATAGGTATAGACACCAGTCTACATTAAAGGCAAATGGCCAGATCCACATCCCTCATTAAGTACCCTTTGCATTGCTGAAAGAGTGCAAAGGGCACTTAAAACACCTGACTTTGCCATCAGAGGTATTCCCTGAGTAGGGAATCCCTTGAAATCAGTATTTATCCAATAAATCCTGGAAAAACACCAGAAATGGTTACTTGTGTCTAAGGATTGTCTAACAGCGCAGTAATGCAGACTATGGGGGTGCGCTTTCTAAAGCACATTAATTGGTCCATGAAGACCTTGCTGGTATGCGCTAAAGGTTTCCTAATGCATTTTAACGTAGTGCTGTTTGAAACAGCACTATGTTAAAGCGCACTGGGGAACATTGCAAAAAGATTACTCATTTCAGTATATACGACTGTATTACTCATACAGTATATACAAAAAGCCCTGAAAAACCTAATTTTTAGACATCTACATAAAACTAAAAAAATGCTAAAAATAAACCCTGAAAAATGAAATAAATAAATCCCCCAAACCAGACACCCTATGTATGTATGAAGAAGTGGTGGGGACAGAGTACACAGTACTCTGCCTAATCTTTGGCCTGCACAGCAGTCCTTTGGGGTCCCTGGTTAACTTTAACATCTCCCACAGTGTAAACTGAAATCTAAGCACCTGCAAAGTATCATTTTTTAAATTAGTCTGTTGTTGTGTTAGATCAATTTAAAAAAACAAAAAGCATGTGGAAAAGAGCAAAACAACCAGCCAACCAAAACACAAAGAACATGCTGTTTTTCACCAATTTCAGACTCACAAAATGGCTTAACCCATTTTAGCCATTAGATACAAATTTGCATCTGTGCTCACAATATTTCAAATTTCAAGATGACCTAGTTTAAAACAGCCAGTGTAATAAATCCCCATTAAAAAGTCTGTAAATAAGATACATGATGTTCCTGCACTGTGGCATTGTGAATCTAACTCTACAATTACGTTTAATAATAAGTAACTGTTCCAGCAGGCTGGCTGTCCATTTACAACTGGAAAGGTTGTCATTCACATTCAACATACTTCACGCTATCAAATTGCACATAATTTTTCCATTATTCCATATTAACATCTCTGTTTTATTTAACAGAGATCCTTCCCTTATTTAACAGAGATCCCTCCCTTGTGTTAAATAAAGATGATACTTTATTGTCAGCTTCTGATATGTCCTTTGGGTCTTGAGCCTCAGGTATTCTTTGTCCTTATTTTCTTACTTACTGGTGATAGTAAGTTAGGCATTCAGAGTGTTTACTATGAAAATCCTACAGAGTTCAGTCTTGTCCCAACTCATCCCTCCTCCCACCTCCAGCAATACTACAGTGTCAAATGAGGCACATACACTGCAGTCAATAAGGGCCAGAACCTAGGAGTTGAGGGAGTCCAGAATCTCTCAGCATCTGTAGGATCAGGAACAAAATCTAATACAAACAGACATCTGAACCTTAAGTTTACATAATACTGCATGGGCACAAGTTCCTAGGACTAGAAAGCAATTTGGTGTTAATTAATGAACTGTTTTGCTTCTTTTTAAAAAGGGAAACTGGTAAAAATATAAGGACAGAATCATTTTTTCCCCTAACACTGAACAAGAACATTTAGAATAAGACAAACAGTACTATCCCTTACTTAACTTACAGCTTCTACTTTCCCCAGCCCTGCTCCTACTGAGATTTTTGCCAGCCCTCCTAATCACTTGGTGTCCCACTATCTACAGGTTAAAAAATCCCCAGCAGATATCCTCATATTACCTCTTTTCCTTTTTTTCTAGGAAACAAGAATTAATATTTAACAACAAATTATAGATGCAGATGAATCATTGACTTCACTACTCACCCAGAGCTAGACATTTTTGCATTTTATTCCA
Source organism: Emydura macquarii macquarii (assembly GCF_026122565.2). Lineage (NCBI taxonomy): Eukaryota > Metazoa > Chordata > Testudines > Chelidae > Emydura > Emydura macquarii. Next base: position 13,943,695 of record NW_027131620.1, read on the forward strand.
TTATGATTCACTTGTATTTTCAATCCCCAAAGGTATACAGTCCTCTTCAATAATATTAAGATTCTTCTCAACAATAATACGTCTCTCTTCACAGGTGCTGCCTGGTCCTTTCTGTCTGAAGTATCTTGGTAGATCTCAACCAGGTATGATTTTGGGATACAGCTACATCCAGTGGCTGTAGCTGGTGTTGTCTACTATGCTCCCTCATCTGATTTTATCATGACTGAATCAGCTGGCATAAGCATGAGTCAAGTCAGACTGTTAAAGAAAAAAGCACCCATGAGCCTCATCTCCTTTAAGCAAAGCCTATGAGATGTATATCATAGACTGACAATGTTGCTCTGCTCTATGAACCTGGTGACTGATGGGGTTGCCCCAAGCTCTTCAGGGCAGCTCTTTTTTACTGTAGTGATCTCTACTGCTCTCTCCACCAGCCCATTCTGTTCTGAGTGAGGGGGATGAAAACAGTATGCTTGAAATCACTTTGTAGCCCACAGGTTCGGTATTCAGTGCTAACAGACTATGCCCCAAGGTTAGTTACCATTTCTTCGAGAATGCCAAAATGTGAAGGGAAAAAATCTGTAACGGGGCTTGGTGGCGCATGCACATAGCCCAGTATGTCAGTTACAGCCCTTGGGCTCCTTGAGACTGGGGGTTGCTGGAAGTGTAGTTTCCAGAGAGAACACATGATGGCGATGAGTCAGTTAACCAAGTGTCATATGCTGGAAGCCAGGGCTGCACAAAGACTTTTGTAGGCCCAGGGCAAAACCTGAAATGGAGTCCCCCCACCCTTCCAGAAAAAGTACTACTGAGGGGAGGCCTGGGAGAAAGGGACTTCCAGAGTGAGTATGCCTTACACTCACCCCACATCAGCATCTCTTGTCCTACAGGGCTGTGCCAGCTCCCTATTCTGAGAATTGCTACCTGGCACATAGGATCACAGCACCACTCACACAAATTTGGCCCATCTGCCCCTCCATTGTGACAGAGGAGCAGCTTGGCCAAACCTGAGTGGTGTGGAAACGCCACAAGCCAGGTTGCCAAACCACTCAGTTTGGGCTTCTCTCAAATGAGAGGCCTGGGGAGGTGACCCTTTTGCACCCTGTCTCTGGGCGACCTTGACAGAAGACTGCCAGCTTAGTCTCAGGAAAATGAGGGATGAGGAAAAATTCTAAGGTAAGGAAAGGTCCTTCATGGGACTCTAGTATGTGGTTTGAGGAACAGCTAGGGAAGCCTACCTAGGCTGTGGTCTCTCTCTTCCCAGATTGTGGAAAGCAGGATGGGCCTTTGTTACTCAGTGTTGTTGTTATTTTAAGACATTTGCATATTCTGTTTATTAATAAAGCTGGCTTGGAAGAACGAGCGGAACTTAGGAGTTTGGGTTTTATTTTGACTACCTTGGCTAGTGAATATGCCCACCAGCTTACAATACTCTAATTTTTCTATGACCTGTTGACTTGTGGGACAAGTGAAGAACAGGATTTCTATAAACCTGGAGAAACAGTCAATAGCTAGAGATGGGTATGCCCCTGTTCTTCACAGACACCTAGTGTTTGCTATCTGGAAGGTTCTCATGATTCCCTCTTGTGTTTTAGGTCTTGCTCTAGGCCACGCTACCACACTGGCATTTGAGCTTGCTTGTAATAGTTTGTGAGGCACTGATTTATTCTTTCTGATATGTTGTCCTTCAATAACTGGAACTACAATATAAATACTATAGGTAATCAGATCAGTATCAGTGACTACATAGAAGTCATGAGCTGGATGTGGGACCCCTGACAAGCAATTGGGTCAACCAGGCCTTTTAAAAAACTTAAATACAATTTGCAATTGTGTATCAGCATCAGAGGATTAGTCTAATTTCTGTGGCAAGGCAGGCAACTTACTCACCTAGATAGCCACTGAGCTTCTATATCATCCCCGATACTAAAACTAGTTATAAACAAAGGTGAAGCTGACTGGCCTTGTTACACTGTGAAAGCTAAGTGAAGTAGCAAAGGGAAGGAATTGGTATAAATGGTGATGTAGATTTCTTTCAGTATGAATTTTGATTCAAAATGACATTTTGATTTAAAAACTTGCACTATATGGAACTAACGGCACACGTTAGATGGATTAAAAATTGGCTCACTGACAGATTTTAAAATGTAGTTGTTATTGGGGAGACATCAGTAAGTGAGGCTGTTTCTAACAGGGTCCCCCTAGGATCCAACACTATTCAATATTTTAATCAGCAATCTAGACAGTGATATAATTCTTTGCTGGTGAAGTTTGCAGATGAGACAAAGATTGGTAGGGCAGTAAATGATGATGAGGACAGGTCACTGTTAGAGAATGATCTAAAACCACCTGCTTAAATAGCTACAATCCAGCAAAATGAGTTTTAATACAGCCAAGTGCAAGGTAGTACATATGGGAACAAAGAGTGCAGGAGGGGAGATGCTGCCTTGGAAAACAGAGAAAAATTTAGGGGTCATGGTAGATAATCATCTTAATGTGAGCTCTCAGCACCATGCTGTGGCAGAAATGATACTTAGATGTATGAAAAAGGGAATATGTAGAAGTAGGGAAGTAATCTTGCCTCTGTATACAGCAGTGGTAAGATCACTGCTAGAATACTGTGTCTAGTTCTGATGTCTACAGTACAAGAAGGATGTGGAAATGTTGGAGGGAGTTCAAAGGAGGGCTACAAAAATTATCCACGGACTGAAAAACAAACTTTACAATGTGAGGCTTAAGGAGCTCATGTTGTTCAGCTTATCAGAGAGAATGTTGAGATTAGACCTGGTCAGAAATTTTTCAACAAAACTAAGTTTGTTGATAATGCTTGTTTGAGGGGGCAAAATGTTTTGTCAAAGCCATTACAGGTGACAATACTTCAGCTTGCCTGCTTTCCTTGTGGGCTGCTGGCAGTCTGAGTTTCAGGTCCATAGCTGTGGGGAAGTTCTGCCATCAGGACTTCCCTTAACAGACTCCCTCCTGTGGAGCTGGGAGTCTAGCAGCCTCAATATCCCCAGCTGGAGCTCTCAACTTCTTGACACCAGGCTTTTCTGTCTGTCTGAGGCTGACAAAGATGTAATAACGTCCAGGGCTGGAAGGTGAAGTTAAACAATTCAGTCTTGAAATAAGATGCAATTTCCTAGCTGTGAGGGTGATTAAACATCAGAACAATTCACCAGGAGAGGAAGTGGACTTGCCATTGCTTGGAGTTTTTAAAATGCAATTAGATGTCTTTCCAAAAGATATACTTTAATCCAGTTTTTTGGAAGATAATCTGTAGTCTGTGTACAGAGGGGCTCAGTTTGGAATGTTGGGCTAGTTTCCTCTGGCCTTGAAATCTGTCTACAATATAAATGCTCAATATAACTTTATACCATGGGATAACTGATTAATACCATGGGAGCAGGATTAATACATGCAGCATCCTTCAAACATTCCTTGAAGTCTAAATACATCCTTATACACTATCTATGTTAACTATGCTAACCCGTAGATAAACCAGACTTGTTTCCAATTATGCATTTGTCAGTGTTTAGTGAGGCCTGGGGTCTTGGCATGATCTGCACCTGGTCTTCCAGCATCACAGTCTGGGCATATATCATCTAATCACTTCCCTGCCATTTCAGCAGCCTCCGGCATTGTTGGCACTGTGGTTTTCTCTGTTGTGTGCCACAGGCAGAGAACAGTTTAGTCTTCAGAGGACTAAAATTCTTTTGTCTAACTGAAGTCATTGGACTTAATATAGGGGTATCTATATGAAATTTAATGGACTGTGATATAGAGGGGGTTAGACTAGATAATCTAATGGTCCTGTTTTGGCCTTAAATTCTATGAATAGTATAATGTGTTGGTAACAGAGATATGGACCTTTTTAATTAATAGTTTTGTGTTAACAAGTCACTAATGAATGCAAATATGTGGCTTGCTATGGATTAGGTTCTACATTTATGCACAGCCCTGAGAATTGGCTGTCACAGCAGGGGTACTGCTGGTTGCATTGTGCCTCAGGGATATCCCTCTGTCACAATGACTCTCTACTTCCTCCTTGCTTTGGGGAAAGGAGGCGTCTATACCAACAGTAACTGCACATTACAGCAATCCCTTCCCACCTGTGTCAGCTAAGCAGCACAGATTCCCTATGCACTGGTGGAGTGAGCAGGCATGCAGTGCCCACTTAACCCTATGTGCCAGGTTCCTTGGTCTGGTTAGCCCATGCAGAGGCTTAAAGGTTTTTTGTTCCTATATGGATAGCTGTGATGATCCTGGGCTGGCATGTTGAGACCTGCTGCCCATCTTCTAATCCAGTGGTTTTCAACCTGTGGTCTGCAGACCCCTGGGGATCCGCAGACTATGTCCAAGGGGTCCAAGACAGGTGTCTATGAAAATAAAGTTTCAGATCTCAGAAAAGGCATTCTGTTTTTTCTGATCACACAAGTATGTGAATACTCCCACTTACAGGTTGACACTTGGAAGTGTTGTCATTACCATAGAAACCACAGTTTAGCACCTTTTCTCATGCCCAGCACCTGCAATGTTTATAGCTGAATTCTGTTCAGTCAGTTTTCAGTCTGTCTTCTGTGGTGGGGACTACAGACTACAGGTTGAATTGTCAAGGAGTCCACATCTCCATTTGAAATTTTTTTAGGTATCTGCAAATGAAGAAGGTTGAAAACAACTGTTCTAATCTGTTGGTGCTATTGTCTTCATTGTGAAGACATGAGATCATTCTTTTCCTACTGAATGGTAAAATGTAAGACTTGATCTGTGCACAATGGGGTTATTTTCTGGGATTATTATTAACATCATATCTTCAGCATAGAAGGAATTTGACTCAACACAGGGTTATTTAAGTTACTGGTCTGATTCTGTTCTCACACTAGTGTAATTTAATTTATTTTGATGGAATTACTTCTGAATTCCACCAGTGTAAGAGACTTGGGCTGTGTGTGTGTGGTTCCCCCCCTGCAAAGTTTTGTTTTTTGTAGCACTAAGGGCCTCTAGTTGAGAGTGAGACACAGTCCAAATGCATAATAAATTTGATTACAATCTAAATAGACAAGACAGACAAAAGGCTGAAGAGGAAACAGTGGTGAAGTGACCTAGCCATGGTCTTGCAGCAGATTAGGGACAGACTCAGAACTAGAACTGAGTTTTCTGGCACCCAGGCCAGCACTTAACATACTAACCTGCACTGCATACAAGGATTCTCTTCTGGCTGACTTTCTTGTCTTTGTTTTGATTTTGGTATAGCAAAGGCAAACAAATGCCAGGAAAAGGGCAGAACACTGAAACAAGCTGTTACCAAAAAACCTTGTCACAGAGAAGGCAAATAACAAAGCTAAATGAATCAATGGAGCTCAGCAAAAAAGTGGCTCCCTGATGCAGCAGTATTTGCTGATGCTAGATTCTCAAAACAGCAAAGGAGCAGCAGGTTTGGTTGATAAAAGCTCTTCTTTTTAAAAGGGGGGAAGTGGGGTGGAAAGAAAACAAGAGTCAGGCCCCTGCTGACTGTTACTGTCAACCTGCAACATTAAATAAATCTCATGGAGATGAGCACAACTGTGAGGGAATAGGTGGAGTAGGGGGAAGAGGACCACTAAATTATCTGGCTTTACTGGGTCAGTGGATGCTGAACTTTGGCTTGGCTTCAACCTATGAGGAAGTCAGTGGGAACTGCCTGGATGCTGTCTCCCAGATAAAGACAAGGAAGCAGGCTGAATTATTTCTGCAATCATCACTAGTACCATCCTTTGTGTAAGTGAAGCCTTCAAATGATTTCCAGTCTTTCAGGTTTCTTCTAGCCAGGTGCTAAACACTTGTAAAATACTTATACATTACATTAAGAATCTATAGCGTGAGAGACCTTTGCCTGACTTGAGCTTGTTCTCTTGGCTTTACTGCATATTTTTTGAGAGAAGTCGATAAACTAAACATGAGGGTGATGCAGTGTGCGGGAGTGAGAATAAGGCCTTTTTTCTTAACTGAAGTGCAGTGCTAGAGCTGTTGGGAAAATGTAAAACATTCTTTTAAACAGGACAGCTTATTTCTAAACATTTCTGAAGAGAAGACATGACTGCGTGGCAAGAGTAAGCCCTTGTGACTTCTTATCCATTGAAGTAATGTTGTTCACTTGACCTTGTCCAGTAATGCAACTGCCACTGTGGGAGTGGGGAAGTCCATTAGAGAGGCGATAAATGAAGGTTAGTGCGAGTATAAAGAGTAATTGATAGGAAACTGTCTTCTGCAGACAGAGAAGCTAGAATTTGCTATCTCGTATTTTGAATACAGGAAGTCCTTGCTCCAACGCAAACAAAAGCATTTAAGGTAGGAGTCCCAGGACCTTGCTGGGGCCAATAATATAGTGAAATCACTGCAGTTTCCCTGCAAGGGGTGTGTGGAGAAAAAGAAATACAGAACCACACAGGGGAGGGCCCTTGGTGGAGGGAGGAACAGGAAGTGCAGAACGGGCTGGACAGTGGACAGAAGCATGGCACATGGTTTCACAAACTCTACAGATCTACAGGCCACAGAGAATTGTCCTAATCACTGAATGTCCCTCTGTAGCACCTTTAGTTTAGATTTTCAAAGTGCTTTGTAAATGTGAAGTAACTGTCTCACAACCCCTTTTACCCCACTGCTGAGCTCACAAATACCTTGTGAGATAGGTGTGCATTGTCCTCATCTTACAGACATAGAAGTTAAAGATAGTGAGGCTGGATTACTTGCCTAAGGTCACAATGGAGCAACAAATAAAGCCCTGGTTTCCTGATTCACATTTCTGCTTTAACTAAGACCACCATTCTCTGGGGAAGGAGAGAGAGTAGCAAACTAATGTGGTGGTGGTGGTGATGTTGATGGTGGGAGCTGGGAATAGTCTTATTTCTACTTTTAAAAAATGATTTGATTTGTTTTCCAGCATTTTTTGACAAAAAGACCAATTATGAAGGGATTTCATGCTTGGTGGTGAATATTTTGGACAGTACCATCCACTGGCAGTCAACAGATAAAGTGTTTTCTGTTTATCTCCAGTGGCAAAGCTCTGTATTCTGAGAATGTTCAGTTTGTAGCTAGGGATCATTTCAGGAACTAATTTAGTTTCGGAAGTGTAGGTCTCAAATCCTACAAAATTATTCTTAATATTCTCCCCTTCTCCCCTACCCCAACCATCTGACCTTCAGCTTACTAGTCTATAACTGCTTCCTGGCTTTCCTTAAATTATGGCACTGCTCTTACCATTCCTCAAACCTTGGCAATTTAGCGTGGCCTTAGAAAACACTTCTAATGAATTGCTCTGAGGGGTGAAAATGAATATGATAAAAGACATGGTGGGTGAGGTAATATCTCTTATTGGGCCAACTTCTATTGATGGGGAAGACAAGCTTCCAACAGAAGTTGATCCAATAAAAGATATTACATCACCTACCTTGTCTCCACTATCCTGACACTACATGTGGTAAAAGGCAGTAGGGAAAATTTAAAAGTAACCACTTGGTGTCGCTCTTTTCAAACTGGTAAAGGCGCACAAGATGAAAAACATAGAAAGCTGTTTTTGGGTTTTTTAGCTGGTATCTTGTTGAGTAAACATTGTAGTAGAGTTGACTAGAAAGTGTTCAGCCTCTTACACATCCAGTCCTCTACCACTTCTGGTTTGAAATGAGCACAGTATAGAACAGTTCTTAATACAGTTTCTTTGATGCTAATTTTAGCTACCTGTATAACATTGGACAGTCTGAGTTTCTACCCCATCCTCAGCAGATTATGCAGTCAGAGTTAATATAGCATTCAAGTTCACTCTCTGGGGTTTGGCTTCATTTGTAACTCAAACCACAGCACATGATTGATTGGGACTTCTAAGCAGTACCACAGACATGGACTAGGACCCCACACACCTAAAACAAAGACACTCCCTGGCCCAAGAACTTAAACTTATTCTTTCAATAGAAGTTTCTTCCTGAGATTGGCTGTCCCTATAACTTCATTCCTGTACCACCTCTAATCTAGGTATCTAGAACCCAGACTTGCAAAGATATTTAGGTGCTTATAAATGCAGATAGGAGCCTAGTGGGATTTACAGAAGTGCCTAAGGAGTTAGCATCTAAGCACCTTTGCAAATCTGGCCTTTAAATCCCTCTGTTTCATGAAAGGCACTTTGGTTCCATTCTGAATATATAGGAAATCAAACTTCAGTGACTTTATGCAGGTTTCTAACATGTGCCAAAAGAGTTGGTCAGCTGAAAAACTTGCCCCTGTTACTTATGCACACAGTCTAGTAGTGATGTAGAGTTTTTAAAACTTGTTCATTTATGTAATAACTTGATATACAAGGATAACTTTCGTGAGAAAGCACAGTTCTAGAAGCTTTGAGAGACTCATTCTGTCTCTCTCTCACACATGCGTGCACACAGTGATAGAAGAATATAGTATACCAGGGAAAAACAGTCATTTCTTTTGGAAATCAGTATATGATCTGCAGAAACTTCTTATCAGCTTTATTTACGTCTCACTAAAATGATCTGGCAACATAAACCCAGTCAGTCCTTTAATATGAAGACAATCCCTGATAACCTAAGCATAAAATAACTTAAATAAAGACTTAGGCTGGGAAACAGGGAATCCTATTTCTTACCTGTCAATGGAAGAACCCGATGAAAGCCTGAGGTGTCCTCTCTGGTCTTGACTCAATGGGCCGTTGTCTTTATGTCAGCCTCGGTAAACAAAACTTTACAAACTTCTGTCCTGGATTTTGCTGTATTGCCAAATCCAAAGATTAAAAAATCATGAGTCAGACCCTTACAAAAATTGAGACTATAAAACATAATGAACTTTGGCTTTTTATCTTCCTTTGGTGTTTGAGTCTTAAGAATTCATATCTTCAAGCTTTTCTCCAAATCACGAGAGCTAGAAACTTACTACTCTTTAGTGTAAATGTAATCACATGATTCCAGGAGCTGGGGCTTTAAGAAAAAATTCCAACATCACGTTTAGGTTTAACTTGTTTGGCCCCAAAGATGCAGAATTCTGTGGAGCATATAATCAAGCTGGTCAAATTTTTTCTCTTTAGAAAGTTATTTATAAAAAAAGGCCTTAATGTTAATTTTTCAGGAAACTCTTTGAAACGATCAAAATTTCACGCATTTTGTGAAACTTTTCACAATGTTTGTAACTAACATTTTAATCAGTCACTTTCAAAACAGTTGCAGAAATTTTTTGTTCAATGAACACCACGTTTTCTTATTAAAAAAACCAGGGCATTTAACTGGCTGTTTAGAAGCTAAAAAACTTGTAAATGATTTTGATAAACTTGGTAAAAATGTTGATATAAAAAAATCAAAGGAAAAATAAATCAATTTTGTACCTTACAAAGTGGGAACTACTTCACAATTTCAATGTATTTTGGGAAATTGTTTTCCCATTTTCTGACCATTTTGTCTTATAATATATATTTTGACCATAACTGGTTCAGATTCAGACTGGGGTAAAATTTTTCAGAAGCACCCGAGTCTCATTTTTAAAGGGTCTTTGAGATTTAGGAGTACAAATTCCATTGACTTTCATTGAGACAAGCTCCTCATTGTCCAAAGTCCCTTCTGAAAATGAGACTTAGGCTACTAAATCACATAGGTGCTTTTGAAAATTTTACCCCAGATCAAAAGGTTGAAAGTTGCTAACATCTAATACTTGTCGGGTGACTCCTTACACAGAATTTACTATGAAAATGCACTCTCCCCTAGGCAAAATATTTAGAGTGACACGTAAATTTGACCCTTGCCCATCTTGGCTTGTTTGTGGAAACTGTTTTTCTTGCTGGTATCTGATTTACTCCATATTTCCTCCCAAAGTCTGTGTTCATTCTGTCTTGATTTAGAACTAGCACAAATGGAGGGGGAAAAATCCCTCCCCCATACCCTTATCTGAAATTAAAGGACTAGAGATTTCACTGGAAAGCCTAATCTCATGAGATTACCAGACCAGGTTTGCAAAATCAAGAAGTCAAATTAATCCTTAGTGTAAACTGGGGGAATTTCATCTGAAGCAAGGGGATTATACCTGCTTATATTTGACTCAAAAGGCTTCATACTTTAGGATGCTTATCCAAACTCTGAACCTTTTGAACTTCACCTCCGCCAAGTCTGGAACATAGGGCTCTGAGTTAACATTAGTGAGATGCTGCAGTGACTGTGACCTCATCTGAGTCTACCTATTGGAAAAGGGGAAGATGAGAGGTCTAGACCTAGAAATACCTCGAACTCAGTCAGCTGAGTATGCAAGAGGAGCCTGGGCCAGATTCAGCCATCTGCTTGCTGAGTTGTCTTCTCGTTTCCCACGTTTAGCTCGGAGCTTGGTGCAGAGAGGACTGTGATTGTCACCAAATAGACAGTGCCTGTTTCAGGGATAGGCACAGTAGGTCGCTTCCTAGGTTGGTTCCTAGGGCACCAACTTTAGGACAGTGGGCTCCTTGTAGCTCTCAGGTTGGCAGGCAAGCTCTCAGGTTTGTTCTTCAGGCTCCAGGTTTGGGAAGGGGACGTACAGTATGGGCTCTCTAGCTGTGCGGGGGTTAGCTTGTAAGGGTGGCGGGCTGGAATTCCTTCATCTTGCTCCATGGCCAGGGTCCCAAAACCTGTGCTGTTTTAAATCTGTCAAAGGAGTGGGAGCAACTTTTTTTTTTGTGCCTAGGACATTCATCTACCCAGAGGTGGTCTTAGGGACTGGACTGTCATAATGCTACTAGCTTCAGGGGAGATGAAACTGGCAATTTCCATTCATCTATCATATTTATATGGTTCCAGTTGCCAGTAGTAAGGTCTCCCCTCTCCACCCCCACCCCACAATTTCTCTGGGTTTTTTTGCTTCTTTTGAAACTTCTGATCTTAACCTTGGCCACAGCATAGGGAGGTAAAGCATTCAGTGGCAAGTTTTAGCTGTAGAAGAACATCTTACCACTGGATGGTGCTGTAGTCCATAGTACCCCCACAATCTATTTGTGCTGTATAGACCGAATAGTTTGACTCCTCATAGAAACTCTAGACCAAGCACCAAATACTGAAGTACAGCTATAGTTTGTTAGTGGGAAGCAGTGTTAAGTAGAAGAAAATCACATTTATTCCTAAAGGACTGTCTCTGTTTTTGAGCATCAGATTTTAGGAAGCCCATGATCAAATTCTACCAAGGTGGATTCAGTGTTTGACATAGAGAGATGGAGTCCTGTGCAGTTTGATGCCGTCAGTTGGGAGCCAGGTTCTGGCTGCTCTTTATGGGCATTAATATAGGGCATGTTTGTAACAGGAGAAGCTTACCTCAGTGCCCTTGACCAACATTTCTGTTCTCCTCTACCCACCCATGCAGATGTGCTGCAGGCTAGTTTGCTATGCTACACACCAGGGCTACATTTAAGTCGTACTGTATGAAATACCTCTGAGGAGATAAAATATTATGGATGCTTCCTTCCATCCTCCTCTTCTCAACGTTCCTTGCAGTAGTGATGGCTAATCTGAGTATGGAATCTACCGTGCTGTATTCCTGAAAAGCGTAAATGATGGCTGACGCTACAGAAAGGATGGGGTTTTCAGCCTGCCCATATAACTGAGCCTACACTCTTGCAAGCCCAAATATTTGCACCTGCAGTTGAGGTCACATGGATGTTTGTCCCACACTGCTTTCACATGTCAGTGATTGGAACATCTCTGAACTAAAATAAATGATAGATGCACACAGAAAATAGGGCCACATTCTTTGAGAAGTTTGTGATGCACATACGTGTGCATGCAGCTGCCAGCCATTTGTATGCGCAATGTCCTGAGCTTCATGTGCAATGGTAGTAATGCACATAAAAACCTAGATGCACAATGATATAAACTCAAGCCTCTCTTAAAAATGTGGAACTTCATATCATGAAATACTGAAATATCATATAAGCAGGCTTACTTTATGGGGTGGAACCTGCCTTATGGTGAACTCAGATGCTGTGCAACTCCACTAATACACAATAGAATGAGTCTTCAGCAGCTTCAATGCACTCTGATGTTCTAGTTATAGGTAAACCTGTGTGCAGAGTGGAGTTGGTCTCTGAGAATAAAGATGTCACCATAACAGGATCCCATTTAATTGCACCCAGCTTTCTTATATAAGGTTAGTCAGTTCTTATAGCCATCCATAGATGGCTAACTGCCTAGGACAGAGAGAGGCCTCCATCCCTTGGCGAATTTTTAGAGTGTGTGGGTTCTTCTACTGCTCTGTTCCCCCTTTATTTCCCCTCCTGATTCTAGTCGAACTTTCCTTATAGTCCAAGAAGGGCTAGATGTGGCTCCTTGTGAGTCTAAACACTACCTCTAGGTTGGCAGGAGGCAGACTCATTCAAGAGCAATGTGTGGTGCTCTCTCCCACATCACTCCTAGTAGCTGTGGGTGTCTCCACCATAGTATATACCCCCTCACCTCACCCCAGGATCTGTGCAGGAATCCTTGATTCCAAAGATTTTTTTAATGCTATTCGTAATCTGTTTCAAAAAGCTATCTTAATGGTTTGGTAAACAGGTGCACAGAACTATGCTGCTGCAGTGAAAGAAAACATCAGCATTTGCTTAGCCTCACTCATTGCTGCTTGCCATGAACCAGTCTTCTCCCTGGGATCTGTGTAACTCTCTGAATGTATCACCTGAATCTTATCAACTAAAACACTTCAGAGTTCAGGCAAAGAAGTCAAAGTCAACTTTTGCTCAGTGTTTAAACCCAAAAATGAACAGATCAAGAGAAGGGAGAAGTTGAGGGTGGGGTGGAGTGCAGCAGGAGATAAATAGTAGGGGTGGGTTTAGGGGTGTATTGCTAAGCTCCAGGGACTTTATCTTTAAACCAGCATGGAGGATCAACTCACCACCTAGACAAGTAGTGGTGAAATTATGCAATACAGAACTGTTGTGGAGTGGGGGAGGGAGAGGCAGCAGGCAGGCTGCGGGCCAACATACAGGGGCCAAAGTTTTCTCAGACCTCAAGGGCACATGTTCCAATAGCTGGTATAAAGCAGCCAAGATACCTAATGATTTCCTCTGGATGGTAATACAGCTGTATCCAGCTCTGACTCCACGGGCCCTGAAAAAATGGCCCCTGAAATGTATAAAGCAGGAACTGAACTTCTAGGATTATGTGTATGAAAATTCAAAGCAAAAAACAAAAACTAAAATCTCCCTGTACCCCCAACTCTGCTCTTCATTCGTACTCACAAGCCCCTGGAGTCTTCTGGGCCACTAATCACCTCCATCACAACTCTGCCCCCCCCCCAACATAACAGAGAATGCTGGGGCTCTACGGCTCTCTGAGGCATTGCCTAGAGCTGGCACTGAGCTCTCTGCTGCATGAAGGGAATCTTATGGATTCCTCTGTCCCATTGGCTGACAGCATTCCCTTTACATGACTCCCACCCTGTCTGCTCTGATAACCAATGGAGCAACTTATTTCCCCCTGGCCCTTACCAGTGTAGTGTACTCTCATCTGAGTGTCAGACCAGCTCAGAATCAGGATTTCAAACAAATAGTAATATTTCATCTGTTTAAAACAACTTTGGCCAACTAGCTCCTTGTTTATCATGTAATTATTTATAAAAGCTTCAGTAGTTAATCTCTTAGGGACGGATTTTATCGTTTAGACATTGGTCTGTGATAGCAGCAATTCAGAACTGCATTGCCTCAAAGGGAGCTCCAGGAAGTACTGTGCCTCAAGAGATGCAATCCCTCTCCAGCTCTGTAGCACATGGGCAGAGTACGTATTGTTTGGCATTATTTCATACGATGGCACAGCCTGTTCCTAAGTCTGCTCTGTGTCTCAAGCCAGGGAAAGTGGGGGTAGGTGCATTGCTGTACCTCCTTTCTTCAAAATCTTGATGAATTAGAGAATTCATCTGATATCAATGAGATGAAAGTCAGTAAAGACAAGTGCAAAGTACTGCAGTTGGAAAGGAAAAAGCAAAGGCATAAATACAAACCAGCAAATAACCAGCTTGGTGGCAATACTGCCAAAAAAGGTCTAAAGTAGCTATAGTGGATCACATTGCTGTTGTGAAAATGGCACATCATTCTAGAGTGTATTAACAGGAGTTTCATGTAAGACACGGGAGGCAATTATTTTGCTCTTCGTGGCAGTGGTCAGGCCTCAAAATACTGCCATGAAGGCTGCAATGGAATGCGGTGGGACTCTATTCCTAGTATTTAAGAGCTATTGAACCTATCAAAATGTTATTTATGAAACATAAACCTCTTATTGAAACTCCAAGGTCTTTCTGTTACATTTCCCCAGTCTCTGAAGAGCACAGTAGTTGGAAGTTTGGGTCAGCTCATCCCATTTCAAATGGGAGGTGTCTTGTACTCTTTTATTCCAGGCTGCAACTTAGTGAGCTTTCCAGCCAAATCTGCTCTGATTTTTGAATTTTTTTCTTCTTGTTTTTGGGTACTATTTTTAATTTTATTCCCCCCCCACTTTCAGATATCCATTTTGTGCTCCCATTAGAATACTTTCAAATCTAAGATCTGTGCAATGTTCAGATACAGGTGTGAAGCAAGAACTAGCACAAAACAAACTAGTCTAACTTTTCTGGAGGCTTCTAAATCTAGTTGACAGGGAAACCTTATTTTACAGCACTTGACACCTTGGCTTTTCATATACCTCTTAGGGCAAGTCCCCAAACAACACACACCTCTCAAATGAGCGCATATAAATGCTGCATAAGCAGCATGAATGAGCAACCATCTGTTGTCCAGCAGCAGGCAGACAGTCCTCCTCCTTCAGATTGCTATTGCTAGGGGTACAAAGAACCCATGTGCAGCCGCTATTGTCAGATTAGGGGCATATGTCTAAGGCATGCAGACCAATGCCTTGCATCTAGTCCCTGCTTTTCCATAGGTCTTGAGAGAAGCCAGAATTTGAGCAGAAAACTTCCAGCCTGAGTTTTCTGGTGTGTTCATATACATCAGGCAGCCACAGTTTGATCTCATATTTGCAATATCCTTGTTATACATCACCTAAAATATTGGGGTGGAGTATCATGTACTGAGGCTTGGTCATACATACTTTGGTATAACTTCATCACTCGGTGTGAAAAATTCACACCCTGGAGTGACCTACTTATACTGACCTTAACTCTCCTCCCCATGCAGACAGCACTATGTTGATGGGACAGCTTCTCCTGCCGACATACTTATCGCCTCTTGTGGATGTAGAGTTATTAAGTTGATGGGAGAACTCTCTCCTATCAGCTTAGAGAGTCTTCACCAGATGTGTTACAATGGTGCAGCTGCATCGGTGCAGCTATGCTGATGTAAATTTGTAGTGTAGACCTGCAATTAGCCCTTAGTTAAAATGTGTAATTAAAATATGTTAAATAGATTTTCAGCCTCCAGGTATTTTTCCTGTGTTCAGTAACAAATATTTTGGGCCAGACTAGTTAGGCATGCAGATGCATGTGAATCAATTTTGCATGTACAATTACCATGCTTGTGCAAATAAATCAGTAAGCTAAATGTGCACATGGCTAACAAGGCAATAAGTAAGGATATATGCCAGACTGTCACAAAAGATGTAGAGCAGAATTACACAATTCGCATGTGCACTTACGATGATAAAGAGGGGGCAGTTGTGTGCAAAATGTGCACACATTTTCATGTTTGACTTTTTTTGAAAATCAGTCTTTGTCTGGCCATGGCATTAATAAAGGAGGACACCATGTGTGAATCATTTATGAATGCTTCCTACTAGAGGATTAAATTGAAAGATCTCTTTATTTTTAAATATGGGAAGCTCCATGCAGCAGCAATGAATCAATCATTAGCATTTCTTTGTATCTTATTATTCCTGTTCACATTAGATAAAAACAGGAGGAAGTTTAGCCAAAGTAATTTAGTCTGATTACTGAGAAAAATGTCACTTATGAACATAAAGGCTCTTACAAAATGCTGAAGCATTTCACTCCTTTCTGCATGGAGATCAGAATGAGCAGGTCACTGTAACCTCTTTGAACAGCAGGTCTGCATGACAACAAAATTAATATGTATTTAGGGCCCAATTCTGCAAACTCTTATTCACATGAGTAGCCTCTGCTCACAGTGGGATGATTCACATGAAAAGTGTCTGCAGGACCAGACCTGTTAAGGACATTTCTTTTAACTTTGTGTATTAGGGGATGAGAAGCAGATTTCTATCAATACCTTCTACCCTAGCCATATCTTATTTGGAGTCATTTATTCTGCCTTGCTTGTCAATTTCACTTCACTTTCATTTGAAGTGAAATATTTGAATATGACACAAACATTTAAGGGAGAAAATGCAACATGAAACTTAATCTGCATGCATGATAGCACCATTTTGTATACAGTCATAGCAAATTTATGCACAAATGTCTGGCTTCAGGTAAAATTTTCAAAAGGCACTTAGGTTCCTAAATTCCGTAACTTTCAATGCAAATTAGGTACTTCTGAGTATTCTACCCTAGATAAGTCTAGGTAACTGTGTACACTTATGTGCAAAATACTGAAAATATGGGCCACCAAGTCACAACTGAGTGCTGAAAGACTGAAAAGTCCTTAAAGCTTCACTGACCTGCCTGCTCTCTGACAGAGCTATTGCTGCTCAGATACACACTCCAGTAATGTATGTCAGATTGCATGTATGCTCTGAACTATTAGAAGAGTGTTTGACACTTCAGGATAGGTCTGTACTTTCCTCTGGACCAAAGAAGAAGGTGAAGACAGCTTTCAGAGTAGATGATGCAATGAAATGGCAGCATCAGAAGAGAAATCAATACTGAGGGATCCACATTCTGCCCACATCCTTTGGGATTACAATTACAGATTTGCCAGTGCCAGGGCAATTCAGATGTAAAGCCATCAAGTTGGAGGTATTTTGCAAAGATTTTGTCCTTTTGTGGTTTTACGCAGTTTCAGAGTAAAGGAATTTCACTTGCTACGAATTTCACTTGCATGGACAAGTCCTGCTTCAGCAAAACACTGAAGCATGTGCTTAACATTACTCAGATGAGTAATCCTCTTGAGTTATATATGTGCTTACTTTTTGAATTGGGGTCACAATTCTGAAAATCTGGCTGTGTATCTATTTTAAAATGTAGAAAGTCATACAGTACTGTGAAAGTTCTCCTAGACACTATGTGCCATGTTTTCTATTATACATTATGATGTATTGTATTTGCTAGATTTCACAGTTAAAGGTAGTATAAAATAAAAACTGATGACAGATTGACCTGGTTTCTTCACATAGTGGCTCTAGTGATTAAATACTGTGCATTCCTAGTATACTACAATATAATCTAATTCCCCACCAGATTTACTATTGGTGGTGAACTCCATTAAGTTTAGTGACCTCAGGAGGTATATGAGGCACAAATCTGGCCAAATGTTAGAACTGTCACTCTGGATCATTTTGAGCAGTTCCCATAAAGTATCTTTCAGTCCAATGCACCCAAAGTGCTTAACAAATATTAACTAATCTCTGGAATTCTTCTTCAGCACAGGTGATTGTCTGAGATCCTTCCTGTCCCATGAGCAAAGGAAGACAGAAGGCAGATTCTGGAAGTGAACAGCTGGCTAGGTGAGGGTTTTGGTTTTGTGAAATATTGGTCCACTGTCTATGAGGAGAAGGGGTTGTATAGTTTGGATGGCCTTCATGTCAGTAGAAGGAGGATCAATCTTCTCAATGACAGGCTGGCCAGAGTGGTCAGAGGGTGTTTACCTCTCCCCTTTTGTTATTAATTTAAAATATGAGCACTCAGCACAAAATGGAGAAGTTGAGAACAAAATTAATCAAGGAACCACAGTACACGAAGAGAATAAATTCTTTTATTGGCTATACACCATGCAAGTAGCCTGGGTTCCAAACAAGTGGAACTGAAATTGCACATTTATGAACATAAATTTGATCTAGTTGGTATTACTGAAACCTAGTGGGATGATTCCCATGACTGGAATGTCATAATCAATAGTTATAGCCTATTTAGGAAGAATTGAGTGAGCAAAAGGGGAAAGGGAGTGGCATTCTGTTAAAAATGGCATTACGTGTTTCCAAGTCATTGACAACTCAGAAGAAAATGATCCATATAAGCATTCAAGTTCAATGTCCTAACAGATAGAGAAACTGATCGCAGAACTAAAAATTAATGGTAACGTAGATATAAGTGATCTTGATTTGATCACATTTATAAGGTGCAAACGAAGTCCAGATCTTTGATATATAACTGATGCTCTAAAATGTCCAGTTTCACAAAGATGAATACAATTGAGCCAAATCAGCTGGGAGGAAGAATTAATTTGAATAATTGGGAAATGTGAATAATTGGAAGTTATTTACCAACACTTTACTACATGCCCAAAAGCCACAATCAAGGACGAAGGCCATATTGGTTAAAAAACCAAGTTGGTTTAGAAGGAAGTGAAGGCAGTTATAAAAACTGAAAGAAAGGGGAAGTTGATAGTAATGAATATAATTGAATATAGTTGATAGTAATGAATATAATTCAGAAGCTAGGAAATGTAGACAGTGGATAAAGGAAGCAAAGGTGCACAGGACAAATCTATGGCCAGGAAAGTTAAGGAGCTTAAGTTTATTAGGAATATAGGACATCTTGACAATAGTATTGGTCCATTACTAGGTAGAAATAGTACATTAATACTGCAGAAAAGACAGAAGTGTTCAGTCAATATTTCTGTTCTGCATTTGGGAAAAACAGAACACTTTCCATTCTACTAATATCTCAGAAGGATGTTAAACACCAGCTACTAAAGTTAGACTTTTAAACATCAGTAGGTCCAGATAGCTCCACACCCATCTCTCTAAACTTGCATCCAATAATTGTATCTGGAACATAACTTTGATTTTCCATAAGTCTTGGAACACTGTGGAGGTTCCAGAAGAATGGAGGAAAGCTAATGTTGTGCCCATGTTTAAAAATGGTAAAGGGGATGATCTGGGTAATTATAGGCTTGTCAATTTGACATCAATCCCAAGTAAGCTAATAGCGCAGCTGATATGAGACTTGACTGATCAAGAAATAAATGATTACCTTCAACATAGTTTTATGGAAATTAGATCCTGTAACTTGATATCATTGTGTGATGAGAGTACGTGTGTAGTTGATAAAGGGAAGTGTTGTTCTAATATATTTAGACTTCAATAAGGCATCTGACTTGGTACCACATGACATTTTGATTTTAAAAAAGATCTCAAACAATACAAAATTAACATGGCACACATTAAATGGATTAAAAGCTGGGTAACTGATAAGTCTTAATGTAATTGTAAATGGGAAATCATCCTAGAGCAAGTGTATTTCTAGTGTGGTGCTGTAGGGATTGATTCTTGGCCCTACACTATTTAAAATTTTTATTAATGAGCTGGAAGAAAACATAAAACCATCACTGAAGGTTTGCACATGACCCAAACTAAGGGAGTAGAAAATAATGAAGACAGGTCCCTGGATACATAGCTTGGTGAGGTGGGCCTAAGTGGGCCAATATGTTTTTTAATATGACTAAATGTGTACATCTAGGAACAAATGACGTAGGCTATACTGACAGGATAGGGAACCTTATCCTTGGGAAGCAGTGACTCTGGAAAAAGTTATGGGGATCATAGTGAATAATCAAGTGAACATGAGCTCCTCATGTGAGGCGTTGGCCACAAGGGTTAATGCAATCCTTGGATGATTAAATGGGAATCTTAAGTAGGAGTAGGTTGTTTTACTTCTGTATTTGGCAGCTAGTATACTGTGTCCAGTACTGGTGTTTCAAATTCAAAAAGGGTGTTGAAAAAATGGAGAGGTTTCAGAGAAGACCCACAAGAATGATTAAAGTCTTAGAAAATAAGCCTTTATAATAGACTCAATCTTCTTTTTTAAGTAGACTGATCTCCTTAAGGGGTGACTCGATCACCTTTTATAAGTGCCTACACAGGGAACAAATTTGATAATGGTCTCTTCAGTCTAGCAGAGAAAAGTATAATTTGATCCAATGACTGGAAGTTGAACCTAGACAAATTCTGACTGGAGGTAAGGTGTACATTTTTACAGTGAGAGTAATTAACCATTGCAACAACTGACTAAGGTCATGGTGGATTCTCAGTCACTGACCTTTTAAATCAAGACTGGATGTTTTTTAAAAGATATGCTCTAGGAATTCTGGAAAGTTCTCTGGCCCATGTTATACAGGAGGTCAGATTAAATCACAATGGTCCCTTCTGGCTCTAGACTGTGTGAGAATTCAATAGGTTGATGAGTAAGGCAGTCACAGAGGCAATAAGAGACCCAGGTTCAAGTCCCTTGTCCAAACCAGACGGGTTGAATCTGGGTCTCCCATAGCAGGTGAGTGGCTATTCTGTGTGTCTGACTCTGGCTTTGACTGGAAATTCCATCCCCACAGACAGTTACTCAAAATTGACATATTTATGAAAAAAGCTTCATTTTGTTGAATCAGTGTGGTTTTTTGTTTTGTTTTTGTTTTTTGAACAACTCTACTCAAGGTTCTAGTACTCTGACCACTAGCCCACACTCCCACTGGTGGATTAGATTTTCTATTTGTTAAGTAAAGTAGCATGCCCTTTCCAGAGATGAGCTTGTTAGACAAAACAGTGTCTGTCTACACACACATCCAGGTTAACTTGCAATGTGATGAAGTATTTGAGTGGAGGAAATTGTAATTTATATGGTTTTTACCTGCATGCTTTAGTTAAATAATCTTCAAACCATCTAACAGAAGGCAGAAACATCACAGGGATACAGGCTATGGTGTAGCCCTTGGAGTTTTGAAATGTGCATTTGGACATTCCAGGGCTAACCAAACCTACAACAGCTAGAAGGCCATAAACTCATATGAATTTGAACTTGTTGTGGACATTGTTTAGCTACCTGAGCTCCATAAATTGCCAATATTACCTACATTGCAAATGCTGTCTGGGTTGGTGTTGTACAGTAAACTTTGTAGGACACTTGCTGCACTGTTTCCAACTCATAAATGTTTGATCTCCAAAAGCCTCGTCATGAATGAGGGTGGTTACTGGAGAAACTGAATATGAGGGGGTCGGGAATGCAAACCCCACCTCTGCAGTAGGTTACTTTTTGGCTGCCACTGCTTAATATAAATATTAGCACATCGAGGGCTTATCTTATGAAGAGGTATAAATCATGTGTCACTTGTGGTTATTCTGCATGTCTGATCTTATTTGTACCTCTCTGTGTCCCAGCTGCACTTGTCTGTCTTTTCTTGTCAGTCACAACAGTTGAGCTGGTTTAACAAAGCTTCATGAACACCTAGAAACTGATTCTCTCATTTAAAGTAATTTTATGTTGGTATATGTGCACTGACTTCAGTGTTAGGGAGATGAGAATCAGGCCCAATAAATAAGAGCATGGAAATCAAATTCTCTTTCCACAAAAGAAGAAATGGAATGAAAGGATTTTTGCTTACTAAATTCCATTGGTTGTGTGGCTTTGCTAGAGAAATTTGGGCTCCTGCAAACTGCATTAAGCAAACTAGCTTCTCACAATTAAAGCCAAATGACAAGTTGGTAGTGCTAGGTGCTCACTAGTTGACCAATTTCAAAACCAAAAAACCTCTTTAACATCTACAGATCATAAACTTTTGATGGGTATATGCCACATCTCAAACGGTGCTGTGAGGACATGATTGATTCATGGACATTAGAGAGAGAAGGTGGGTGAGGGAATATCTTTTATTGGACGAACTTCTGTAGGTGAGAGAGACAAGCTTTTGAGCTTGCACAGAGCCTGACCTGAAGAATAGCTCTAAGCTCAAAAGCTTCTCACCAATAGAAGTTAAGAGAGATTACCTCATCCACCTTATCTCTCTAATATCTTGGGACCAACACAGCTATGATGAAACTGCACATGCATGTAAGACAGCATCACTACTGAAGCCCAGCAATTTGTTTAATTTATGTTGTGTACTCAACTAAAATCCTCCTAATGTTAACTGTCTGCTTGTTCAATTGCAAGACAAGCAGACAGTTAACATTAGGAGGATTTTAGTTGAGTACACAACATAAATTAAACAAATTGCTGAGCTTCAGTAGTGATGCTGTCTTACACCAGTGGAAAATCTAATTTAGAGTCCAGTTCTACATGCAACTGACAAATGTATCTATTTTTTACCACTCTGGTAGAAGACTGACAGTGAGACCCACTCATAAGACAGAATTCTCAGCACAAGCAAAAGTTGCTCATAAAGTGAGTAATTCCACATAGACTTTCCTTAATCACTGCAAGGCTATGTCCACATGATTGGCTTTAAACATGGCTTTAATATTCCATTAACAATAATGGCAGTTACTGTGTTGCTCGTCCCACTGGCTTGTGCCATCATATGGCTGCTATTTTGTAACCAGCCCAGCACATTGGTTTATGGCCCCAGTCTTGCACTATTAAAGTCAATGGGAGCTTTGCCAATTATTACAATTATCAGAATGATCAATGAGCAGAATCAGGTGCTTACTGTGTGTTAGATAGAACCGTCAACTATTACTGTGCTTTTTAAAAATGGAATTATATCAGGAATGAATTTGACCCCAGAAGACCGGCAAGAACATCACAAGGTAGACAGGTAGCAAAAATGTATTGCAAAGGGTTTTCACATGGCAGTGTCTGGTTCTCAAGACTCACCAAAAAGATGGCAAAATTAATCATAAAATTTCAGGGAAGTAATATTTTTCCATAATAATTTCAGGCCTTTTTGCAGCACCCAAACTGCTTTTTCACAAAATTTCTCTAAGGGGCAGTTGATACAGTAAAACATCACATTTCAGAATGTCTCAAGTTTTGAGGTGAAAACTGAGGTTTGCCAGTATGTAGGTTTAGGTGCTGACAATATCAAGGTTTTCACTGGAAAAACAGGACAGTTTTGCACTCAAAACAATGTAGTTTGCCAGGTTTTCTGTGAAATGGAATTAGCTCTGCAGCATCATAGTGAAGCACAAAAGCCACCTATTTAAGTTTTATTTCCCTTGTCTGATATAGACCTACACAGTCTTGCCTCTTACACGCTTTTCTGTACTAGTGTAGAGTCCTTTCTCTTTTATGTAAACTTTTCTTGCATCTTCTATTTTCACTCCTCTTTTAGGTTGCACAGACTATGGGCTGTGTTTTGGGCATTATACAGATGAGCAATATCACTGGATGCCTAACCCATTAATGGCGTGAAGTCCTGGCATTGCATCAGTGGTTAACATAGGTGGGACTATGCACACCCAAAACCAAAATATGTGGGATCGAACATCAGGAGGATGCAGTTGAGCATGGTTTGATTGGGTTTACATGCCCTGCATGTGTGTGACTAGCCCTGGGTATACAATGGAGAAAGATCCATCAAATACTGCATTAGAAAAATATGAAACCCCTCAAACGAATAGTATCCAACCAACTCTACGCATGACACAGCAGTTTCTTAGGTTCTAGAGTAAGTTTCGAACCAACTGATTCCATTGGGGGTAGATTTAGAATTCAAACTGGAATCTAAATTTTGCATCTGGTCCCATTTTTATAATTGATCAGACTGAAACTCAAACTGCAGGACTTTTGAATGTTGCATCTGAATGTTAGGTCCATCTCCAAAGGGAAATAAGTGTTGTGGATTTCTAACTGCATTTTACATTGCCGCAGGCAAACTACAACTCTTAAAGCCAACAGAGTGCATGATGGATTATAGGACCGGAGACTGTCACACAAACAGTGACAAGGGGAGGCATAACACCTCCAGGGGGGCATGGTCAGTAATGGTCCTTGTTACACCTACAGCAAAGATGTGGCTTGTGCTCCCTTGTGGCCATGATCTCAGCATCCCTTGACTTGCCCAAAGGGACTGTGGAACATTGCTAGCTGCGTTACTCTGCCAGCTGGTTAACCTTCCATCCCCATGGGCAAGCAGGTACCTGGGGGGGTGGGGAGGTGGTCTGGGAAGAAGTGACATTGTCTTCCATACCCCGGTCTTCCCTACCCCTTCCCAACCCAGTGGCATGGGTTGTCTCAGTCTGACTTAAGAACACACTTTCATGTGGGGACTCCGCTCATTGGCCTGCACTTCTGTTGCAGTGAATTGTGGTCATTCCCATTTGTACACATAAATGCATGATTTGGTCCATCCAGCATGCAAAATCGCTGGAACAAATTAACACTTTGAAAATATGACCCTTAATATTCAAAGTCTCTTTAAAATGAAACCCCAAAAGCTGCCCTCATAGAGCATTATGATTGTGACTTAAATCAGAGAGGTCAGGAAAGCTGGACTTACAACTCCTATGAGACCCATAACTCTCTCCAGCTGAGAGATGACCTAATGATGGGACAAAGGTTCTTCAGGACAAGATCTTGTAACACGAGGCAATGTCATCTACTTTTGGCCATTATATTTTTTTTTATTTAGGAAGATTTAACAAGTTTACAAATCTTTGTCATGTAAACATCAAAAACAAAACAATTATTAAAACAGTTAGCTTTTGTTTAAATAGACTGATATACCCACGACCTTCTCTTGAAGAGTGCAAGCTCATTAATTAGTTCGCCACTTCGTCAAAGGATAGTGGACATGCACCATTCTTTGTAATCTGAACAGATTCCCCAAGCACTTTAAACAAACTCATTGGTAAGAATAAAACATTAATATAAGTTTAACTATAGAAAGATTGTAAGTGATTATAAAAGGTATACAGGTCAAAGATGGTCACATAAGGTTTTGAATTTAGACTGCAATTTTATTTTTATTTCTTATCAGACTAAACAAGATTTGAATCAAACAGCTTTTCCCACACCACTGGATGTTCCAGGCAGTTTATGATTCTTAATACACAGGCTGAATTCTCTTCTGAGCCTGGGACCAATCTCCCCAGTTCAAAGTCTCTGTCTTCCACATGATCTTCCAGGTGTTGAGATGTGGAGGAGAGAGACCAAGTGATGATGTCAAGTGTGTTCCTCTCTTATACTTTCTTCCAGCTGCTAGAAAGATCCTCGCTGTGTCGCGGGGGTTAAGCCATCTCCATCGTG
This sequence comes from Emydura macquarii macquarii, assembly GCF_026122565.2. Lineage (NCBI taxonomy): Eukaryota > Metazoa > Chordata > Testudines > Chelidae > Emydura > Emydura macquarii. The sequence continues at coordinate 13,968,727 of NW_027131620.1, forward strand.
TATGTGCCCTCTAAGGAGTCTCTGAGAGGGTCAGTGGGAGAAAGGATTCTTCCTTAATAGGCCATCAGTGCTTGTCTGGACAATCTAGACGTGAATCTTTTTTGTCAGTGTTAGTTGCTCCTTTGTTGCCACTGAAAGGCTAGCTGTGTGTGTTTCCCACTTACCACATTTCAGAAACAAACACACAGCAGTACTTTATAACTGTACACACAATGATAGTATGTACAATTCAACAGGATAGTAATGTTCAACAGATCAGGACTTCTTAAATGAGACCTCAAAGGCATGTATTGTACAAAACATGTAATAGTTATGTCATGGTGGTGAATATGGAGGTTCCGGGGTGCTATATGGGATGCAGTTTGTCACAGACATACAATAATATAGTTCTTAATCTCTCTGTTTAACAAGGTGTTACCGTATTACAGTTAGCATTGTTACAACACCTATGTCATTTCTAGAGACTCTATTAAATTGGGTGAAAGCTTTATATATATATTTAACAGACCAGGCATGTCTTTCAAATGTTAACTTTCAAAAAAAGAAATTTAAACAGATGTGCTGGGTTTTTTTGAAGGTGAATGTATTTTGACTATGTATTGACTAAAAGGTAACCAACTTGATACTAATAAATCTGAATTCTCTGTAGAGAGCCTTTTTATGGAGTCACTTTCAATTAGCTGGTTATATAGGTAAAGTGACATACAAGAGATTCCTGGGATACTGGTGCCTCAGTTTACAATCCCCATGGAATAGCTTTCTGTGGTGCTTTAAGCAGGATGTTTTCCATGTCGGAATGGGGTATATTAGTGCCCATATTTGTCTGATTTCAGCCTGACTAGTTCCAGATTCCAATAAAATGCAACACATAGGAACTCTTTCCTGCACACATGCAATGACTGCAAACACTCAACTTTATAGGGATTTGGACCCTGCTTACTAATGCTGTGAGTCTGATGGTCATAAACTGCCAAGAAGGAATAGTGACTGATAAAACCACAGGCATCTGGAATTTATGCCTCTTCATGATCGCATTTTGGCTCCACATTGCTGAGGTATGTGTGCAGCTCTTTCCCAAGATCCCCTTCCTCTTTTGAACTGAACGGGATCTCTGAGAAACTCCTGCCTTCAGAGGCATACAATTGCTTAGGGCCAGATCCTGCATGTTGCTGAACAACCTCAAATCCTTTGGCTTCAACAGAGGTAGAGTGTGCTCAGCCCCTTCCAGGAGGAGGCCAGTAGCTCCCAGGATCACATCCTTTGTCTATAACAAGAAGTCCCCAAAGAAGCATTTTCTGGATCAGAAAAGCCAATTCACCATGAAGTTAGCTTTAGAATAGCCACTCTATGGAAGGTGTAGTTCCAGAACTGGGATCATACTATGGAGAGGGAGAACACAAGATACATGGCTTATTTTTGATGATTCTAAAAAGTTCCAGTGAGTCAGTGCCAAAATAAAATGTGGTTGCCTCAAGTTAAATGCCTAAGGCTCTAATTTTCAAAGGAGCGTAGGAAGCTAGGCATTCAGATCCCCTGGAAAATCAATGGGAATTGGGCCCATAATTTCCTTAGGTGCCTTTGGAAAGGCCAGTCTGAATTCACATGGGAGCAACTAAATAAATCTTAGTTCTGAGGCCTTGTGCACTCCCAGTTCCCAAGGAAGTTACTTGGAAGCCCCCAGCTCTACATTCTTTACCACCCTGAACTCCCTGGGGCCGCTGCCCAGATTCAGCATCAAATTTTCTGTTATATTTTGGAAGACTCTGGAGCTGCTGCCTAGAACCCTCCCTGCATTCTCTATTGCTCTCATTTCTCACTGTGCTGCTATTCAGAATCAGCACTTCATTTTCTTCTCTGGGGAGACCTGTGAAAAGTATACCAGCTTGCACATTGACTATCTGCATTGGGATCTAAATACATTTTGCATTGCTATGGACAATTTACAGACCTGGGAGCCAATGGTGTGCAGGTGGGTTGTAAGATAGGGGACTATAGCACCTGTTTGGAGCAAGGGGATGCCTAGTGTCTCCAGTGGCACAAGGGGAAGCATAGTCCCACTATAGTAATGTACATTGGATAAAAGTTTCAAAGTTGGGTGCCTAAATGTAGGCACATGGAGCCACACTTCGGCATCGAAATAATTGGCCTGATTTAATAGATGTTCAACATCTCTGTGACTTTGGTGCTGGGTCTGGGCAACAGACCCAAGGACTTCAGAGTGACAGGAAATAGAGAATTGAGTATGGGTAGCAGCAGTGGCAACATCAGGGCAATAAAGAATGAGTAACCCCCCCTGGGAACTGGGCTGGTTTCTTTAATATTCACTCTACACCAGTCTAAAACAATCAGCATCATTAAATGGCACTCTGCATTTGATGTCCTTGATGGTTTTTTAGATCCTGCTGCTGAAGGTTTCCTGGTGGACTCCAGGAATCAATATCTACTTCTAAACTTCATAGATGTGCTACTTACGCAGCCCATTCAGGACATCTTGTAGACCTGCTGCTTTGTAGATTAAGAATCATGTAGGGAGAACTCCATGTGGAGTCCATATGGATGGAAATGTGCAAAGCTGAACACTGTCCTTGTGGATTACTGGGGTATTCTGGAAAGTGTCACTGCAGTGTCTGGAACAAAACAGTTTTAGTAAGTGAAGCAACTGCAGTCCACAGCGAATGCAAAACCTAGCTCTTTGGGGCTTCATTATAGTTCATAGGAGTGGTAATTGGAAATAGAGGTGGTGTTGTTTTCGGCCTAATTTTCCTGATATCTGGGCCTGACTTGGTCACTGGTGCAACTTAGCCTCACAGCTGCTCTAACTTGCACCATATGACAACACATGCTAGGGAGTGCCAGAGGACAGTGAGTCTCTGGCCAGGCCTCTAGCATTGTGCTGGCTATGCTCCTAGGCCTCCCACCCTCAGAATCAGTAGGGAGTTACCTGTGAGGGGGCATCCTCAGAAGCAGATTTATGGCAGCTCTGCGGAGCTACCCAAAAGGGGCTGTTTCAGAGGCCAGTATCTGACCATCCTACATCTAGGTCACTGGCTCAAATCTACCCTAGGGTAGTAGCAACTGAAAGTCTTTACCATGTGACAGCTGTTCAGCAGTGTATGCAAGATAGGTTTGGTGGGTCTCAGTCCAGTTCCCAAGTGTTGTATCACTATAGTCGGCACTTATACTAATATACATACCTTTTACATAGCACTTTTCATCAGTAGATGTCAATGCACTTTACAAAAGAAGTCATCATCTTTAGCCCCATGTTACAGATGGGGAAGCACACAGGTACAAAGATTTGCCTAAGGTTATACAGTGGGCTGGTGGTAGAGTTTGAAATTGAACCCAGGTCACCTGAGTCCTAGTCCAGTGCTCTAACACTAGACCATACTACTCTGAAGATACCCTCCTTCAAGGCACCTCTTTTGCAGTCTCAACCATGAAGCCAAGAACTGAACTCTTTTATCAGTCACTCCATTCAGGGGTGGTCCTACTGGGGAAGCTTGCACTGCCAAATCCATGCTGAGTTTTTGGGTAGTCAGTCTGCTGTTCTAAAGTCACGTCAATAACTGCCACCACCACCCCACCTATTTCTTCATCTCTTCTGCTCTTTTCAGTATTTTTTTCTCCCTATGCTAGAAGTACCTTAGGGACAAACTACTCTGCAGCTTTCTTTTCTAGCAGCCACTACTTGCAGCTGTGAAAAAGGGACTATTGGAAGGATTATTCTCCCATCTTCAAATTGTTTATTGGCTTTACAGCATTAATTCTGGGCTGTGAACACTGAGTTTTCCTCTCCCTTCTCCCCATCCCTCCGCCCCTGCAAAACCCAGTTAATTTTTAACCTCAATGAACAGAACTTAAAAAAACAGCTACAGAAGAAGAAAAAAATTCTGGGAATACTTGGTTTGAACCAGTTTAAAGAAAAAAGGAATGAAAAAATGGGACCTTCCTTATTAGCTTAGTAAACACTGCAAAAGCAAAGGAAGGGAAAAGTAACAGTGCTTAAGTAAGTAACTTTCCATTGGTTTGACTGTGCTAGTGTTACAGTGCTGTTACTTACCACAAGGTCCAGAGGCTTTCACGTGTGCAAGTGGCATAAGTGCTCAAAGTACAATGAAAGTGCCAAAAAAAAAAAACCCCCGTGGGTTTTGATAAACTTTATTTCACTTTCTGCCAATCTGCCACCCCATACCTTTTCTCCACCTAGCTCCCTCTCTCCTGGCTTCTCTGATATGTTTCGACTTGTTACTGTGTTTTCCATAATAAACATTTGTCCCAGTGCCAGTACATTATGTTCTTGGTTAAGACTGTGACGTCAAATGGTAGCTGGCTCTGGGCCAAGGAATGCTGCTGGGAATGAATGAATGAATGGGTGGATTTTTTTCAATTTACATCGTAGTCTCCTCCTTTGGAGCCAGGAATCTTCTCTTAATATTCAGCCCAATGGGGAATCTGAGACCAGTGGTGTTTGCTCATCCAGTTAAAAGGGGAGTCTAGGAGGGAGATCATGCTATTGAAAGCTGTTCAGGAAAAAAAAATTAACATTTAAGGTTCAAGTTCAGAATTGTATGAAGAATAGTTTTAATTGTGACAGAAGCAGGACGTGATGCAACACATGGCAGATGGGTACATTTAAAATATAATAAGAGGAAATTCCCTGAGCCTAGGACAGGTGCTGTCCAGTGTTTAGTGATCAAAAGGAAGAAAAAAACAAACACGAAACTTTAGTGATTTGGCTCACTTAAGATATCTTTTTTGTCTTTTAGCAGTAAACAGGAGTCCAGATCAAAACCCATGCAAGCCCCTTGGATTGAGTGCTCACAAATCGGAGGGATCAAATTTGGCATAGATTCACATTTGAATCCATGTTTTCAGGGGGAAGTTTAAAGCACAAGCTTAGATTCAACCCCGTGGTTCTAATCTGGGCTTCTCTCTCTAGCGCATCTCTAGTGAAAATGCTGCACTAAAAAGCTTGCCTGTAGCTCAAGGGCTTATATTTAGTTTACTGCCTGTTCTTGATTTCTTGACGTAAGAATTATCATACCAGGAGGACTGAGAATCAGGGATGTTTAAAGCATTCCCTGTCCTGTTTACATGATCCATGTTGCATCATACCCTATCCCTGTTAAAGTCCAGAGAAGTGAAGAGCAATGGTGAAGACCAATTTTACAGTAGGTCCCTATTGTATCATTACAAAGTTAGGGTTACCATATTTCAGGTTCCCAAAAAGAGAACATTGCTAGCTTGGAGGGGATACAGTTGGGAGGGGTGCTGGAAGGGGTGTGTCTATGTGTATTGGGAGGGATATTCTGGGGTGCTGGAGGGGGTACCTACTGCAAGGGTACTCACTGCAGGTAGGGGGCAGTGTTGCTCCCTGTCAAGCAGGGTGACTGCTGCAAGCCCAGGATCCAGCACCAGCCCTCAGTAAGTGCCTCCCTGTGGGACCCCCTCCCCAGGGCTTGGAGCTGGGCCCTGGGTGGGTGGACTCCAGCAGTGCGGATGCAGGGCAGGGACCAATTGGGAAGCGGACCAATCAGGGCTCTTTTCAAGCTTCAATGTCTGCTCTGCAAACATCCCAGACATTGCTTCTTATTTGAAAAATCCGCCAGGGCGGAGGGTCAAAAAGAAGACTATGTCCGGGAAAACCTGGATGTATGTAACCCAATACAAAGTGCAAAATCCTAGGTGTTACTGGGTTATCTTGCAGTACATGGCATGGTGTAGACCCTCTGAGCAGCGAGCCAACCTAAGAATTTTCATTTCATCTACTCACAGGTCTCAGCCATTCAGTTCCCCGCAGACACTACATTCCCTTTTCAGTATTTCTTTAGAGTAGTCACATAGAATAACTTCCAAGGATCAGCAATTCATAGCCCAAGTGTAACTTAGGAAGGATGTAGTATTCCCTTGATTTCTTCAGGAGTTTTCACAGCATTTCACAAATGCACACTTGTAACTTTACTTCTCAAGAAGAATAAGAAAAAAGATTAATCGAGTGATGCTTGGATTTATGAAAAGAGTAAATATGGGACAAACCAATGGGACTAGTGCTCTGAACTACCTTCTGAAAATTTCACCCTCAACGTATATGGCCTAAAGAAAAGCTGCTAAAGTCAGGCCAGTATGCTTGTTATGATGAGAAATTACTAAAAGGAGTGTGAACAAAATGAGGAACACCTTGAAACCTACATTTGTGGGAAAACTGAAATAGATATTAAGAAAACATTGCTAACTGTGAAGTCACTTAGACAATGGGATAACTTGCTTAAGGAGGCCAGCAGAGATGTTCAAGAGATACACTAGAACAGATAAAATAGTTCCCATTCATAGTGGTTGAAGGGAATGGGTGACCTTAGGACTGGACAGGGGCGTCCTATCATCTATTGTATGAGCGGCTGTTTATTGCTGTCCGTTTCTGCCCAGTGAACACAACGTGAATGGGGAAATGCCATTACATTGTCACTTTCAGTTTCATTGAACAGAATCTCTCAACAGAGAAGCAGAAGAAGAAAAAAAATCCCCAAATTTAGATTGGCAGCATGGGAAACAAACCTGGCTAATGTCTGAAATTACTTGGATGGCACCCCAAGGCTCTTGGTTTATTACTTTCACTATACACTTAACACACTCACGCAGAAGATATTGTATCAATGAATTATGTCAAAAACCTGTAGACCAAAAACCCTCAGGGAGGAAACAACGATATACCACACCAGATAGGTTCTACAGGAGGCATTGTGGTGTATGGAGCCAAATTCCATGATTAAGGGCTGTCTGATAGTACTTAGGGCTCTTTCGCAAGCCACACTGTGGGGTAGTATTAAATATCATAATCGTTAATATACGCACATACAAATACACAGAACACTGTGGTAAGAAACAATCTATTCTAGTTCATAAATAAAAAAATACAGTAATGGGGTTTTTTTAATTACAAATGTTAATTAAAAAAAACGTAATTGATGCTGCCATTGGATGAAGGTAAAGAAATCTGGAGCATTTGTTACTGTTCCACCTGCTAAGGGAAAGCTCGAATTATCTTCGAATCCACAATGCTTTTTATGAGGTAAACAACAATACACTATTGGCCAGTAGTAAAAGATTGGATTCCTCGATGGATTTACTTATGTCATTGAAAGGCCAGGGTTGACGGTCCCTGAGCATTTGTTTAATTATTTCAGATGTTGTCTGTTCCTTTAGCTTATAGCTTCTGAAAGAAGGTTTATTCGTTAGTTTCAAGAGTTTGATGGTCAAAGGACAAACCTGAATTAAATGAATACTGCAGTGTATAGCTATGAGTTTAATAACAGGAGAGGTGATTTCCAGTTTGTACTTGGGCAACTTAGATGGTCTCTCTGTCTGTGTAGTTGTGGAATAACTTGCTGAAATAACCATTGAGGAAGCTTCTCTCTTCCTCTCTCTGGCTTCCTCTTCTGTTTCACTCACTCTCACAAAATGAGTTACTGTATAAAATGCCAAGTGTTTTGATGACATATTTTATGTTAAAGGAAGCTGAAGATGCATGAGCAAAACTGCAACATTTCAAAAAGGGAGAATTTTTAGATATTTCCTCTGGACAATCATACTGAATATTTTGCTGAATTGCTCTGAAAATTAAACTGTCCTGTGAGGAATTGTTGTGCCACATACAGAGACTAAATTCAGTCATTTAAGCCCTGATCCTGCAGACACTTATGCATGTGCTTAACTCTAGTCCTGTGGGTAATCCAGCACTAGTAAAGTTAAGCACATGTATAAATGTTTGCAAGATTGAGGCCTAGAGGGTGGAATAGAGTCTTGCTTTAGGTGCAAATCTAATATAACCTTAGCTATGCGGTTGCTACACATGTGTCTCTAACATGTGATTCGCCTGGATTACAAAGGTGGGAGGAGGGGGTATGTGATCATCCTACTTTGTTATGATTTGGATAGTAAAAAAATAGCCTAGACAACAGTAACAGCACCAGCCCTGTGCAGCCTCTCTGGCATCCAGTAATACCAGTTTGGCATCTTCTTCTGAAAACACTTGGGAGATGAGTTAGATGTTTTCTTGAGACCAAGCCTTTTCTAAGCCAGCACGATTATTTGAAGTTAATTCTCCCACTTAACTTTACCTTCACTGAGTTTCAGTAGTGGGTCTAACAAACTGTATATTTTCTCTGGTCCTAATGACCCAGGCTGTCATCTCAGATACCAATCTGCACAGAGTGTATTAACATTCACTGCTCAGCGTGCAAAACTAAACATGGAATGGGATGGTACTGAAACTCCTGAGCTATTTGGAAACCCACAGGTAGCATTAAATAATCTCTGGGGAGCAGTAAGGTAACTCAACCTGAAAAGAAATTGTCTGTTTAGCCTTTCAGATCAGCAAGGTTTAATGCTAGGTTAGTGCAGATCAAGTGCTGGTAAAAGGAGCTGAATTATTAACAGCCCTGGAGAATGCAGACCTCTGTGCAAGGAACAGGTGCAGCACAGGGCAGCAGCAAGTCAAGCTTCCTTTACACTGCCCCGGTCCTCTTCTGAAGTGACCACTGCCATAGCTGAGCAGGCAGTTCAGTCTCCCAGGTCCCATTCAGTCCTTGATGCTGCCAGCAAAAGAGAAAGTTAACATGATCTGTGGTGAAGGCTTTTGTGATGTCTTTGGATGCATTTTATCCCCCCCGATGGTGCTCAGGGCACCTGGGGCAGTAGAATCAACAGTAGCATCCTCCGCTAGCTCAGGTTTGGCTGAAGCAGAGGAACCTGATGAGCTTGTGAGGCTGGGATGTGCAGGAGGGGCTGTGGCCAAGTCTATCTCTTGTGATTATCCCCCTCCCACTTCTTCAGGAGTTGACACTTGTGCCTGAGTTTTGTTACAAACAACTGACTCCCCCAGTGGGCTGGGGTGTCATGAGCCTTCACAATGACATGGGCCAAACCCAAAGGAGGTGAATTATGGACATGAGGAGCATGGTCTAGTGGCTGTAGCTTGCTGAGGTAGTTGGCTATGAAGCAGTGAAAGGAAACTGAGGTGTATGGTACTCCAATATGCCTACCCTTAGACATTACAAACAGATTTTCTCTCTCACAGAAATAAATGGCTCTGCTAGTTATTAGTGCACCAGTAGGTGTGGGAAGCTAGCAATAGGTGACTTGAAAGCTTCAGAGATTTGGTTCAGAGTGGCCTCCCCTCTGGAATTTTCATGCTGCTAACACAAACTGTCCAAGCCTCCTGAGCCTACAAAAAGGAAAATAAGTATGGCTTGTATTTGGCATCTAGGCTGTGCCAGAACCCAGAACGGCAGAGTGGCAAATAATGACAAGAAATTAAATGGGCTCCTAAAAAGGTACCATATTATTCATAGCAAGGGCTTATTGGCAGCTCATATTTTTTGAACCACTTCACTCATCCCTAAATGAAAGCAGCTGCAGACAGTGTCCAATGTACATAGCCCCAGGCACTGGAAAAACATTCAAATGAAAAGACTTTTCTTTGTCTGTCTTATTCACTTGAAGCTAAAGAAACGTGCTAAAATTCCACTCTTGAACATATCACAACTCTTCACACATTTTACCCCAGGCGAAAATTCACCATTTTCTCTGCCACAAAGGGTGTTTTTTTGTCTATACTGTTTCTTTTTCTTCTACTTCTCATAATTGTCTTTTTTGGCTTTTGGGAAAAAAAAGCAGCAAAGAAATGGAGGTGAAACCTCAACATGTTTTCATTTTCATGTAACCAGCACAGATCTTTCTCTCAAGCTTCAGTACGCACCAAATATGGCTAGAAACAGTAAATTATGATGGCCGTTAGACAATGAGGAGCCAGGAGAAGAATGAATACAAGTGCTTGTAATGTGTGCTGAGGAACAGAGCTCGAGACAATCACAGTTTCCTTCATTAATCTTGTGTTTGTGGACTAGCAATTAATGGTAGTAATTAAATAAATACTACTACTTGGCACTTACTATTCTGCTTTTCATCTGTAGATTCCAAAGCACTTTATAAGGGTGAATAAGTAACACTATCTCCATTTTACAGATGTATATTTTTGCAAAAATGGCCACAAAAAATAAATAAATAAATTGGAAATTAAAACTTTTTTCTTTCTTTTTTTTTCCTTTCAGAAGGGCTCATCTTTGGCCTAATTTTGTGTTGAATTCTGCTCCCCTGAAGTCAGCCATTTATTTCAAAGACAGCAATGTTGGGCCACTGCTGAGTGCTTTTGAAAATACTACCCTAAATGTTAAGATGGGACGTTCAAAAGCGCCGAAGAACTAGGCACACAAATCCCATTTACATTGAAAGGATTTAGGCAAGTAACCTCCTTAGAAAATTACAGATTCAATACAGTATATTTTTGCTATGCAAGATCTCAAGATCTGGAAAAATTATCTGGACAAAGAATTAAAACCATTCCAGCTAGTTCCAATCAAAAACCAAGCTGTTTCAATAAGCAAGTAAATAAGATAACCAGCACCCAGTTGCGGCTAACAGAGGCTCACTTGCACCATGTCATCCAGGTGGTTTTCCTTTCATGTTGCAAAACAAGGATGCTTCTTTCATAATCTTCCAAGGCAAGAAGGAATGTCAGCTTGTTCAAGCGTCTGTGTAATTATGCTGTCCTCTGGCTGGTAGATACACTGCAAGATCAGTGTAAAAGGGGCCTTGGTGTAAATGAGAATCAGGCCCATATGGTTGACTAAATGTACCTTGTCATGGAGTCACTCACCATCCTTAGAAAGCTTCAAGTTGGATAAGATTATGTAGGGATAGTGGGATGCTGATACATTGCAAAGCAGATGGACATTAGATGTCTTTCAAGTGGTAGGGCATGATTTGGAAGTGGGTTGGCACCGGGGGGTGGAAAAACACCAGAATCCTAGGGCCACTAGAACCCAGTGGGAGTCCAGAGAGGATAGGAAAGGAGCAATTTGCTCTTTCTGCACCTCCTGCTTCCCTCATCCTGTCTTTTTCTGACCACTTCCTGCTTTCAAACCCAATCACATTAGGGCACTTTCCCTCCTGCCCACCTACCACTTGCTAGATGAGCCTCTAAAAGTTACTAGTTCAAATCAATTTTATGTAATTCATCTTAGCAAGTCCTATGAAAGGCTGAAGCATGTAACTTACTGTGCAGAGAGAGAAATTCAGTAGCTATACCAGGTGTGAATAGGAGCAATTACTTGTTTTGCAGGGCCTCTACTTGCTTTGTTCCTGTGGGTGATCTCATTGAGGCCAATGGGCAAAGTGGGTATTCACCACACTAAGACTTGGCCTCAAGGACCAAATGCAAAAAGATGCCTTGAAAGATCTGCTTGGCTCTTAGATGAATTTATTTCTCATACCCCACAATTAGGGTCGCATTGATTCTCCTTGTTGAAATCAGGATGATCCTAGGGGTAGGGGGTGGGGGAGAGGAAGGCTAGGTTAACTCTGAGTATACAGGTAATGTTAGGAAATCATGCAAGGTCATGTGTTATAAAGCTTGTATTCTCCCCCTAAGATTTCCTGTTCTAAACAAATAGATACATATTTATGCCATACCTGAGTCTTTATGGGCTTAATAAAAATTTTATTAGTTAAAAAATCTCCTGTGAAACTCTTGTTCCCTGAGTAAGGACTGAGTAATTAAGGACACAAGATTTGGTCTACACACAGGGACCCTGAAAAACAGCAGGAATCAGGTGGACAAGGACATTTGCTCAGATTGTCCTATTTAGAGAAACACTTTGACTTCATGTTGTGTTTGGAAAGGTCAACTGTGGTCAGAGGGGATGACCATGAAAGCTGATGATAACCTATGTAAATACGGCATTTTTGGTGTTAGGCCATCATGCACATGAGCCCAGTGTAGGAGCACACACATTTGTAACTGGGGTTTGGTTAAATGTCTGTCATCTCCCACTCTACAGTACATTTAAAACAAGTACATATATATATTGCTGTAAAACAGCCCTATAATGCTTGGTTAAATTTTGGAGATTATGATGAAAGATTAGTCCAGATTTTCACAGCTGCACAATAACTGGATTAAAAACTGCCTGACAGGTCTCAAAATGTCATTGTAAACAGGGACTCATTGTCACATGGGTGTGTTTATAGTGGGGTTCTGTAGGGATTGGCTCTTGGCTCTATACTAGTTGTGATTTTTATTAACATAAAATCATTACTGATGAAGTTTGCAGATGATCCAAAGATTGGGAAAATGGTAAATAATGAAGAGGCCGAGTTACTGATACAGAGCTATGTGGATCACTTGGTAAGATGAATGCAGGCAAACAATATGAATTTTAATATGGCCTAATATAATGGCATGCATCTAAGAACAGAAAAAGCAGACCTTACTTACAGGATGGGGGATGCTATCCTGGGAAGCAGGGACTCTGGAAAAGACTCTGGGTTGATGGTGGATAATAAGCTGCACGTGAGCTTCCAGTGAGAGGTTGTCGCCAAAAAGGCTAACGCAGTCCTTGTATGTTGAGAAGTAGGGAAATTATATTACATTGGTATCTGGCACTGGTGCAATTGCTGCTGTCATTCTGTATCCAATTCTGGGTCAACAATTCAAGAAGCAAATTAATAAACTGGAGAGGTTTCACAGAAGAGCCATGAGAATTAGATTGGAAAACATGCTTTTATAATGAAAGACTTAAGGAGTTCAATTTGTTTAACAAAGAAGGTTAAAGGGTGACTTGATTATAGTTTATAAGCACCTTCAATATATCAGACAAATATATAACCAGATATATATAACCAGATATATATAACAAGATCCAATGGCTGGAAGTTGAAACTAAACAAATTCAGACCAGAAATTAGCTGTAAATTTTTAACAGTGAGAGTAATTAGCCATTGGAATAATTTAACAAGAATTGTGGTGGATTCTCCATCACTGGAAAGTCATACATCAAGACAGGATGTTTTTCTACAAGATATATTCTATTTCAATAGGGGTAGTTCAATTCAGGGAAGTTCTGTAGCTTGTGGTTTACAGGAGGTCAAACTAGGTGATCACCATGATCCTTTTTGGCCTTAAAATATGTGAATATATATACACAGAATTAGGATGGGCAATTATCAGGATTGCATGTGCAACAATGGTAACTATGCACACAAAGGACCAGTTGTCCCTCTAACTGGTCACTTGTATGTAGAAATACCAGGAAGGCATGTAAGATCACAGTAATCGTTTGGGTAAATTACACCTGCATGTTCAATTATGAAAGTCTGGCCTGAATTCTGCAAAATTGGAAGTCAGCTAAAGCAATTAATAGTAAGTAGATTGTCATGTAGGACTTGGGGATCTAGCCAGTCAAGCAAAGATAGCATTTAAACAATGAAAACTAAAAGTAATAAAAATACCAAATTCCTGTCCTTTCAGGAAATGTTTGTTGATAAATACAATATACTATTGACTTCAACAGGTCCAGCTTATGGACTATAATATTAAGGAAGTTCTATTATTTTCATTGATATAAGAATACTTTTTGCTTTTCCTACTTTTTGCTTTGTTTAGCTATATCTACATACTGTTGGGAATAGTGTCTAGTACTCAGAGCTAGTGGCTGATAGTCAGAACTTTGAGGTTCTTATTTCCGGCTTTGCCACTTGTGCTTTGTGAACTTGGGCAAGCCATTTAGGCCTTGATTCAGCATAGCATTTAAGCATATGCTTAACTTAAGCAGATTACTTTGATTAGATTAATAACCATCTTAAAGTTAAGTTCTTAAGTGTTCTGCTGAATCAGAGACTAACCTCCCAGTGCCACAGTTTACCCATCTGTAAAAAGAGTTTAATACCTTCCTCAGAGGCGGGTATAAGAGGCTCTTGCTGTCCTTGAGAACCACAGCTGATTCCGTAGAAGTGCAGAAAAGAGCTTTCTGGCTTTTATATTTTGTGTATTTCTCCCTTTTCCTACCTCTGTAAAATGACCTTTTGATTCAGTTTAAAATACATTGTGAGATACCAGATACATGCACTATATTGGTACCAGTAGTATCATTTCTGTAATGATTAATAAAGGGCTGCAGAATGTACTCAATCAAAAACCACACACATGGCATGTCTGAGGTGCTTCCCAGTGTGGGTAGTCAGACACGTACTGGCTTGACTTGAGCTAGCACTCTAAAAATAGCACTGTGGCCACAATGGGATGGGTGGCAGCTTGGGCTAGCTGCCAGAGGACATACCCAGAAGGTTGGGTGGTTTGAAGCTGGGCAAGTAGCCCAAGCTACCTCCTGTGCTGCTGTAGCCACATGGCTATTTTCAGCGCAGTAGCATGAGCAGAGATAGCACAAGTCTGCCTACCTGCTCTAGGAAGTATTTCCCATCTGCTGCAGAGACATACCCATCCTTAGGCTCCAGTGGAGAAACTTTCAGAATCTAGAGTGAGGCAGGAGCTTTGACAGATCCTCCCTGTACCCCAGGGAAAAGACTGCTATGGAGTGTCAGGGAGAGTGGGTTTTTCCTCTTCTCTGCTTGCCCTGCTGTCCCTTATGATACATTATGTCATGTCACATGCTGTGACTCATAGATGCAGAACTTATCTTTCCGCAAACAGAGTGAAAGGAGTAGTATGCATGTTTCTGCTCAAAAGCATTGCTAATGATCCTTTGAGCTTGCCAGTGTCCATACAGTGCAAAATAATGTGTGGATGATAGCATTTCATTTGCCTTCTCTACAAATCCTTTCCATGCTTGTTTTAATTCTTCTCTCTGAGTGTGCAATGATTGATAGACTGCTGTGCCACAAGAAGGAACCATGAGAGCACATTTTACAAAGCCGCCAATTGCCTCCTTCTAGGAAACAAAGTCACTGGCATTCGCAGTGATATATTTTTTTAAATTCTTCAAAAAGAAGCAAATACAGTTTTGGTGTTTCATACCTTGCTTAATAGACTTTGCATATTCACTAGCTGCAAAAGCACCACAGGTGGAAGCTCAGTGAAACCCAGCCTCAATCAAGGGCACAAAGGCAGTAAAACTTTCATGGCCATCTGCTCAGCTACCACTTTTTGCTATCATTAATGGATTGTAAAGGTCCACTATCCCTAATGTCCATGTCTGGCACATGATACGTAGCGAATACTTTGAGGACAATAGGAGAACTTTCTGAGAGTCTTCTGATACCAACCAGTCAACGCAAAGGAACAAAATCTACTTGTACAAATAAAGGAGCTGTAGCAGTAACAAAGATCTTTTCTGAAAGCTTAAAGTTATTTCCAGAACCCAGTCTGTTATAATACTGGCAGATCTGCTTGTATTTACTGGGCAAAATCCTTCTTTCAGTCTCATGAAGTCACATGACTTCAGTGAAAGTTTTAACTGGGTAAAGATTGAATGAGAACTCCAGGACTTGGCCTCTTACACTTAAGGCCAGAAATTTAAAAAAGTATTGAGTGCCAAGTGCAGAAATGTCTTTAAGATGTCAAAGGACCCTATTTGCATGCACCAATACCCAATTTATACCCACAGTTGGGGTAATTGAATGCGAATGTAGGTGCCCAAATGCAAATGGATTGCTGGCCCCTTTTCAATAAAATCTTTGTCTTGGAGTCTAATATTATAGACTTAGACTTGCTCTCAAGAGACCAAATGCTAAAGGCGTTCTCAGAGATCTGCTTGGATCTTAGGTGAATTTATTTCTCATACCCCTCATCTTGATCAACCAATCATTCAGTAGTCAACTGTTACACAAAAGAGTACTGATAATTATAATGAGGACCTGATTTAAAATCTCCTAAGCCAGGAAATTCAGAGTTAAGACTACAGCTTGGATTTTTAACTAAGGCTTTGTGATGCTTTTTTTTTACTCTGAAAGACAGAACAGTGATTTGGGATCCAGGAGGCCTACGTTCTATTTCTGACTCTGCTACTAAACTGTTGTGTGACTTTGGGCAAGTTACTTCATCCCTCTGTGTCTCCTAAAACATTTCGGCCAACTATCTATTTAGATTATAACTTGTTTGGAGCAAGGACTGTCTCCCATTATGGGTTTATAGTCTGCCTGGTACAATGGGGCCTCTAGGTGCTTTATTTCATGCATATGTAAGTATTAATAAAAGGCACATGGTTAAAATCTGAACTGTAACTGCAAACTAGCAGTACTTGCTGCTATCTTGGCCCATACCCTTAAACCTATTTAGGTGTCCAACCCCCATTGATTTTGATGGGAGTTAGATGT
The DNA here is from genome assembly GCF_026122565.2 of Emydura macquarii macquarii. Lineage (NCBI taxonomy): Eukaryota > Metazoa > Chordata > Testudines > Chelidae > Emydura > Emydura macquarii. The sequence continues at coordinate 13,984,894 of NW_027131620.1, forward strand.
CTAAATAAACATCTTGAGGATCTGGGCCTTTGTCCACTTTCAGCTCTGTCTGAATAGCTGCAAGATGTTTATTAGGCTATTGTCTGAGGTATGTTTGAACTTCTGACCAATTTCATTGGGATAGGTGTAATGGAGAAGTCAAACGGTGTCCTCTGTTCCCAATTAGTTAAGCCTTTACCATGTGTTGGTTCTCCATTTCTAATTGGCTGAGCCTGTCCTATGTTTGTTCAGCTCTGCAGAAGAATTTTGATTTTGTTTCTCAGCAAGTGAATCCTCTTTTACTTCAGTTCTTTGGTCCAGCTGGGAAAATAAGGAAGAAAAAACAAATTCTCCTATTCTCCTAGCCTTCATGTTTGTTTGCCTCAGATACCCAGTGGCTTAGAGCATTATTACCCTCTGAATCTCTCCAGTTATCAGGAACTCTCATTATTTTACATTTTGATACATAATTGAACCCAATTTTAGATATTTAGGGTATTTCTCTGATGCAAGAGGCCCCTTTTTGTATCAGAGAAAAGGCCTAGAAAGAAAAAAAGAGGACGGAAATAATTGATCAAAATTAAAATTACATCTACATTTACAATAACAGTGATGTCAGGGACCCACTTACCACACGGCTGTCCCTGAAATAGTTAAAAACTCAGTTCCATCTTGTGTTGTAAATGGGACCTGACTGTTTGAAACTGTCTGTTAAATGTGACAGCCTTGTTGCAAGTTTTATTGCTGACATGCTCTGTTTCAAGATAAGAAATGTAATCATGTGTGGTCTACTGAGCCAGAAACACCCAAGAAAACCAATCCTATGACTCCTGAAACAATGATTAGAAGCTGCTTTAGAATATGTGGTTCAAATGCAAGTAGCTGAGATTTCCCAGGAGTGGTATGGGCGGGAGCATTATTGCTAGACAAGTCATTCCATTCAGGTGCTTAATAATGGAACAAAGAATTAAGGATACATATGAACCCATTTGTCTATCAACAAATGTGTCCAAAATAACTATCCTGAACTGTCAAAGCTAAGAGATACTGTACAGTCTGTACCCTGGGAGCTCAGTCACACAATGCTTTGAGGCTGTTTGCTTTGTATCTCCGAGTTCTGCAGGTGTGTGGCCTGTGGCCTAGGGCAAGATAAATGGGGGCAGGGAGGGGATATTTAACAAGTAGGATGATAATGAGCATAGTGCTATGTTAAGGGATTTGACTGAACTGTAGGTGGAGGATGATTTCAAAGAGCTACATTATCTAATTACCCTGTGGATGTTCAGTGCCGAAAAGAACAATCTGTTTAGTTGGAGGGCAGTCGTCAGGCCCAGGCTTATCAATAGAGAAATGCCTAAGCATTGGTGTTCTTTTCCAGCCTGGGAACATGGCAGCTTACTGTGTTTCTGCTCGGGGATTTTTGGAAGTCACCCTGGCTACCTCAGCCTCCTGTGGCTTTGTGACTATCAGTGGGTCTCTGAAAATGCAGCTCTTGGACAATCTGTGCAGTGGACACGTGACTGAGCGAGGGAGAACTAATAGCTGTGCCTAATGTAGTGAGCCAAGCTAGTCTTAGGCAATACTAATGTGGTTGGTTAAGCTGCCAGGTGTATGTGGGGCAATATGTATTTTCCTGGTTGCTTTGTATATCTGCCCTTTCTTTTGAAGTACTAGAATTCCAACAAGAGAATCCTGGCTCTTGGAGGAATCCGGATGCACACTCTGAGGCTCGCCTTGTGCCTGCAACAAGCTAAAGCCAGACCTTGGGCTGGAACACCCCAAAACTTTGGGCAATCTTGGCTGCAGATCTGCATAGTCCTAGAATGGAAGGCCAGAAGGGACCATCACATCTAGTCCGAGTTCCCCCATGCCACAGGCCATCAATGCCATTTACACCTTGCTGCAGCTGGCACATTGGACATCACTGCTCTGCCCCAAAGGGATGCCTCCAGCAGGGTTGGAGGGTAGCCTGCTAGCATCTGATGGCAGGCACTGCTGGGCAGTGTGTGGTGCTTCTTTCAACAGTGTGTGTAGACAGAGTAGCATGCAGCCTGCTCCTGAAAGCATTCTGCTTGCATCTGCCTTAGCTGGACAGAATGTCTTGGAACATTTTGCCCAGATCAGTACAGCTCCAAACTCCACCCCAAAGTGCCCCACGAAGGATCAAGGACCCAGTGTAGCTAAAAGGATGCAGAGGATTATATTTATTTACTTTCTCCACAGAACGTATTAGAGATAAAGAAAGCCCTCCATCAAAGAGGGGGGTGGAGGTGGGGAAGAGACTTCTTGTTCTAATAACGAATGTAGAGCACGTTCTTTTAACTCTAGATACAAAGCAAGATGCTTTGGAGAGATGTGATTTACTCCTTAATTCTGGCAACAACACAGTATCGCATGAACTGTTCTGCATTAGATATTTATTTCCATACAATATGGTTTATTGCAGGTTTGTGCAATTGTTTGTTCTGAAGGTTATAGCGTTGTATTGTGATGTTAATTCTGATTTCTGTACTTTACATGTTTTGTTAAAAATAATTAGAGAGAAGTAATGAATAACTAATCAGATATGCTGCCCTCTGAGAATTCTGGAGAACTTAGGTAAATAATAAACTGATTATTTTAGAGCGGTGCCTGTTAGTCATTTGATAAGAACAGGCTAATTTTCCCAAGAGCCTGAAGTTGCCAAAAGTAGTTGTTTAAATGCTATCCTTAATGCAAGAATGGAATTCTTTACCATGCAATGACTATCTGCTGTTTTTTCCCAAGAACTGTCTGAAGTATTCCGTACCAGCCAGTACCGTCTCAGTTTCAAGGAATCAGAGAGAGTTCCTCTCCCCGTGACCCAAGTAGTGAATATTGGGAAGGGTTTTTGAATTTCTCTATCACTTTGGGATTCTGCTGTCTGAATATTCAGCAGATCTCTTTGGTTCTTCTCATACCATTCTCATTCAGTTAATTTCATGTGAACAGGTTTGCCTGACCTGTGCTTCTTTGATTAGATGGTCTCATTTACTTTTAAGGTATTCCGGTGCTAATAAATTACTGCACGGATCAACCAGGTCAAGACGTCTCTTGCAAAAGAATGCCAACTTTGAAGCTCATCTCACACCAAATATAAATATGGTGCCCTTGCTCAGTTTCCCTTAAATATCCTGCATGAAGTTTGTAGTTAAACTTTCAATGAATCTGTTGAAGTGATTCTATGCTTTCTAGCACCTTATCTTCAGTGATGAACTCAGAGGTCTGCACTATAGTACAGAAGAGATTCTAAGTAGTACTGGGAGCCAGCAATACCTAAATTCTAATCCCACCTCTGATTCCCTATGTGACCTTGAGTGAGTGTCTGAACCTCTCTGCCTCCGTTTCCCAATCTTGCTGGGCATGGTAAGCTTCTGTGACTTGTAAGCAATGTAATATACTCCAATACAATGATGGCAGTTGGATCACTGTTGTTTACTACTGCTTTGGCACCATGCACCCTGATAAAGAGACGTTTCACTAGGCAGCATTGAGATGGGTGGGAGTCACTACATGGCAGGGCCTGATATATGGTGGTAGTGATTCTGTGGTGGCTCTCATGTCAAGAGGTTTCTCAGTGACCTTGAAAATGGAGACTGATGTAAATATCTTGGTGAAGCTGTGGTCTACTGTGCCTGACTCTTGTACATTTCTTCTATAAGTGATTTGCAAACAAAGGAATAAAGCCCCCAGCAATACAACCTTGAGAGTGGAGAGTTGTGTAAATATCTCCAGTTTTGAAATTACCACATCAAGGGAATAGGCTGGACAGATGTACAGGAACCCATGTCTGGGATGAAAATGAATTGCAGAGACCCAGAAAAAGTTGTGTTGTGTTGAATTGAGGAGAAGGGTCATCTGGCATTTAGGGACTAGTCTGGCACTTGGGAGACCTGCGGTTAAGTTCCTGTTCTGCAACAAACTTCCTGTGTGACCTTGGGCAAGTTGTTTAGCCTCTCTGTGTCTTAGTTCCCCATCTTTAAAATAGGGATAAAAGCACTGCCTTGCCTCACAGGGTATTGAGAGAATAAATACACTACAGATTGTCAGGTGTTCTGATGCTATAATGGTGGTGGGGCATATAAATAGCAAAACTGAATAGAAAAGGAAGCTGGCCAAAAGGCAAATTACCATTCACTCTGCATAATGCTGAGACAGACAAGTGCAGAAGCCGTATTTCAGGGCACCATAATAGATACCTCCTCTGTAGAGACCCTTTGACTTGCACGCGTTTCCCTCCCACTTCCCCCTGGCCATGGAATGCAAAGTCATTGCTGCCTTCTTCTACTCCACAGCAACTGCCAAGCAAAGGAACTCAAAGTGCCCAAGTTCTGCTGGAGAGGAAGTGGCCCAGTCATTCAATCTCCACGCACATACGCACATCGCCCCTGCCATCCAAATATAGTGGCCACAAAAAAAGCTAGTAGAAAGCCTTTGACATAAGTTTTGCTCAGAGCAGCAGCCTGTTTTGTAGATTTGGGGGGAGAAATCCAAACACAAGAGATTTCTTCAAAGCCTTAATAAGAGTAGAAAGTTAAGGTATCACCACCCTGTACTCCTGACAACAAAACCCTGCCTTTATCAGGCTAGAAGACAACCCTCTTTCTGTCAGTAAACCATCAGCATGGTTCCACAGTTTGTCTAGATAGTGCGCTGGGGGTGAGTGCATTATGTGGGCTGGCTGCATTATGCTGTAATGGACTTATCTGGAAAAATCTAATTGAGGAAAAGAAAATGGGCCTGAGGTGTCAGGTTCATTCCGAGTGAAATCGCAGTGAGATCAATAAGAATAGTTCCGGGGATGCATTTGGACTGCTGCGTTGCAGCAGATCAGCAGGAGGAGCATATTTAAAGACCAGGAATTGATAGCAAGATTTAATTAAACTTGAGAGCAATTCATTCCCATGCAGCTGTTTGCTCCCAGGCTTGGAGCCAGATATTTCAGAGGAAATGGGTCACAGGGCATTAGGGTGGTGCAGTGCTGCATTGCCCCTGAAGAAGCTCTGGGAAGAATCCTCACTCAGGAACTGCTGCTCCTGTTTCATAGGGTGAGCTGCTCATTGCCCCCACATGGTACGGTCTGGCTATATGGGCTGGCACAGAGAGGGTATGGGGCCATGAACCCGCCCCTCCTCGCTCCCTTTGGGAATAGGGGAGGAAGCTGTCCCTGTGTTCGTTTAAGCATAGGGATCTCAGTTAAGCCTGTTATTTATTCAGGCCCCTTATGCCCTTCCTACACTGCACATCTGTGTTCAAGCCAAGGCATTATTATTTGGAATTGTACTATAACACCTGGGAGACCTGGTTATGGACTAGAACCCCATTCTGCTAGGTGCTGTACAAACATGAGGCATAGTCCTTGGTCACCTGGTTTCTTGATTCTCTTTAGTCTAAGGACTTGTCTACATGGGGGAATAGCTAGTGCAGAATAGGTATCCTGCACTAACTTGCCATGTGGACCCTTTTTTCTATGCTCTTATTAACTATGGAAGTGCACTAACCTAACCGCAGTGTGGAATAAGAGAATCCATGCAGAGAGCTAGTGTGGAATAATTATTGTGCTTTCAGTTGACACCCTAGCTAATTCCACACTAGCCTCTCATGTAGACAGCTTTTAGTGTCCCTCCTTTTTAAATCCTCCTTAGGAAAGAATCTTTCAAGGGAGCCCTCCACTCAGTGTATATATTTTTGTCGTGCTCTGTGCCATTAAATAGGGGACAGCTTTGCATCATGAACTTAAAAGAAATAAAACTAACTCAAGCAATTTAATGGCAGGAATGAGGCACCCAGGAATAATCACCACTTGGGAAGGCAAAATGGCATATAATTGGAAAGGGTTGTGAAATGTCACACACCATCTTTAACATTTTGGAGCGATCCTTTGATCAGAGAGATTTTAAGCTTCTACAAGTTGAAGATAGTACTACAATCATTTCCTGGTGTTACAGATCATCAGAACCATAACTGGGCATATCAGCAATGACCAACTATTTATGGTGCTTTCTATAACTATTGCATTATTCAGAGGCTCACAGTCAGTTTTGTGGTGTAGTCAACATCTTAACAGAGAAATTTGTCTTGTAGACACCTCCCCTTCCATCGGTGATCACACATTCCTGTGGCAACTACATGAGTGGTTTGCATGGAAGAGAAACATTGGGAAAGCATGTATGTATTTTTCAAAACTTTTAAAGCAATTTAGCTGCTGCAAACAGGGAGAAGAGCCAGCATGCCACTGCTCTCAGTGGCAGTCACTGCTATACTGGGGGATATTGGTGTCTGAGCTCTAGGAATATGCTGGGGTGATGCTTTGGGATGCAGTGTGTTCTTACTGTTCTTTGCAGATTGCAGTTGTGGCAGGTTCTCCCCACCTTTCTCACATCTCATTTAAATCCTAAAAGAACTTCATGCAATAGGAGAGCTCTGTATGTCAAAGGGTCCAATGCCGTTCAGGTCAATAAGTATTGCCACAGACTTCAGTGGGAGCAAAATCAGAGGCCTAAATCTGCCCTCAAAAGTGAAAATCCTGTCTCGCCACCATAGGAGTGCTGGAACAATTTTTATAGTGGGGGTGCTGAGAGCCATTGAACCAAACTGTAAACCCTGTATATAATAGAAACCACTTCAAGCCAGGGAGTGTGGACGACAGCACCTAGTTTCAGCACCTATGGCCACCCATCTCCTTTCTCTCTGCACCATATGTTATAGCTCAAGATGGACCTATATTCGCCCAAAGCTCAGTATTTTGGGGTTTGGAGTTTTGATTTGGCCCTTTATAGAGATAAGGGAGGGCTGCGAAAATTAGATTAGGAATCAGAACTCACTAGGCCTGGTGCTTTGGTTTGAGGTCATCTCTGTGAATAACAACATAATTTTGATTGATGAATGTCTTACAAAAAAAAGCACAACTTGCTTATTGCAACTGCCATGCAGTATATGCAGATATAGTTCCAAAAATCCACAGTGTGAGATAAGATCTTAAGCAGTCTTCAACTCATGCAGACTAAACCTTTCAAATTCCAAATAATTACAAAATTTTAGGGCTGGATTATTTTTTACTCACTTATACTGGCTTTATACCTGTGTAATTCCAGGGGCTTAAGTGGTGCTCATTCTGATTTACACCGGTGTACATGAGGAGAATCAGGTCCTTACCGTTTTCTTGGCAACTTACCATGAGGTGGTATGTTGTTCACAGAAAGGTGGAGGGAGGTCAGTGAGCAGAAGAAAGTGACATCCTAGGAGAAGGGTTAAAAATAGCACTACTAAGCTCTGGCATTATTTTTAGACTCAAGTCAAGCAAAACTGACTTAGCTCTCCTTGTAACTCCAGCAAGCACATTAGACATCCCTAACCCTGGTGAGAAGGTAGGTCATGATACAGCTTGACACATAACAGACAACGAGGCTTCCGTTTAAGCTGCATATTGAGTATCTGCATTTATGATATAATTTATAATTGCATGGAAAAAATGGCAATTAAAATCTTGGGCAGTCACTGGACAGAACTTTTTGAAAGCTCATAAAATGCATGTGATGGAAACTTTTTCAGAATAAAATCAAAGTGCTAAAACAACTGTTCAGTCACCTGAATGTTTCCATTTGGGATGCAGAAAAAAGTCTCTCGTTTCCAGCTCATGACAGTTTTTATTAGCAATCGATGAATTTAACATAAGCACAGACCAGTCCTGAAATCAGCCACGGCACAACTTGCATAACAGAGATTTATTTTCTGCATCAACACTGCGGTTAGCAAGGCTTCTGTTTTCTTTCTCGCACTCTCTCATGAAAGCCTACTAACTGCTGAACATCATTGATTTGAGGAAGCAGTGCTTATGACTTCCACACTCTGGGAAATAAACAAGATGGGTTTTCATTTCTGAATAAAAAATATTGCACTTAAATACCCATCACTGCTTCTACCTGTGTCCCAAAATCCCACCTATGATCAATTACATGATCTATATAACTTTTCAATATCTAGAAGTGGAATCTAACACTATCAAATGATCAGATGGTATAGACTGAACCATTCACATAAGAAACTGGCATTCTAGATACTTAGCTTCAATAATTGGCACTGCCTTTCTCTTTCTCTCTCTCTCTAATGACAGACAGTGATAAGGGCCATATAAGTATCTGAGTGTGCTAAACTTGTACTATTAGCTCTGCTAGGCCACCTGACAGCCACTCTGTAACATGGTTACTTACGTGTAGCTTATGTGTACAAATACAGGTAATGCTGCTTGTGAAACCAACCACTTCAGAACATGTGCACAACATATAATCAATAGCCATGATCATTACAACACTCCCATTTTCATTTTCATTTTCATCCAGTCCTATTTTACAGAACCTTGGCCCACTCCTAGGTCCAAAGATCTCCTGGTAGATCAGTTCCTTTTTGTGAGCCCTTGTAAGTGCTTCTCCTCTGGACCTTAGATAACTACTTGGTGTTCTTAAATTTCATGTGACTAATATTTTAGGCTGGGATTTTCAAAGGTGCCTAAGGAAGTCGGGTGTCCTACTCCTGCTGACTTCCAAGAGCAGTTGGGCTCCTAACCCCATTTTGCACCTTTTGAAAATCCCAGCCTTTAAGCTTTTTTTGCCATTCCTCCTTTACACATCATTAATATAAATATAGATGACTAATTAGGGTGTGTCTATACTGACAGCGGCAGTCGCTGCCGTCAGATCAACCTATCTGGATCAATTGAGCGGTCAGTGAAGACCTGCTCAATCAATCCAGAAGTCGACGCAGTAAAACCACCCCCTCAAGTGGCATAGCGCTGTGTCGACGGGAACGTGATTCCCATCAGCGCAGTGCAGTGAAGACACTGCGCAGAAGGGAAGCACAGCGTAGCTTGAGTAACTCCCGTCAGTTGCCACCGAATCGCCAGGTGAGTGTAGACCAGGCCTACCTGATGTTTGTACAGGGCTTTGAACATGTGAAATGCTGTATGAGGGTAAAGTTTTAATAACTGGCTGATTCTTGAAATTGCTGCTCAGTTTGTTCTTAGGCAAAACACCATAGCTTTAATGGCAGCATTGCTTGAGTTTGAGCCTCAGAATCTGGCTTGTCATTATTATTCTGCACCTACCAGTGAATAAACCAGAATGGAAGGAGAAGGAGAAACTCTTTGTCACTCCTTGTCTTTGACAATCACATAGGAAGGAAGGAAGGAAGGAAACAAAGAGAAGAAATAACTTTATTGTCTGGATTGCATCATCACAACAGCACCCAACAGGACTGTTACAAAAAACAAAACAACAAATCACAGAAATCAACAAATCATTGACACATTCTGAGTGATTAAGTTTACAAAGTGAAAACTGTTGACATAATCTAATTAGTGCATAGAAATTCAGCCCAGTAGGTGAGCAGTACAGCATTACATCATACCACATTGATGGAAGGAAGTCTGATATCCAACAAGCATTGTCCATATTCGCAGCTAGCTGTACAAAAACCAAAACAACCACTTCCACACCCCAAAAACCCAATCAGCCAACCAAACCCCACCACATTCCTAGGTCCAGGATATTTGTGAATGAATATGTTTTGGCCATTTTGTGCTCCTTGAGTGTCTGTTTCCCACAAGTATTTATTCCACTGAGTTTCACTAGCACGAATGCTTTTGGAAATCAAATTTTAACTTTGCTCACTCATGGCTCAATCCTGCAAGGCACTGAACTCTCAGACTCCGATCCTGCAAAGCATTTAAACGTGCTTAACTGTTAAGCAAGTGAATAATCTTATTGACCTTAGATGTCTCCAACATGAGAAATCTGCACAAACCTGCCCAGCTTCTATATCTTTAACTAGGGATAAATTTTTAATTTAATTTATCATGTACATTTAACTTAAATGTTAATGCACATGTATAGTCATTTACAGGGAGTCACCGTGAGTTTTAAAGGGGAAATGTATGACACAAAATGACTTCTGTCATGCTCAGACTTCGTAGGCTAAATCAGCCAAGAGCAAATGGAAATGCTGCCAGACTGCAAACTCTTATGATGCTGGTCTAAGCAAATGTCCACTGCAAAGTACAAGGTAACAATGCCTAAAGAATGCTGAGTGGTTGCAACTTGACTGATGCCTGCACTTTGCATGGAATTCAATGTCCTGATCAAATAGTAAGAAACAGATTATTGTGCCTGAATGAAACATCTGGAGTCAAGGTTTGGTGCCAGCAAATGCTTCCCCCACCCCAGTAAAGAGATTGTAAAGCTACATTCTTTTGGTGTTAGGCGATTCTTAGGAATGTTTTATCTGAATGCTCCAATCCTTCTTCTAAAGATATTGCTCAATCATTACCTAGCAATATTGGCATTCTGGGACCAACTCAGCAAGTTCTAGGGCCAGATCTTCAGCTGTCCTGAGTTGACTTTTGATATAGCTGAGGTGAGCTAGAGAGAAAAGGGGTACTAAACCACCTTTTCATGGCCCTGGATAGTTGGGGCCAAAAGATCCCTTGTTGTAATTTAGAGCACCCTAAGATGCAGAGGTATCATAAGGATCATTTGTGCTGGGGAATATTCTAGTGGAGCACTATGTGCTTCATTGTGCCCCTGTTGCACATATTTTTATTACACTGGCCCCAAAACACACCTTATGAGCAAGGCAGAAGGAAGCCAGTGATATAAAACCAGCTAGGTTGGCTCGATGTCACCTATGGTCTCTCTTGTATGAGGGAGAATCCTCAGCTTCCCTTATGGGCAGGTCTCTAACGGCTTTGTGCTGCCCCAACAGCCAGGACTGAGAATATAGCCTGAGATATGGGGTTCTCTCTCATGTTCTCTGACTGTATCCATTATGTAGAAAACTAGGCATGTGACACCTTGCAGGCATAAGCCCTATATACTCAGTTTGCAAAGGATGAAATAGACACTTCTCAAACATTCAGTCTGAAACTCTGTTCCTTGGGAGTTTATCTACCACTGAAATCTAGCCTGTACTGACCTTTTCACACTTACTGTCCTCACCCATGAGTGACGCTCTTCTGTGGCTACCAACAAGTTCCCAGGCAACAGATAATGATCATTAGCTGAATCCTCCAGCCAGTTATCCCTGGTGTAACTCCATTGTATGAAGTGCCTGTGCCCTGCACATCACCCATAAGAAAACTCAAACCAACACTCTCCTGGTCCATGCATGAATCTCTCTCCCTTGCTAAACTAGTAGGAAACATACTAGCCATGTCTCAACTGGGTCACTCCTTGTATAATCTTACGGTTCCTATCTGTAAGAACCCTCTTTGCTTAATGGGAGCAGTTGTCTCTTTTCTGTGTTTGTACAACACGCAGACCTATGGTGCCCCAATACTGACACATCTCTTAGACACTATCACAGTATGAAGTACCACTACTACCGTAATAATGACTGTTTTACAAATCCCAGCAGTATCTGGTGTTGATGATTTATGTGGCTTATCCTGTCTTGGATATTTTCTCATCCTGTCTTTATGGAAGGTATTTTTTTCATATTTCCCTGTGATTGTTTTGGTAATAGACTGGGTTTCAGAATTATTCTGCATTAAGGGGTGTATTTAGAAGGGCTGAGGCCACCCTTTGTGTGTCCACAAAATGAACTGTACATCTCACCACCCAGTGGGTGCCCACAATCAAAGTACTGAAATTAGAGGGGCAGGGAAGCCAATTTGCTTGTAGTTTTGTTGTAGGTCAAAACATGGAAGCAAATGTTGCGGGCATTATTTTTGCTGTTGAAAAGGAAAGCATCCTTTTGAAAATATAGCTCTAGGAAACAATACATTGAAAAGCTCATGGAAATGATTTGCATAGAGGTGTATTTTTAATGTTCTTGCACTTTACAAGCCATCCATTTTCTCTTGGTTTATTTTAATTACTTTTAATCCAGTGAAAAATATCTCTTTATATATATGCTACCTATTGGCCTTTTCAGATAGCATGCAATAAAGATTCTAATTATTCATATAAAGGATGTATACATTTACACACCTATTTTGTGCATCCACTCACCACAGATGAGGGAACTGCACACTCAAATGTGCCTTATTAGCTATTTGTGTCTGCAGTAACCACACCTGTTTTGTGCACACAATTGCCCTTGTGCTTAACCAGAAACTATTTAGCTATTTCTGGGAACTGAAAAGAACAAAAGAACTAATTCTGATCATGATAAACAAAGGACAAGATTACCTGACAGGTCATGAGGAGGAGGAATGTTTTCATGCAAAGCCATCACATTATCTGAAATGTTTTAAAAATGGGAAGTATTCCATTTAAAAAAAAAAAACCTGTTTGCTGCCTCAGTGCCTACCCCCCATATACACGACTTTTAAAAGAATCACGGAATGATGCTTTCCTCCCACAAGCATTCTAATCCATGCTCTCTGGAAGAATGCTCAGATTCTCAGAGCCTCTCTTTCTCCCAGGATAGCTGTACTAGTACACAGATGCACTACTGCAACCTCCCGCCCCACGTAGGGTTGCTGTAGTGTAAAATGGGGCTTCAAGTGGAGTAAGTCACAAGAGGGCAGGCACTGTGTCATACTGGTGCAGAACATCTACGTTGTGGGGTTTAAGCACTGAGTGAGCTACAGATATTTCCAGGATAGACAGGCGGGCCCTCTAATATCACAGTGGTGGTGATGGATTAAGAACCTAAACAGACCAGAATAGGGATTTCCCCCTTCAGTTGATCTGTCAGAGCACTTTTTTTTGGCCCCTTCAGTCAGCTAGACACATTACTGAGGAACATGAGACCTTGTGTTATACTCTTTATTAAAATAAGCCATGTGTGTTTGAATTGTATTAATTCATAGTGGCATGAGAAGAACTCTGGCATGTCTAAATATTACACAGGCACTAGGATCTAAGGAGATGGTTGAGATCGGAGAACAATGTTGTTTGATCATTGAGACACATTTCATTACCTTCCTACTCACTTCTGCAGCGACTACTGCCTGCTTTATCTGGGCATAAGGAAAACAAAGGGATGACTGGCTGGCTGAGGAAAAATCATAGTAGCACTAAGATCAGTGCCTTTCCCTGAGCCGGTATGTAATCTGTTTGCAAGCTTTTTTCAAATGGTTTGGCTTTTCTTCAGTTTTCTGCCTGTTATTCCCCATCTTTGCTTCTTTTTTTGGCTGCTTGCTGCCGGTACTGAATGGCAGGCTAAATGTTTGAAGCTGGCTGCCCCCAGAGCAAGTCCTGAAGAGTGGCCTCCTTAAAGGGAATTAATGCAGTCTCAGCATGGAGCAAAGCCAAACTCTCCTACTCGGCATTTTTTCTCTATCCAGAAGACCACTACTCCAAAGGGAGCAAACTCCTTTACTTGTTGCAAGAAAATTGGACACTTGCAATTCGCAAAGGGTGCAGTGCTAGATTAACTGCTAAAGTCATGAGCTGTATCTGGCAGAGCTAGTGACCTCCATGCACAGATGAAAATGCCACCAAAGAAAGAGGCAAGGTGGGACAGATAATATCTGTCTCAAAAGCTCAAAAGCTTATCTCTTTCACTGACAGAAGCTGGTCCAATAAAAGGTATTACCTCATCCCCCTTGTCTTTCTATCCTGGGACCACACAGCTACAACAACTTTGCAAACACCAAGGAAAGAAGCATGTGCTGTTATGTTGCTTTGAAATTCTATTTTGAAAATAAAGTACGGGCTAGTAACACAGGGCCCAGTCCAGCAGTTGTTACTCGCACAAAACTCCCATCAGAGTCACTAGACTAAATCTTGCAGTGGTTTCTCGGGGCCTGATGCTGCAGTGCTTACTCACGCTAAACTCCTACTGCAACCACTGGGAACAAGACTAAAGACTACACGATCAGGGCCCCCAAATCCTTACTCAGGTAACATTCCCATTGGCTTTACTTGCAGCTGATGGCAATCGGTACTGAAGGAGGCACTGACCACCTTGAAAATTTAGGCCCTCTGTAAGGACTACAAAATTTGGCCCTTGGCTTGCTAAATTCAGGCTGGATAAATAACTTGCATGGGTGTGAGGGGCGGAGTGGGTGTAATTAGGAGGATACATCATTTCTGGTCCACTTATGGCCATGTCTACACTGGGATTTCAGCTGTGGGTGAAGCTGGGATGGTGCAAGCCCCTATTGTAGACAGGGTAAAGCTCCATAAATTGAGATTTGCCCCAAGGTAAACTGCACCAGTGCAAGTCTTGCTGCATTGGTGTAGATTGTCTATGCCAGGTGTTTGCATGGGTGCAGCTACAACCAGGTCTGAAATCCCAATGTAGACAAGGCCTAAATGTGTTCAGTTGTCATGTTATGAGAAATAGGACACTGCATAGAAAAAACAAACAAGCTAACTGCAAAGTGTCATGTTATAGAGCTGATAGTGTGATCTGAAACTTAAAACCACAAGGAACGTTTGCTCTCTGAGCTTCCTGTTCTGAAGGGAGTGTGTGTGTTTGACAGTTTATTTTCTTTTGAGTCAGATGTTCAGCGCAAGCTCTGTCATCTCGGCAGAGGAGGGAGGTAGCACTGCTCTGGTTTGAAATTGGGACAGAAAAAGGAAATATTAGATTGCTCTCTCTAGTGAAATGCTACCTTTTCATGAAAGGAGATGTGGTTTAGGGGAGACTAAACAGACTCTTCTGCGTATCTCAGATGCCAAGTGTGTAGCCTGGATTTGAAGTCTACCATTTTTTTTTAATTAAAGACAATTTTATGGTCTATTTGCAAATTTCCCTTTTCCCACTACAGTGGCTTCAGTTTCTGTGAGAATTTCCATAAAATCCTTTTAGGTAGGAGAGATTCTTCACGGAATAAATCAAAAAGTTTTATTAAATTAGTGTCTTCTTGGGTGACTCAGTGGGATTGGTATTAAGACACAGAACTTTCTGCAGCCAGCTTATGGGTTCTAATTCAGCGGGTAGGTATTGACTAAGTGGTAGTCATTGCCAATTGCTGGCTGTTCTGTGGCCCACTGAAAGGGAATTAATGTTTCTTGGTCCCGTTCATTGGGGATAGGTGAGTCCATGTTATATAAACCACCATTTCCATTCTGTCTTCCTAGTTAGCTTCTTATATGGCCTGCATCACAGTGATATCTGATGGCCTGATTTTCAGGAGTGATAAGGGCATCCACAACCCCTCTTCCCTGCAGACAGCAGGTAGTGGACTTTACAGGTGAAATCCTGGTCCCACTGAAGTCTATGGCAGTGTTTCTCAACCTTTTAAGTAGGAAGTACCCCCTAACTTCTGAAAATTTTAATAAGTACCCCAACACTCAGTTTTCCACGGGATTTTATATTTACAGACTAATGTGAGCCATATGTTGGAAGAAGGGCTGAGTATATAAGGCCGTGATATGACAGATGTCGGATCTAGTGTGAGTCGGGTTACCACCTTTACACCAGGGGTGCACAACTCAAGTATGTACCTGGGATAGAGGTGATGTTGGCCAAAGCTAGTAAGCTTTGAGTGGCATGCCAAATTTTTTGCCAGAAATTTGAGAGGAGGAAGGGATGAGAGAGAGACAGGAAAAGAGGGTAACTGGTGAAATCTGGGGCTGTCATAGTTGTCAATTTCACTGCTCAGCTAGAGCAGTGATATTGACAAATTTTCTGGGTACTAGGCTTTGAGCCAGAGAGGGGGGCTGCCACCTGGGCAAGTTGCATACGGCTGCCGCCTGGCTGCCAGCCCAGGAGGTGGGTGACTGCCACCCAATCCGAGCTGGGGCAGACAAGGCTTTCGTGTGGGATGGAACCTGGGGATGTGGACAGGCAGCTGCTGCCCATCTTCAAGCTGGGGTGCTGGAGGCTGTCCCTCGGCTCGGAGCTGAGGCACGGGTGGCTGCCCCACAGCCACGAACCCAGCTCGTGAGACGCAGGAGGTTGCCACTGGGCTCCCACTTGGGAGCAGGGACCCATCGGGAAGCAAGGGGGCTGCTGCCTGCCTCCCCCAAAAGATGGCGGCTGCCCCGACTCACAGCTGGGAGCTGTGACCAGGCGGGAAGCAGGGGGCTGTTGCCTGCCTTCCCTAGAAGCTGGGGGCTGCCCCACACCTCCCAGCTGGGAGCTGGGACCGAGTGGGAAGCAGGCTGCTGTCGCCTGGCTTCCCCAGAAGTCAGCAGCTGCCGCCCGCCTCCCCTTCACTCTGTTTTTTCCCGGGTACTCCCTACCTGTGTCTCACGTACCCTCAGGGGTACGTGTACCACAGGTTGAGAAACTATGGTCTATGGGACTTTTGCTGTTGACTTCGGTGGGGCCAGAGTATCATCCTGCATGTTTTAAATGTCGTGTTACATTGGGAAGGGGGACTAAAAGGGGGCTAATATTTTGCTCTGAAGATGTGAACTGGGACCTGTACTATCAGTCTCTGAAGAAAGGTCTAGGAATGAACGGGTCATAGTACCTGACTACCCCCTCACCTATACAACAGTGTGTAACAAATGGAAAAAAGAGGAAGTGGATAGCTATGAATATAAATTAAAAGCTAAAAACTGATAAGGGAAGCCGAAGCACAAAAAGAAATCTATGACCAGCAGAGTTAAGGACAATGAGGCGTTTTGACTGGTATTGACCCATTACTAAATGGAAATAGTAGTATTGTCGATACTAATGCTGAAAAGGCAGATGTGTTCAATAAATATTTCTCTTCTGTATTCGGGGGGAAAAGCCAGATGATGTAGTCATGTCATATCTGATGATGAAATATTTTCCATTTCAACAGTGGCTAAGGAGGCTGTTTAACTTGGGGCCATGAATATCCAACCACTTTGCCATAGAATAGGGCCAGTATCCACTGATTCCAGCAGCCTCTGCCACATGACTATCTCCCCCATAAGTATCTTGGAACTTGACAACTAGATGGTGCATATGGTGCTTCTGTTTAAGGTCAGAGCTGACACCAAAAACCAGAGAACTTCAGGCACATCTTTCTATCCAAACCATCCCACCACCTGGCATGTGCTTGACATTTTGTTAGCAGATCATTTGATAAGATTTGCCCTGACATGCTCTTGTTGGTTTAACATCAATCATTAACACTGATATGGGATGCTGTGTTTGGTATGACAAAGGAAGAAGCTGGGGGAAAGCCAAGGCAAAGAGAAATTTCATCCACTAGAGAATACCGTGGCCTAGATGTCTACGGATGACTTGCCATACACAGAGCTAACCAACTCAGCAGCCATCTCTAGATGAGTTTTTCTTCTGCAGCCTGGTTGGAAACCCCTGCTGTTCCTTTTCACTAGTATTACAGCAAGTGACATACAACCTGTCACGACTGGCTGAAGTTACCTGCCCCACCTGCATGCCAGTAGCAATTAACTCAACCCATGTCCCCTGTCCCAAGGGCAGTGAACAGAGTGTTATTTTCCGTGCTCCTTCTCTCTGAATTCAGCAAAGCAGAATGCTATATGCATGGCACAAAACCTCAGTGAGGTCAAGGGTTCTTTTCCATACACTCCCGACCCTCTCCAGTTCCTGGGCTGCCTTTTCTCCCATGATACTTTTCTCACCTGCAACCAGGAAAAAGAAACAAGCCTCCTCTTCTAAAGTGTTTGCTCTCTATCTTATCCCTGGTGAGGTGAGTGCAATTTTGCACACACAACAGAAAAAAACACTATGCCGTTTTTCATAGATTTAAAGGTGTGTGGTCAGGTAATGTTGGGCTGCACTGGAGAGCTGTGTCAGAGAAATGTGCCCACAATATTCCTAGCCACAGCCAGGAGAGCTCTTACATTCCTTTTTACATTACATTCTTACATTCTCTGACATTCCTGAGCTCTACATTCATTTAATAAAAGAAATCCAGTATTAATTCATTTCCCACAGAGAACTACCAGTGTGTTTCTGTGGATCTAACCCTGTCCCTAGCTTGCAATATACGTGCCGTACAATGGAACGTTACTAAACAAAATGCTTCACTATGGCTGCTGTTTGCATTGGTCGTGAGCCACTGATGAAGGCTCTGATTGTAGCTCTGGGACACAGCCCAGGTACAAGTCAGCAGGAAGCTGCCTGCTCCCAGTGAGAGACCTGGGGTGCATTCTGGAGCTCTGCAGCCTGAAGAGGGGAGGAACGCATGCTCTCCACTCTTTGTCCAATCCCAGTGCAGATGGAGGATTGGTTGGTCATGGCCCCACCTTCTCCCCTCCCTTTTTGACAGCCTCAGTGTCTGGCCTGCTCACAGGGGACGGAGACAGAGAACAAGGCAAGGCATCTCGCATGCTCCATCCCTCATGGAAAAGTCCTGTAAGGGTGCAACCTTTTATAGCCATCTGCATCATTTACTGACATGAACTGCAGGGATCAAAGTTCTGTGGCAGTGTTTGAACTGGATGAACATTGCTGTCAGCAGTCACAAGACTGCCATTGATTAAGTTCAGCTATCCAGTACAGTGGGTCACTGTCCCTTGCTCCACAAACTAGAAGATACAGTTGCTTGCTCTCTCATTTGTTTAAAGATCTTTTCTCCACCAGGTCATGGGTGGAAATAAAATAGTCACGTTCACTTTTGTTTAAGCACCTGGACGGATCCTTCCTTAATGCAGGGCCACCTCCTGAGTGCCAATCACTCTAATTCACACCGGCTCAGCATCTGGCCCTGTATTTTAGACCAGACTTTTTGAAATTAAAAACTGCTTCATAATAGCGTTCATCCAGAATTTTCTCCTGCACTGTGAGATGTGGGTGTTTGGACAGTGCCTACCACAGTGGGGTCCTGATCCCTGTGCAAGGCAATTGAGCGTTACTGCTGTATTAATAACAATGACTCAAACCACAGCCAGGATGTACAA
Source organism: Emydura macquarii macquarii (assembly GCF_026122565.2). NCBI lineage: Eukaryota > Metazoa > Chordata > Testudines > Chelidae > Emydura > Emydura macquarii. The sequence continues at coordinate 14,003,649 of NW_027131620.1, forward strand.
GAATTACTTCTGGCTCTGAAATATGGCAGCATTTGGGGTAGAAATGCTGCAGCCATTCTGCACTGCAACCCCACACAGCATTTTTGAGAGGAAGTGGAGAATATCACAGCCAGTGGAAACTAAAAGAGAAATTTAAGGAGACAGAATATAAATACCCAAATTGGGGTGAACAACCTATGAACTGCACACCCTAACACCATACTCGGACAATAATGCAGCATTGACCGACTAACAGAGGGGGGAAATGCTGTGTATTGAACCACCTACACCATATCTTACAGCGCCCTGGGTCTTTGACAGCTTCTCCTTCTTCAGGGTTCATCTTACTTAGTTTTGATATCTCTTTACATCCTAGGAAATAGCTAATTCTGGGGCACTGGATGGGTAATAATAATAATAGCAATATCTTACATTTATACAGAACCTTGCCAGCCAAAGCTGTTTATGGTCCATCAGGCATCACTTTCCTCACCAGACTGAAATAGTGGGAGATGGCAACTGTTTAATAGGGGAGGCAGTACAATGCAACAGTCTGAGAATGATGCCCCCTTTTTGACCTGAGCAGCTAGCCAAAATTCAGGGTCCCGGGGATGTTCCAGTCAGGAGAAGAGCCTGATGCAATTGAGGTGTTTCATTGATGCAGTTTTGTTTATTTGCAAAGAATGTACCAAGTCCTGTGCCTCGGAATCTAGGAGGAATCAAATAACAGGAAACTTATTTTTGCTTGCAGCATTAACTCTTTTCTGCCTGTACCCCGGCCCCAAAACTTCTCCCCAGGTTTCTTCCAGGATAAACACGGTACATTCAGCTGCTCCTTCCAGATATTTGTGTTTCTGTTCTTGTCTGTTCTGTGTTCTGCCTTTGCCCCTTCTTCCTCTCTCCTTCTCCCCCTTGACCCCCACCAAAAAAAAAAGTACAGTACTTGGCAAAATCTCTCTGCCCACCCAGTCCAAAAACTCCTGGGCAGGTTCACAACCCCCTTTTCTCATAGATGGGAGACTTGTGATTAACTTAGCCTGACAGTTACGTTAATTGAAGGGTTCATGCACCCTCAGTCTCAGAGGTTTATGATCTAAGCAGTCACCAATACCTCTCAGCATAACCCTAGGAAGATGAGGAGGACTTGGAATAACTTGCAAACAAAGAGCCAAATTCTCACCCTTCATGCAAAGCCTGACCTAATGGCCTTTGTGGAGGGGCTTCAGTAAATGCAACCCCTCTGCAGTCATTGCTGCTGCCTCAAGACTATAATAGCAGCCATGGTGTGTTCCCTGCCCACACACAGAGGGTTTGTGGCTAGTGAGCTGGTTGTAGTTCATACACCTGAAATACACCTTCCTGCCTCCTCAGCTACCACCTGTGCATCTTTTCCATGGCTTGCATCCTATGTAGTTAACTCAAGGTGGCTCCACAAGTGATCAGGCCTTGCTTGCATGCAGAAGGGTCTGAGTGGAAGCTGGATTTTTCCCTAAATGCTCAAACATATTATATGAATGCAGCTTGTATGCAATGAGGTCATGCATTTGGCAGGTTTCTACATTATTACAAAATAGCATTATCACGCTGGTTGCAAGTGGAGCTGTGTGGTTGGCTGTTGGTGAAGTCACACTCATGGCAAAGTTACCAGGCATCACATGTTGTTCTCACTTTATATTTTTTTAAATTGCATTTTGCAATAAGATGCTCCTGACAACACCACCCAAGGCATGTCCATAATAGCCCAGAAATGCAATTTGCCTGTCATGTGTTATTGCCTAATTATTTATCTTGCTAATTAGCCATATGGATATTCTAACATAATCTGCTGGGGCATCAAGATAAAAGCAAAAACACCCTGCATTAAGTCATGAGAGAAGCTGATGAATCCAGAAAAATACGTAAGTCACCTAATAGGCAACTCCTGAACCGTCTGGAAGTGAGTTTTCTTGCTTTTCAGAGACTGTTGACTATTTCTTTGCCTTCCCATTTATAGGGAAAAGAAAGGGCAAGATCTAGCATCTTCAGAAGTATCGCCATTGTTATTTCACTGGGCCAAATTAATGCATGGCAAATGTCCATTGATTTTTTTTTTAAGTATTCAAGCCATTGTGGAACCGTGGCTGTAACTGGGCTCAATGTCTGTGACAAAAAAGCATTAAAGGCCAAACCCTGCTTGGAGGACCTGAGCCAAGATATTTCTGATCCCAGCAAAGAATAGTCTGCTGTTTCCGAGGACTGGGATGCATGAGGTCACAATAAAGATGCTAGGGAATTCCCACTCAAGATAATCCGGGTAGGAACAGATACCATCAACAGAGGAAAATTTTTGCTATGGTCAAGAATCACTTCAGAACTCAAGATGGTTGGGATTCAAATAATTTTTTCAGAGGACCTACCAGTGTCATGTGTCAATTATACATTTATAAGTACTGGTGTGGTTAATCACGTGTAATCCTTAAGGACCATAAGTTAGGCATTCATGCAGTTGTGCTCTTGGTTACACCATGTGGTTTCAGAGTAATTGCACTGGACTCTGGATTTACATGGGTACAACTCAGACCCATGTTATGCTTGTAGCACCATTGAACCCTGAGGAAAACTGAGCGGTGGGTCCATGGTGTATGACTTCTGTGACAAGACTGATGGTGTAGGAAGTATTCTGCTGGTACATGCTATATGTGATACTCCGCACAAAGGACTGACCTTTGGAAGCTAGAATGTGAGTCTAGCTCAAATGGTCTGAGAATTCTTTAAATTCTACTTAGGCTCTGAAGGTGGCATAACAGAGAAACCTTTTCTGATTCTAGAATACTGGTGTCTGCCTTTTGAAAAGGAGTTGAAAAATGGGAGATGGTGCAGGAAAGAACCATGAAAGTGATTCAATGGCTGTTGAAAATGAGACACTTATAGTCCAATCTGCTTAGATCGTGAAAAAGAAGATAGAGAGGAGAGGTGACTTGATGACACTGCATAAATACCTTTGTAGGTAGCAAATACTGGGTACTAAAAGGCTCTTTAATCTAGCAGAGAAAGTCATAACAAGAACCAAATTCAAATTTGTTCATAACAAGGCACAAATTTTTAACAGTTATGGCAGGGCTGGCCCTGGACCAAATGGTACCCCAGGCAAGGAGAATCTCCCCACCCACATTTGTTAAACTTTTTAATACCTTATTTTTCATTGCATTTGTAGCCCATTTCATAACTTTGATGCACGATTTGCATGCATGATTTATCCCTGTCAGAGAAGATGATACATTTGCATGCTAGGATCTGTAAATCTGTATTTATTCATGCCAAACATAAGCAAATAAAAAAACATTAGTTTCCTCTAAGCTTATAGATTCTTTTTAATTTTAAGAATAATTGAAATGTACTAACATCAAGAAATTAAATTGTGCACAAACATTGGGTGAACCAGAATTAAATAGGATTACAATAAATTAAAGGAAAATGTAATTCTCAAAAGTAGGTGACAATAAGTTCAAGGAAAAAGTAGTTCTCAAAATCTGGAAGGTTCCATGTGATTCTACAAAGGCGTGGAACATTCTAGGAGGTTAGTGAAAAATGTATCCACATATGGAATACCTGAAGCATTTTACTGCAATCATTCTATTTTCTCTTTTGTTGCTACCAACAAAAACTTGGCACTCAAACTTGGCACCCCAGGCAGTTGCCTGGGTCACCTGCCCCTAAACCTGGCCCTGAGTGAGGGTGATTAACCATTAGAGCAAACTACCACGTGAAATGGTGGATTCTTCATCTCTTGATGTCTTCTGATCAAAACTGGATGCCTTTCCAGAAGGCAAGGAGTAACTAAACATCAGTTGTGCTTTAGTGAAACACAAGCTATTTGGCTCTGTACAGAGGTAACTGGACAAAAATTTAATGGCCTAAGATGTACCGAAGGTCAGGATAGATGATCTGATGGCTCCTTCTGGCCTTAAACACTGTGACTCTATGAAGTTAGCTCAGCCTGGCATTTGTTCATATCAACCCAATGAAAACCTGCAGAGATATTTACACACTGCACTACAAAAAGTGTAAGTGATGAGAGGATAAATGTATATCTAGGGAAATCATATCTGAAAGGGCTACTCAAAGGTGAAGTCACTAGCCAAAATAAATTAAAATAAAGTCTGTAGGGTCCTTTTGTAAACAAATGGATGAATAAGAAGAACAACTTATGTAATGATTAGCTGGATTTATAGCTGTAAAGTTCTTATAAATCTCCATTAGCAATTCTCCATTTCCAAATTCCATTGGCATAGTGTTAGCATTATCTGGGATTATCTGTAAGGTATAGATTGAACCTGGCATAAATATCACTGAAGAGGCAGGGAGTTTAGTCTAATGACGATGAGGAAGAGGAACAGGGCAAATCCCAAGTACCTTCCCATAAGCCACTTGAAGAACTTGTCTCACAAGCCTTGACTATTTGTTGGTCCATCAATATCACCCTTTGTACACAAAAAACCAATCCTTACCTGGGCCTGCTAGTAGCATGGAGAACAAATCACCACTTCATGCACCAACACCAGTATAGTTAGACAAGAGCATGAATTCAAAAAGCATGAGGTGGGTCTCCCAAAATCCTGAGACTGGTCAAAAGTCATAAGATTTTTAAATAATAAATATTTGGGGGGGGGGGGGGGGGATGTTTGGCTTTTGGCTTTTGGCTTCACCTTTTCAACTTTTTTCTCTGCAGTCATGAAGGCTAGACATTTTTTTTTAATGAAAGCTGAGATTCTCATATTGTCGTTATTTGTATGGCACCTAGAACAATGGGGTCCTGGTCCATGACCAGGACACCGAGGTGCGACTACAGTACAACTAATAATAATAATAATGTAATCATTAGACTCCAGGAGCTAGGTCGCTAAGAAAAACAGCACAATATTGCAAGACTCATGATAAAATCATGATAGCTGACAACATGAACATCTCACTAGAGCTTAGAGAATAATAGTTGCAAAGAGTTTATCTAACCAATTTATTTCCATCAGCTGGTAATTTGTGAACTGATGTTTTGACTGTTCATCTGGCTCTATTGGTCATTGAATAATAGTCATTATACATTTTTGATTGTCAGTGAATAATATATTACAAATAATTTTTTTGGCCAGCTCTACACTGCACACTGGTAGAACCAGTGATGGTGAATCGTCCTGGAAGCTTCTCTAATTGCTCATATTTGAAATAAAAATGTCACTTTTTGAGATTTAACACCAGTTCAGTTTATGACTGAGTCCTGGGATGACAATTAATATAACCCACATACAATCTGGGAGAAAGTGCAACTAGATGTTCCTTCTGCAACAGAAAATAAGCTTCTGTAATAGGGGCTGGCTGACAAAGACATCTAGTAATTTAAAATGAGCTGAAGAAAGCAGCAATGAGAAAAACAAGTATTATAATCAAAAGGCAGAAAAGTTAGTACATTTTATGAATTTCTGTTGTCTTGTGACCCTTTTGTATTTACTTATTTTTTCTGCTAATACTGTTTAATTTTCTATCCCGTATTGGCTCAGTCAGGACAATACCAATGAGTAGCAAGGATTTGGTACATAATACAATGGCCAGTGCTACAAGGCATATAATTTGTCTAATTGTGAACACCATTTGTTTAATATCTGTGAGTTAGATCCAAGGCCCTTCTGGTTGGTGAAAGCCAGAGGGGAGATGTTTGAGCAATTATGGTACTGGATTTGATTGCCATTGCCTTCCTGGGGCAGGGCAAAGCACTGGCTTCAGATAAAGACAGTGGTTAAAATACTGTGAAACAGGAGAGCTCCAGGTTATGGCAGGGAGCTCTGTTTAGTTAGGCCAGAGGAGAAGAAGCTGTGCTCCCCTTATTGTCCCTTACTTTGAACTTACAGCAGCTGAAACAGAACCCTGATCTCTCTTAGGACTCTCTTCTGCCAGTGCTCTTTATATGGAAATATTAATCAGGCACAAAAATCCTCTACAGCATTATATTTGTTAACTTCTGGTGATATAGAAGCTAAAAGACCCACACTGCTGGAATCTCAAAGTAAGATCTCCAGTAAGGGAAAGCTATCATGGGAGGTCAATATTTAAGTCTAGTTGCCTTAAATGGCTCTGAGTTACTACAGAGAATTCTTTCCCAAGTATCTGCCTGGTGGATCTTGCCCACATGCTTAGGGTCTAACTGATTATAGAGTCATATATAGGGTTAGGAAGGAATCTTCTCCTGGGTCAGATTGGCAGAGACTGTGTGGGTTTTTCACCTTCCTCTGAAGCATAGGGCACAGGCCACTTACAAATTTAAACTAGTGTAAATGGTGAATTATCTGTACCTTGAAGTCTTTAAACCATGATTTGAGGACTTCAGTAACTCAGCCAGATGTGAGGGGTCTATTACAGGAGTGGGTGGGTGAGCTTCCGTGGCCAGTAATGTGCAGGAGGTCAGACTAGATGATCATGATGGTCCCTTATGACCTTAATGTCTATGAGTCTCTCTTGACAGTGTTCCCTTTAAAATACTTTGCTTATGAGCACTGGCACAAAACCCATGAGGTTGCCTTAATCTTTGTCTCCATTACACATGACATAAAGCCATATATTTATTTATTTATGGTAGCTGCAGCACTCCTCATAAGGCAGCAAAAACTGAGGGTCAAATGATAACATGTATGCACAACCACCCTGCCCTCCAGAACAGTTTACCACCCTGTTTGTTTTGTATTGGGGATGTAGCCTTCCGTTTTGCTGCCTGGTGTCTGTCCTGTAAAGAAGCAGCTGATTTAAGGGTTTTGGGCCCAGTCCTGCAGCCCTCATGGAGAAAACCCTTCTGCCGACATCTGTAGGAGAGATTCTGCAGGACTGGACCTTATTTTTGTTGGGTCTGAATAAAAATCCTTTTCTAGACAAAGAGCCTGAGTCTGATCTGTTACACAGGCATAGGTCATGAATTACACTGGTCTAACACTTGTCTCGGATGAGAGTCCAGCACAAAGTGTGTGTTTATATTGATGACAACACTAGAGCTGGTGGAAAGATTTCACCTACATTTTTGTCAGGGAGGGGTGGGCAGGAGCAAGAGACTGAGAGTGACTGCTGGTGGGTGGGGTGCTAGCCTGGTTGATGGGAGACCTAGGTTCACATCCCTTCTCTACCTGATTCGGAGTGTTTTGGGGGTGAGACATTTGGCCCTGAATCAGGCTGAGCAAAGACTTGAATTTGGGTCTCCCGTATCCCTATGCTTCCACCCCCACATCTTCCTTACTCAAAAAGCTCGGGTTTAATAATAAAACAGACATTTTGACACCATAATTTTTGTGGAAAAGTTTGAAAAGTTGTTTTTGTTCCGATGCAGAATGAAAACAAATGTTTTAACTTCAAAAGCTGGCACAAATCAGAATTGTCCTTCATTCAGCTCTAGACAGCACACCTGGGGACAGAAAACAAGAGCTACAGATAAAGTACTGGCTAAGCCAAGCTGCAGAATCCAGTCACAGAACTTGACTTTAAGTGCCTGATTCTGCCAGCTGCTGTATGCCCTCAACTCCCAATAATTTTGCAGATGCTCAGGATGTTCAGCACTTTACAGGCTCACATTCCAAATGCCACAGAATTGTAAGGCCTAGTACTGATAGCAATATCTTACCCTCCACATCAGAAAGGTTCCTGAAATTCTGTATCTGCAAGGGAATCACTTTACCCACCACTGAAACGCAGCCAACTTTTGGCAGCAGCTGTTCAGCAGTGTGAGGCGGACAGTGTTGGAACAGGAAGTGAAAATAATATTGTAGCCAATTGAAACTTCAGGGGGAAATTTAAGGAGGCAGACTGTAATTCCCCAGGTTGGATGTTGGCCAGGACACTAAACTGGGAACTCAGTTTTTATATTTGTGTAAAATGTCTTCTCTGTAGCATAGTTTTTTCCATAGCACACTTCACCCCAGCATTTTAAGCCCAGGGATCCTTAATGAGCGCAAATGGTTAGAAGGGAAGTTGACTTTGAGAAAGTGATAACCTCAAAGCCTAATATTAAGCTTCTGTGTGTGTGTAAATTTTGCTTTATTAAAACTCAATTAAATATAAACGTTTTCATCTGCTGTCATTAGGCTCAGGAACAGGGAATAGCAATTAAGTGTTTGATTCTGAGAGCTGACTCACCTTTTTGCTGAGTTAATCCTTGCTCTAATTGTTTTTTTTTTCCCCACTAAATTGGAATATGGTGATGAAACTCTTTCCCACACATTTAAAAGAGCCTCTGTGTATGTGTGTGCTTTGTTTTGGGCCTGAGGCATGGGGCTGGATGACACTCTTTGTCAAGGCCAGTAAAATGAGGCAGAAGGTATTTCTAATTCAAGCCTTCCTCCTACCACATAGGAAGTCAGGGGCACTGTGCCAGGGTGGGGCAACTCCTGTGAGCACCTTCTGCAGCACAGTCATCTGCATGCCTTGTATTCAGGGATTTGTGACCATTTAGGCTGAGATTTTCATAGGGGCCAAATTCAATGGAATTTGGGTGCCTACCTAATTTATGCCCCTCCGCAAGTACTAGCCCTAATCCATGTATCTGTGAAACTCCTGGCAGGCCATAAACTCCCTCTGCACCAGCCTATTCTATTCAGACACCCTCCTTCACGTCAGACAAAGGTTGTCCCATTCTGCATGCTAGCTAGCCATGCAGCCCCCTGACATTCCCTTCATGGGGATTAAGTGGAGCAGAGGAGAGGGATGGTGCACTGAGGAGTTTTTCCCTAAATGTTGACAATAATACTTGAATAGAGATCTTTTGGGAATGACAAGGTGGGTAAGGTAATGTCTTTTATTGGACCAACTTCTGGGAGTATCATTTTGTCCTAAATTATTTACCATTAGCCTGAGAAGCCAAAACCAGAGCCTTGGTTCAAAACCCCTACACGGTCAGAGTGTGTGTTACTCAAATCCCTGACATGAAACACACCCTACCCTCAATGCTTTATGGTTGGAGGTTGGCTCCAAAACCAGTTCTACCCTCTGTATGTGCCATGGCGTGCTGATCTCTTTAGAGCAACGTGGATGAAGGGAAGACAAGAGTTGTGCGTGGTAGACCCACAAAGTGACTACCCAGATCCACCAGACAAAATCTTCACATAGCCATCTCAGAGTGACTCCTTGACTGTTCTGTACCCTGGTGGCACTCCTATGCACAGCCCGTTTACTCCAGCTTTGCTCAGAAGATGAACATTTATTTGTGTTTTAGCTTCTTATAGACAAACTAGTGGAAATTCTTTTAAAGAAGATATTTGGAATAGGGAGGCTTTATGTAGGTCAAACAAAAGTTTGGACATAAACTATATGTCAGTGTGTTTTATAGGTACATAGCTGTTAGGACAATTTTCTGCATGCTGTGCCTTTACATTTCTAAGCAGTCAATCTGCCTGTTTCAACTATCCATTTTGCAGGGCAGGTTCAGTTGAAATTGGCAGTGTATTACAAATAAGACATCCACACTTTGCTGTCTCTCTTACTCTGTCTCCTGGAGAATTTGTATTTGCTCTTCCTTGTTTTGCTACTTCCCTTCATCTATAAAAGGAAAGTAACATAGACTGAATTTATAAAGATGATCTTTGTGTGTGGAAAAACCTATTGCTCAACCCTTAAAGTTACCCAAACCACTGAGTAATTTAGGGGATTGTACTAGCAAAGAAATGAGAACTGTGTGTATTGTTGTGATGGGCTACAATGGGCAAGTGTCAGGAGAAAGTAACATCAACTTGAAACTGAAATTGTTTAAAATGGGCTAATCAGATTTCCGACAGTGTCACAATTAGCAGTGAAATCTAGATTATACACTAAGACGTAAGTAAAGGGTTAATGAAGATGTGGCACGCTGTGCACATAAAAACCCTGAGAACTTAATTGCTGGGTTGACAGTGCTTGCTGTGTTGCTGCTTTAATGGTATTTTCATCTTTAAAGTGTGTACCAAGTTACAGCAGTGGCTGAGACCAGGGACACTCCCTCTTAACACACCTGCTGGCAGACAGGATGTGTGTAGGTGGCTTGATCAGGCAGAGGACAAGGAACAAAGAGTAACAAGCTGACGTACCTATCAGATAGTCCAAATCCTTGTGATTCACAAGAGGCCAGGATTTCAGGGCATGTGAGAAATAGGGAAAAAGTACAAAGGGTAATTATGAAAGGTACAAAGAAAAAAAATAAAACAGTTAATCAACGTGTCTTGGATTTCCTTCTTCCAGAAACAGCTTAAGTTCTTGGCACACTTTAATACTTGTTCAGAAATTACAGGCATTCTGGGGAAGATCCTGAGCTGCTGTAAATCTGCTCCAATAATGGGCCTGATTAATCCCTGGCGTACTTTAATTGACTACAACAAGTGACTTGGCCCATTGGTGTTCATTTAAAGTTTTATTTAACTTTCTGTTGAAATTAGTCAGCTTCATAATAACAGAACAAGCAAATACTGAAACATGCTGTTTTTATTTAATGGTGCATTGTAAACCTAAGAGAGAGAGATGCTTATAACAGAAATTCACCGTGAAACCTGCTTTAAGGGCCTGATCCAAAGCCTACAGGTGTCAATGGGGAGTTTTCCTATTGACTCAATGGGCTTTGGGTCAGGCTGTAACTGTCCAACAAAAATCCAGGTGGACTTCAACCAAGAGTAAAGCAGGATTGTGCTCAGCTTTGTACTCAGTTCATTTAGGGATACTGGAATGTGGTCTCTTCAGATAGAAAGTTGCATAACAGAGATGGGCCCGTATCCACTAAGAAGTTTAGGTTCCTAACTTCCACTGGTTTCAAGGGAATTAAATCAATGGAAATTAGGAGAGTAAGTACTTTTTATGGTTCTGGGCCATGGTGGTACTGTATAGGCTAAACAGGGTGGCATTAGGGAAGGCACCCAGCATTGGCCTACTCTGCTCCTACGGAAGTCAATAAGCGCTTCTGAGAATCCTACTCATAATATTTGTGAATGTAGTATATATATCAGGCTATGAAATAATGAGGGATCAAAAGGTGTTTAATTAGACAGGAAGCAGGAGCAGTTTGTTAGACTACAAATTAGTGAAGGCACATGGGTATGTTTCTGGTACCATCCATTAATAGCTTCTTCACCTGCATATTTGAAATAACATCAACCTGCTTATTGTCTTGTATAAGCTACCACACTTTTTTTATACTGGTATTTTGAATGCTGCTGCGGTAGAATAATTTTGTAAAGAATGCAGAGAAATCCTCAGATATCAACACAACACCAGTTTGTGGTGTAAAAATTGAAATGTTAATGAGTCCTACATTAAGATGCCTGTGGAAATGAAGTTCTCCTTCACTGAAAGGATGAAACCTACTTCAACTAAGTGATTTTATTTGGAAGTTTTGTTTTAATTCTGCTCCACTTATCTTAAAGCTGGAAAACCATTTGCAGACTGCAGGGGTGTTAGCACCAGGGATTTCCAAATGCTGGCTTTGCAATAACATGTAAGAGAAGTCTCATTCTCATGAGTGAGGAGATGGGGCCTGAACCTGCTAACACCAGCAGTGCTCATGGCTGGAAAGAGTCCCATTGTAATAATCACTACCGCAGGCCCTTCACTTTCAGTTTTCATTTTGTTTCACATTTCCCAGCAATTTATTGGTGTTTATTACAAAAATTAAAAATGATTGAAAATCAGTGCAAAAATTCAGTTTTGTAAATATCAAAGATTAATATTGGGGGATGAGATAACAGAAAAAAGCAACAAATAGAGAAAAGTAAGAGTATTGAAAGTAAAAACAGTTTAATGCTTGTGGTTTATTTAATGAACCATGTTTAGCTACATAATATGTAGAGCCATTAGTACATACAAACGTGCATGTGTATGTACTATCTTCCACTACATTGACTGACTTTAACAGATAACCTTCTATTTAGACTTAGACTAATTTATTATTAACATAAACACATCTACCTAGTTTAATGTATTTGATTTTCTGAATATAATCAGTATTTTCATGTATTTTCATGTATTTGTATGGTCCAAAATTTGCGTGAAAATCAGTTAAAAACAAAATAATAGCTTTTGTAAAACCCACAATTTTTTTTGGTAAAAATCAGTGAAAACCAAAAATTAAGTGCCTGTATCTATTCTAGGCTGAATCTGATATTTTCAAAACTGCCTGAGGGAACTGAGTATCCAAATCCCTTAGTTAGCTTGAAAATTTCAGCTGTAAATTTACAGTAACGGAGCCTAACAATACACATGGCATATTTACCCTTAATAAGCAGAATACAGTCATTCTAGAACATGAGGTTCAATAAACATTAAGGCTGGATTTTCAAGGCATCCTAGGGGAATGGGAGTCAGATGCCCAACTTTCTTGGGCTCCTTTTGTGTGGTTTTAGTACTTTGACTCAAGCCGTATGTATCTCAGGCTCATTATGAACCTAAAGGCTAGTTTTGTGCTAGTTTTTATTGACTGTATAAACAGAGCTCTTCACTGACATATGAAAGATATAAAACTTTCATAAAGACAAAACCAAGGCAAACAGGAATTCCGACTGGCGCAAGAAATCAGGGAGAGCTTGAACAATCGTGCATCTATCCAGATGATGTTGCCTCAACATTTTCTACATCAAACATATCAACAAGACTGTGAGCAACTTTCAGGCAGCTGTGGGAACTGGCAAAGAAACACCAGGGTGAAAATCTGTTGTGTCACTGGCAGCCAGTCTGTAGCTCACAAAGACTGTCTGCGGAGCTTTCTCACAGTGTCCAACCTTTAAAGAAATATAGATTTAAAAAAGCACCACAGCAGAATCTGAGAGGCACGGTGTATTAAATGAGCTGATAGTCTGAGCGGGTTTATTTTTCTTTCTAGTTAAATCCCTTGAGTTGGTTTCACTATTAGACCATGTAGACTGAAGGGTATGATGTTAATTGATACCATCTAGTGTCTCATGTCCTCCACCAGCAGAAATACACAAGTGTCCTTTCCATGCAGCTTGCCCTATTGGTTGTTTGTGTGAACAGGCTGCAGTGGTTATAATTTGTCTTTTCCTTTGTGTGGTCTTTGGTGGTTCTCCCTCAACATTCAATGTGAAACTTTGGTGAAATAAAAAGAGTCAATAAGAATTTCAACAAATGTGGTTTTTGGGTATTCTTAGTAACCTGCCTGTAAGAAGCAGATCACAGGCTTCTCATTCTGAATGCAGAAATGCTCGTTAGTAAGTTGTTTTTTTTTGCAGAAAGGAAATGTGGCATGATTTTCATAATCTCTTCACACTGGCTACCTCACCACATACTCCATCCTTGCAGTGGTCAGTTTTAAAGATCCAGAGCCAAATCAAACTCTAATGTAACTCCACAGACCTCTGTCATTGGCTGAATCCTTCATGGTTGGCGCAGTAGGAAGCAGGCAGGAGTTAATGGGTATTAATATAAGGTTTAACATCATCATCACACCTGATGGGAAATCCTCTGGGTGTGGTGGGGACTACATTCCACTGACTTTGAAATCCCACAGAGCCCACCCATAGCATAGTCTCCTTCTATTGTACATTCAGCCTTGGTTACTTTAGCTGAACTATTTTCTCCAGCAATCTTGGGTTCAGGATTTCCCATGGGTATCCATGGAAGGAGAGCATTCTGTGCAGCTGTGATCTTCCTCTCCTATGCCAGCTCTTGCGATGCAAGAGTTTTGTCTCATGTCTGCTTGTGGGTTTGGTAGGACAACTAACTAAAGGCTTCATGGAGGCAGGCAACTATCTGAGCAATAGTATGGGGCTGTGGACATCAACCCACCAGCCAAGCTATAAAAAAGAAAGTTGAAAGTTGCAAAAGATAAAGTGGAGGGTGTGAGCTCACTCGGTCTTTACTCATATTTTCCAGGCTCGGTATTTTTAGCTTTTAGAGATGGAAAATGTTTGAACGTTGATGTCCACATCATAAAAACCACTATCAGCCTCAGACTCAACTGACCCCTTTTGGCTGTACTCAACAGCAAGACAAAGGGCTAAATGTACAATGCAAAGAGGATGTGCTTCCCCTTCACTTCAGCGCTAAGGGACTTTGGAGAGACAATGTAGGGAAGCCTGCCACTCTGCCAAGCATGGGGTCTGTATTCTGTAGATAGAGGGCTTCTCTCTCCCCCAGCTATCAGTCTGGTGCCATCAGTAAGGGCTATATTTCATATTTTAAATTCATCGAAAAAAATCCTTTCTCTAGGGTCGACTTCTGAGGTAATTTCCCACAGGAAATTGTCTTTGTTACTCCAAGCCTCAGTTAGGCCCTGTCATGTCCCCTTGATGTGCTTTACAACACAGGTTGCATGTATATCCATGGGCAGTGTGCCATGCTGCTCACATGTTAATCCCACAAAAATCATTTGTCAAAAGCAGCGTTCAATTCCTCTGTAGAAAATAGTCTGGCTTTTGGATTACACTGACTGTTGGTACTAAGGAGAGAAAAGTAATTGAAAACCTCTCTGAGTATGTCCACAACACTCTTGCTCTGCTTGTAATTAAGCCCTATTTCTGCCTATATTGACTCTTGCATAAAAATTCGGTTTGTTGTTCACCTTCTCTTAACTCTTAACTCTGTCTGCTTGTCCATTGTCCTTACACTGACAGTTCCTCAGGGCAGGGATTGTCCTTTTTTTTTTTTTTTTTTTTTTTTTTTGAGTGCCTGGAATGCATTGGCACATCCTGGGCACCTCTGCAAACAAATAACAGGAGAAAGATGTCACGTGTTGCTGTAAAACAGAGTGGAAGCAAATGGCCAGATGTATCTTCAGGACTAGCTAAAAGCCCAAGCATGGGTCTTAGATTGTGGCATCATTGCCAAATATCAAACTTGTATGGTGCCAGTGAAGAAAAGCAGCCCATTAGGGGGTTTCTGTTCTGAGTCACTGCCATTTGGGACCTGGATTAAAGTCTGAGGGGACAGGGTGGCTATTTCATTCCTGTCCAGGGCAGATTGGCTTGGACAAAGAGACCTTGGGTTGACCTGAGCTCCAAAGTAAAAGCTAATGGGGAGATTCAATACTCCAAGCAATACCTAAATTGTCCTGGAAGTTCCCCACAATGTTTGTAGTTGTGACTTGGGAACAACTGCAGTAGCAACAGCCTCTGAACAATCCATTCTTGATTCTTTTCATTGGTATATTCATAGACATCAAGATGAGAAGGGACTATTAGATCACCTAGTCTGACCTCCTTTATATCACAGGGCATTACATTTCACCAAGTTACCCCTGTATTGAGCTCAATTTCTAGTTTTTAACTAAAGCATACTTTCCAGAAAAGCATCCAGCCTTTATATGAAGACAACAAAAGATGGAGAATGCATCACTTCTCTTGGTAGTTTGTTCCAATGGCTATTTACTCCCCCTGTTTAAAAAAAAAAAAGACAGCTTATTTCTAACGTGGCTTCAACTTCCTGCCATTGGTTCTTGTTATGCCTTTCTCAGCTAAATTAAAGAGCTTCTCCGCTAGTTTAAACAGTATTTCACATAAGACTGAATGGAGGTGGGGCATGTTTAAGCAGTTCTATGTGGACTTCCATCATAGCTGCATGCACTGAATAAAGATACTAATTCTTCACCTTAATATTAAGTCTTCAGGGCTCCATATTCAAAGATCCAAGCCCCAATTTCTCTCTTTTAGGTTGATTTTGCACCCCTAATATTTGTCTGAATTTTAAACTGATATGTGGGTTCAGATCAGAATCTCTAATTACCTGATTTCCATCCATAATCATATAGTTAAAGACTCTGAATTGTGATGGAAACTGAGCCCATAGAAAAGGAGGCTGCTCTTTTGGAACTATGGCCCTTAGTAAGTCAGTTAAATGCCCCAAGTGATTGACACGACAGGACCCTGTTTTCTTTTAAGTAACCTACTGTAAAGATTCCATTATCAGACTGGAACATCATGGCTGTCATTCTACTGAACCCCAAGCCTCTTAGAGCTTCATGACAGCAGCAGACAGAGAACTCCGCTTTTTCTGCTCCAGAGCAACAGGACTCCTTTGATTTTCATGGGCGCTTACCTGAAGACCTGCTCCTACATTTACTGAAGTTAATTAGAATTTTCCTGTTACTTCATTGTGTGTAAGAGCCAAAGTAACATCCTTAGTATTGGTTCCATAGGCATTTACAATTCATACAAGGCTTTGTTTTCATTAATCACATCTTCCCCTACCCACTTGCAACTCACTATGCCCCTAATGGGCTGTAAACAAACGCTACTAGCTGATTCAAAGATCTTTTTTGAAAATTTTATCTAACTTTTTAAAAGCACTCTCAGGCAAACATAGCCCTACAATAGTCTTACCAGTGAGCTTTTTGTTTGTTTGTTTGTGTATTTCTTTTCCTTTTTTTCTTGTGATCCTTGGTGTATTTTTCTCTCCAATTTCTCTTACACCTTCATTTTTTTCTTAAAGAATTTTACTTGTTGTGGCTACTTTTTAAACAAATAGAGCTAGTTTACTTATTGCATGAATATAATTGCATGAATATAACAAGTGGTTAGTTATATTGATAGATATATAGGTTTATAGGTACTCAGATACCATGATGATGAGTGCAGACTAAATAGGTTAGATTAATAGATAGATGCACAGAGAGAGAGAGAGCTTTGAACCTCACTAGGCCTTTTTTTGCCATGCTCTCCAGCTTGTCTCAACAGTCCATCAGACTGGTTTAGCTGGTGAAATTTTTTATATCTTAAGTACCATTACATTCAAAGTAGCTGCAGCTATACCTATCTGAAAGCAGAAGATGATCCCATGAACCAGGGGTTCTTTTGGTTTGAGCCCTTGATTTTAGTGAAGTTGAATCTGTTGCAAACATGGAAAGCAACACTGCTTTCTGTAACTGCAAAGACTTGATTTCCCATCAAGACGGATCTGACTTTTGGAAACATCTGCAGCAGAGGAAGTGACCTCCTAGTTTTGCCCAATAGTGTGACCCAGGCAATAGGAGACCACAAGAGTCATGCAGAAGGAAGAAGAGGAAACTAACCCACATTTCAATAGTGCTAGACATATATTATTTAAGTTAATACGAGTGCATCTGGGCCATTAACATCTACCTTGGCTGTGTTGGGCATCAAGAGCTGAGCATACAGTGACTTCAGATACCCAGGAAATGTATTAATGGCCTGTTAGTAATTCTCCTAAAAGCTTATAGCTATGACATTGCAGACCCTTTATCTTAAAATAGCCTTTTAGAAAGAAATAAGAAATACTAGATCCAAATCTTGACATCCTTACTCAGGCAAAACTGAGTAAAGTCAAAGGGCCATTGTGTGAGATGCTGAGATCAATGGGAGAGGCAGAGTTAGGTTACTGCAGATGCTCAGCGCCTTGCAGGATTTGGCCCAATGAGAGTTTTGCCTAAAAATCTATTTGGTCCTTTATATTTAGAAATATTAGATTGTTCCGCTCTTGTAATTAGGAAGGTCTTTCAATGTTCATTTACTATTGTCACTAGAGTGAGTAGAAGGAGTCAGACAAGCAGCTATTCCTTGAGCCAATTCTCTTGCAACAGAGAAGAAGCTTAGATCCTAGCTTAGACCACATTGTCTAAGGCCCCATTTATGGTTTGAGAACCACCTATGCCCATCCCTGGTATTCAGTGCAGGGTTGGGGTCTATATGATGAAAATGGTTGCCTAAACACTGGTGACCACCAGCAGAAGATGCAGTGGTCAAATAAACCTCCTACTGTATTGTTCCTTAGTACCCTGAAGAACAGCCACCCTGGTGCAGTTTGCTGAAAGAGTCAGTAAAAAATTCAGGATTTTACAATCTTTCTCTGTTGAAAACTGGGATTTTCCAACACAATATGCTAATACATCACTCACAGGCTGTAGACTAGCCAGAACCAAGGGATTAGCCTAATTTCTCTTGTCACATGAGGACTGGGAGCACATTTTTGTGTCTTAAATCCTTTTCCCAGAAAGCAATTGGGTGAATGTTTAACACATAGAAATTAATAACTGTGAACTGGTGCATGCCCTAGGTTGGGAGATGCCCATTCCCCACTCAGAAGTTGTGCTCTTATTTCTAATCTTCTATCAAGACTACATAGATGGCTAGATATATTTATTTATTTCTATTGGACTTGATTGTCCCAGCCCTCATTTGGCTGTGCAGGGGAGCAAGAAAGAGAGACATTACTATGTACAGACACTTAAAAGTACAGGATTTGTACGACACACAAAAGCTAACATGGTCCTTGCTCATAACGAGATGCGTATAATAGGCTAGAAGGTAACTTTACAATCTGCCCTGGGTAAGGAGTGTCCTGTAGTTGATTTAAAAGTCAGGAAATTTTTGGAGAGGACAGGGCTTAGTTCACCAGTAGCTCTGAGGACAGAACAAGGTGCAGTAGGCCTTAAGCTGAAACAGGAAACATACTGGTTAATTATTAAGAAACTATTTTGGGGCAAAAATTCAACCTTATGTAATCCAACTGAAGTCAATGGAGTTTCAAGGGGGCTGAATTTTCACCGATAACTACAACCCAGATCTTGCTCCCACTGGAGTTTGGCCATTGACTTCAAAAGAAGCAGGAGCTGGCCCTATAAGAATAGATTGATCAATGAAGCAAGCACTTCTGGCTATTGTTGGAGAATCACTGGAGATGGTCAAAGCTTGATAGCCACAAATGGAGGTTGCCTTGTGGGATAATTGCAGGGACTGGACTAGATGACCTATTGAGATCCCTTCCAGTCCTACACTTCTATGATTCACTTCTATAATTAAATCATAAATATTGTCTCCAACCAAAATAATGAAATAATGAGATTTTTTAAACTGATAAGTTATTATGAAAAGCAAAGGATCCTAGAAAACTTGGGTACTACATATTTTGACTAAGTTCACTCAACAGACACATAAGCTTCAAGGATATAGATGTCAGAATAAGTGTACTGAAGCTATATCTGGGTACCAAAGTAACAGAGGGAATTCAGAGAACTGCAACAAAATCACTTAAACAGCTGGAGGGATTGACTAATGAACTCAGTACGTCTAAGGCTAAAGAGTGACTAAGGGCAAAATACAACCTGCAAGCATTTGAATGATGTAAACATCAAGGAGGAAGGTGAAATGTTCAGTATGGACTGAGGGGAATAATTAGAAGTAATGGAAAGAATATGAACAAAGGAAACTTTAAATTGAATGTTGTAATGGTGAGATCCTTTAAATTTTGAAATAGCCACTAAAAGGAAGTGGTGAGAACCCTGTTGTTACCGTCATTTAGAACTTGCTGAGACAAAATACTGAAGTAAAATCTCTAGGGGAACAGCGTGCATAGACCCCAGGGGGATGGAAAAGATGGCCTATAGCAATGCACGTCCTTTGCATCTCTAACTTGTATGATACTAAGAGATGCAAATTCATCCCTTAAGCCTACCATAGTCATTGGAGTTACACCAGGCATTATCTTAGCTGAGAACCTCTTCAAAACACCATCACCACAGTGATTCAGCAGCAATACTGGCCATGTCTAATTTCTGTACATCACTTTCAGATTTTGCTCTACTGTGGCATGAAATATCCATTGTACTTGGTTTGCCGTGTTTAATTGCAACCCGTGAGCCTGAGAGGACCATGTGGTAAAGAGAGATAAAGTCTTTAAATAAACTTAAACATGGTTTAAAAACAGATCACACACATTATGCCAAAAGATTTAAAAAACGAAGCTAGTTCAATACTGAACCAATGAAAGCTCTTCTCAATACAAATTTCACTTAGGGAAAGCTGATTGCATTAGTTTACACCATGATTCCATTTTAATCATGATACTGACAGAGAAAATAAACAGTAGCATTTGGTGTAGAAAGGAGGGAAACACTTGCAGTGTATTAGTATGACAGATTATTCGCACAGGTGTTCTGAAGGCATTATGCATAATTTTTCATCAGTGCTGAGGGGGGTGTCAAAGAAGAAGGTTTTATCATGTGTACATGCCCTTTCTGAATCAATGAGTGAAAGATAATAGAGCTAGGGATCAGCAGAGCATACATGAAATCACACACACTTTGGACCTGATTCAGCTTATGTCCCCCCTCTTTAGGACAGCACTAAAGGGCATGCTTAATTTTAATTTTCATCTCATTGACTTCATGGGGACTTGGCAGGTGCTGAAGTGTTGTCCTGAATAGGCATGCTTTGCTGAATCAGGGCCTTTATGATTAAAGAGACAATATGCTAAATTCTGCACCTAATTACATGGGTGTGACACCCCAGCCTTGACTTCAGAGGTTGTATCTGTATGACTGCAAGCAGAAATTGTTCCAGTCTCCTCAGTTAATTCTTCAGGCAGAAAAAAGAGGTTAATTAGTTACTAGTGTTGTAGCTCGTGTTCTGTGTGTGCTTATTTACATATGCGCATTTCTGAGCTGAGTGAACAGTGAGAAAATTTTTATTCACAAATATATGGGTCACTTCTAACTAGAATTTCATTTTTTCTATGTTCTCACTCTAGTTTGTTTGCCTTTCATGAACAGTGAAGTGAGCAAAGATTTTTGTTCCTCTGAATATTTGGGGCAAACTAATTTCGGACCTGCAGCTGAGATTTTTTTTAATCACAAAGGGAGTTTTGTTCTGTGGCAAAATTAGATTTATTTTGGGTGGAGGTTGTCTGTAAAGATTAGGCCATTCTTTCAGGGAAAAAGAAACAATCCAAGGAAGTTAAGATGTCCAGTCAGACAGTTTGAACGTTGACTCGGATGCAGTTGTTGCTGTGCAGGTGCTCTCTACTATCCATAGAAAGCCAACTTGCTGCCTTATTTATGTTTCATGGGCATTGACTCTTTTGACATTAGCACCACTGATGACAAATGTTTTCATTTTCCCTTGAATAAGCAACATTGCCTCTTTGTGCCATCAACACCTCCTTCAGGATAATTGACATAGGCAGACATGATACTACTTCTCTTGTTATTGCTGTGTGACTTATGCTTCCAAAGTACAGATTCATATGTGCATTGGTATGACTTTATCATTGCCCCTTATTATAAACTGCTGTCAATTACTTTGGGGGAGCACAGTTGGTTTTATGCATTCAGAGAATTTTTTTTGTGGTCTTATTTTTTCTGAAATGACAAGATATAGACCACACTTTACGATGGGTGATTATAAAACTTGCACATGTAGGGTCATATCCTCAGCTAGTATAAATAGGCATAGGTCTTCTGAAGTCAATGGAGCAATGCCTATTTACACCAGCTGAGGATCTAGTCTGGAAATTATTTAATTTTCACCCAGTTGCAGGATGCTATACAGTGGGTTTGTGGAATGTGGTGCCCTCCATCACTGGTAGACAGAATATGATCACCTCAGTGGAAATCTACAAATCAGCTTCAAGAGCAGGAGAAGAAAATAAAGAAGAAATTAGGTTCACTATCAAAATAGTCTGAGTTCCACAACGGCTCCATAGTCCCTCACCCTGGGTCCATCAGCAGCTTCAAAATCTGAAGGATAGGACTTGGATCTGAGATTTTTAATCTGGGCACATCTCCACCCAAAACTTTTAGCAACCATTGCATATTATCTTATTACCTGAAATCAATGCATATAACCAAATGGTATAGTGATGAAAATTCATAGCCATATGATCACTGGTTGGGAAATAAGCCAACACTACTTAGAATGAATTTTGCTTCTGCATATTTATGCTTGACCAGTTTTATTTTTTTAAATAGAATTTATAACAATACTTTGCCTGTTTGTCACACCTTCCTTCTGCAGATCTTAAAGCACTGTAGAAACATGAAAGAAACCTCATTACTGTCCTGTGAGGTGGGGCAGTATTTTTTAAATCCATAGTGTGCAGACGGACAAACTGAAGCACAGTGAGGCTAAGATGACTCGCCCAAGGTCACCATGAATGTTTATGACAGAACCAGGATTACAGTCCATGTCCTCTGACTATTTTAACCTCTAAACCAAGCTTCCTTTCTGTATGGTGGAATTCTTCTCTGATAGATTATTGGGGTGATGAGAAAAATCTTTTTTCTCATCCCTTGAGAAATACATATGAATAATTCATGGGATCTTCTGTGCTGCTGTACAGTGAAGGGAGAAAATAATACTTTAAACCAATACACGCATAAGTGTTGTGCCATTATTCTCTAAAGAGAGATAACATTCATCTCGTAAACATGCTGCTTAATGGAAAGTGGCAGGCAGACCCCACCTAAAGCTTGCATTATGCTTCATTAAGCAAGAGAAAAGGTGATTATTCAAGTTGGGTTGCAAAAGACTATTTTAGATAGGCAAATACAGACTGCACACTGTAGGGTGAGCCGTCTGCTTCCTGGGCTACTAGCAATATTGAAAACTGAAACCTTAGGAGTATTAGGGCAGATCTACACTGCCAGCAAAATTCCGTGCAGAGTAGCTTGTGTAACTTCTGTTGACTTTGTAACTTCCCTTTAGCATGCCGTCTCAACTGTGTTGCACTGATGGGAAATGCATTCCCGTCAATGCAGCGCTATGCTTTTTGGGGAGTTGCTTTTACTAGATCGACTTCCAGATTGATTGAGCATGTCTTCGCTGCCACTCAATTGAACTGAAAAATTGATCTAATGGCGTCAAATTCGCCGCCATCAGTGTGTACATAGCCTTAGTGTCAATAATTGTACTAGGGTAACTCCTAGTGCTCCCAGCTGAGATTGGACCCCATTGTGCTAGTTACTGTTCAAACATGTTATAAGAGAAAGTCCCTGCCTGGAAGAGCTTACAACCTAAATAGACCAGACAGACTCATGGTAGGAGGAGAAATAGAGGCACAGACTGGTGAAGAGACTTTCCCAAGGTCACACAGTCTATCAATGGCAGAACTGGGAGAAGATGCAGGTCTCCTGACTCCTAGTCTGGTACCCTATCCACTAGATTATTTTGCTTCTACCTAAACCTGATCTGTTTAGAGAAAATACCAGGAAATGAGAGCACCTGGAAAATTTGAAGAGATGGGATATTGTAATAATCACTTACCCACTCAGGTTGTCGCCTAGATTTCAAATGAGAGCAGCTTAAGAGACTGACCAGCTTCCAAATGGATTCTTAAATACTATGTGCTTAAATGCTGAGCACTTGGATGTCCCATTGAACACCCATGTGCTTTAGAATTGCCTTGATAGATGGAGAGATGGACATTCCTATTTTAAATAGAGTTCCCTGTGTTATTCTAAACAAAAGAGAATCTAGACTTCTTCAGAGCCTTTTACAGAGCCCACCACACTGACAGTACTTAACCAGGGCCAAATTGTGCCACCTTCACTCACGTTGACTAGTATCTTACTCCTCAAATAGCCCCATTGTTTTCAATAGGACTACTTGAGGGAATCAGGTTCTACACAAGGTAGATAAGGGTGGCAGGATCTGGCCCCAAGTAAATAAATAAAATAGTATTTTCCTTTACTTTCCACATGAACAAATCTTTTTCTTTAGTTTAAAATCAGAACTGCATCTTTGCTAATCTCTGTTTATCTGTCTGTCTAATCAATGTATGTTGCATTCATCCCTTTGGCATCTGAACTTACATGTGAGCCTTTGCCATTTGGGGCTGGGAGTTACATGTGGGGCCAGCTATTTCCCTCCATTCTCCTGCTCTCCCTACTTTTGCCAGGCTGGAAAAGGACAGAAATCCAGCTACATACATGCAGCCGTTTTGATGCTACTGGACCACGGCATCTATAGTCCCTATTCTTTGCCTCAGTAACTATTCCATTTCCAGCTAAATCTATATTTAATATATAAAAAAGAGAAATACAGGTTTATCGAAGTCCTATGAAATGTATAGTCATGAGATGCATCCCAAACCATTTATTAGAAACCCAGAGCTGCTTAATTCTCCTGTGTAGCAGAGCCTGGAGCCAAGTTGGTACTGTTGATACTGTTGTTGAAGCCAGGAACATGGCAGGATCATATATTCCACACATCCAATAATTACTGGAATTGTGTTCTATCAACCAGGTGAGGACAACTTTCAGGGAAATTCCACAACATCCTCTTATTATGGAAATTCTGGCTTTTTGTGTTTTGGAAGCTATAACTTGTTTAACTTTTGTTTTTATCTGTCACTCAGATATTTGCTTCCAGATGTGGGTGACTGTCACGCAAACATCTGCTGGGACTGCTGTTTAAAGTCTCCCACAGTGATTCAGGCAATTTAGATTTTGATATATTTAATATCAACACAATGTCTGTGGGTTTGGATCTGCAAGGTCCTGAGTACCCTAAGCTTCCACTGAATTCTCTTCTTCTTTGTATTGTGGCAGCACTTAAGAGGCCTCAGTCTGAGATCAGGACTCCCATTGTACAAGGTGCTGTACACACATACATGCATACATACATACATGTATAATAAAAAAAAAACAGCCTCTGCCCCAAAGCATTTATAATCTAACCATATAATTAGAGATGGAAGCTGAGGAAGAATGTTCCAGGATAAGGCTTTTCTGAGGCTTGTCACTTCTGGGTTGTTTCTTCTCTGACACATCTATAGAAGCCCTAATATGTAAAGACTTAGCCACATAACTAGTCATTATTCACCTGAGTAGTGCCCTAATGGGCCTAGCCACACAAGGACTTCATGTGTGAATAAGGATTTACAGAGTGGGCTCCATATTACTGTACTTACTTGCACATGAATGAACCTTTTGAAGAGAGATTCATCCAGATATTGGGATTGCAGCTTTCTTTGCTTACCATTGCACTCTACTATTCCACTGAAATCAATGAAATAATAAGTCTAGTTTCTTTTAAATTCATCCTTAATGAATGTTATGGTTACAGCAAATGCAGCAAAACATTTCATGCTGCAGTATGAACACCAGATGAGAGAAATAACCTTGTAACTTACAAATACTCTAAACCACAATAGAACTACACCAGTGTATGAATGAATTAATACTGTATGTGACAGCTTATTGTTATCCAGTTTATTAATTCTGTAATCAAATCTAACACCAATTAGATAATCACAGCCATGTAACTATAATGAGACTAGTAAAAAACCCAGACAGGATGAATCACATTTAATACTTCTTACATATGTACTTCTGCATCATAAACCAGTGCAGGAGGTCAAGAAGTAAATTAGACAGAAAAGCTTCAAAACTATGGCTCTTAAATTTGAAAAAAAATCATTTCAGATCTGAAATAACTCCATGAAAGTATGTTATATATAATATTATATGGTGTTACTCATGCAAAGCCCTCAAAGCACTCCTGGATTGTAAGTAAATATTATACCTCTGACAGGTAGCTTGAGGCACATGTAGATTAAATGGTTTGCCCACAGTTATCTAGTGAACAAACAGCAGAGCTAGGAACAGAATCCAGGGGTGAAATCTTGGCCCCGTTGAAGTTAATGGGAATTTTATCATTGACTTCAATGGGTTTTGCCCAAGGAGTCCATGTTCTGAGGCCTTCTCTAGCCTCTAGACATCATATCCTGTTATATCGTATGAGATTGTATCTGAAACAAGTGGCCAAATGTTTCTGAATTTTTGAAATAAGGCAAGATTTCAGCCTCTAGTCAATCTCTCCAGAGTGGAAAGATTCAACTTGGAGAACAAGGAAACAAGTGTTGTCTGGTGAACCATCCCCAGACTGGGCATCAGAACACTTGAATTGTATTCTCAACTCTGTGACAGTGGGCAAGTCACTAACCACTCTACCTCATCTTCCCCTTTGTCAAGTGAGGAAAACTGTGTCAAAATTGTACATTGAGATCCTTTGGCAGAGGGTGCTATGTAAGTGTAAAGTATTTCATTATTGATAAGAGAAGAAGAAATATGGCCCATAAAGTGCATTGTATATAGCATGGTTTTAGGCCTTTGGTGTAATCCATGTTCTCCCATTGACAACAATCCAATTGTCCTCTTTGCAATCACAGCAGGATGACTGTAGCATGCAGAGGGTTAAGTCAAATGAGAACAGAGTCCCTCCATCAAGCTCCTGCTCATTCTCTGAGTGTAGAAGCACCTGCCTCCCTTTTTCCTTGTGAAGCATAATGGGACTTTGTTTATAAATGAATCAAGGGCTTCATTGTAAAGGCTGACAAAGTCTAATTAGGAAAAATACTGACAAGTATTATTTGTCAGTTTTATGATATGACGCTTCCTGTCATGCTTTCACCTCAAGGAACTGGATGGAGTCCAAGAGGGATCATTCCCCCTTTGCCCTTTTCATGAAGAGCTGCTTGTTTATAGGGGGAAGGGGAAATCAACCCCCAAAACAACTCAGATTAAGTAAGGTGAAGAATCTGATTTAAACACTGAGTGGCAAGGAAACTCTGAACCTGGCTGGAGAGCCAGACTCCTGATGTACCCAGCTTAACTTGTGATGTTGTGCTCAGTCTCACCAATCCAACCACCATCTACCACAAAGAGAACATCTTAAGCTACCCAGCATGTCCCTCCCATGGTGCTCTCTGGTATAGGGCTGCTCCGAATATAGTGACTAAGGAGCTGTGGACCTGCTGTTGTGAGTCAGGCTAATTAGCTGTCCATATAAAAAATTAGTTATTGGAACAACCTAAATACAAGTCTGTCTTAATTAGCCAGTTTGAAGGGGATCATGGCCTTTCAGGAACACTGAATCAACAACAAATGAGTTTGAATGGAGGTGATGGAACAAACTGATGAGTGAATTCATTGCCTGAAACAAGAGATCCTAACAGCTGAAATCAAAACTAAAATTGGGTGCTGGAACATGAGAACCTTATGGACACTGGGAAACTGAGTCAAGTAGAGAAATGACTCAGTTCAGTATTAGCATTCTCAGAGTGAGCAAAGTGAGATGGACTGAATGCAGAAGACTCCATTCAGATGGTTTCACACAGGAAGGCAGGATGATGGTCATGTAGAACACTCCTTGACCAAAAAGCAACCCAAGCTCTGCAGGAATGGGAACCACCTGACTCGTGAATTCTAAAAGTATGCTTTGTTACAAATCATGATAAAATAATTATCATCCAGGGTTACACACCTGCCTATGATCATGATAAGAAAGCAAAAGACGCAGTATACAGTAAATTGCAAGATCTACTAAACCAGATTTATGCTTGTGATATCATTTTGGTTATGGGTACTATGAATGCCCAAGTTGGTAATGACAACCTCGGATATGAGCGTTTCATAGGTAAACACAGAACTGAGAGACAGACAGACAATGGTGAAAAAATCATTGAGCTGTGAAGCACTCTTCCTCCATCCTAGGAAACATAAGCTAACATGGAAGGAAATCATATGATGGAATTCCTGAGAAATAACTGGATTACATTGGCATAAGTAGACAGTAGAGAAGATCACTGTTAGATACACAGTGTTTTACAAGGGCTGAGGTAGGCAGCAACCCCTATATTGTCATCGGAACAGTTAGAATAAAGCTAAAAAGACAAGCTAACACAAAAAAATTGGCATTTGATGTGAAGAAACTGTCTGACATAGGAATCAGGAAGGATTTTAAAATCCAGCTCTTGAATGGATTTCAAGAGCAATGGGCAATTAATTATGATATAAGAACAGTGGACTCAGTCTAAAGATGTCTGCTGAGAAGATGGACCAAGAGGATCAAGAAAAGAAGAGCAGATGTAGGCACACACACAGAAATTGACTGAAGAAAGAAAAACCTTAAAGAGGCAAGCAGAGGTAACATGACAAGAAGAACAACACACACTGCAATGGGAGTGTACAGAGAAAGAAAAAGGAGTAAAGAAGTTATGTCAGAAAGATAAGAAAGAATGTCTTGACAAAAAAGTGAGAGAAGGTGAAGAAGCACTGGTGAGAGCGGAGACTCTGAGAAACTGCTTCAGGTGTAAGTAATTGTCATCACAGCTACAGAGTCATGGTGGTATTTTAAAAGCAAAAAAAATGGAAAATTGTTTATGACGGAAGCAGAACAAAAGGGACGACGGTGATGACATTTTAATGAAGTATTCAACCAACCAAAGCTAACAATTCCAATTGATGGATGCAAAGAAGGTGAAGAATTAAACATTTCACAGCTAGAAATTTCAGAAGCAGAAATAGAGAAAGCAATTAAGCAGCTAAAAACATCAAAATGCCTGGTCAAGATAAGATCACTTTTGAAATGCTTAAAGCTAGCAAGGATGTGGTAGTATATGAATTACATACAGTTTGTAATATAGTTTGGGGGAAAGAACTCTGCCCAGAGGATTGGAAGAAAGGTCTGATCTGTAACTTACCAAAGAAAGGCAACCAACTGGTGTGCAATAGCTGGAAAGGAATAACATTACTTTCAGTACCTGGAAAAGTGTTCTGCAGTATTCTATTGAACAGAATCAAGCTGGTCAGAGATGGAAAAACTGTGTAATGAGCAAGCAGGTTTTAGAGTGAAAAGATTTTGCACAGAAATGGCTTATCTATCTGAGAAGATTAGTCTTGAGCTTCCTGGATTTCACCACAACTTTCAACTGCATTCATAGAGAGTTGCTATGGAAGATTTTATGACAATATGGGCTTCCTAGCAAGATAGTATCCCTGGTCAAGATGCTGTATTAAGGTTCAAAATACTATGTAAGGACAACTGATTCATTTGAGATTATAATTGGAGTGTGGCAAAGTTTCATCTTATTACTCCTTTTCTGCATTATGATAGATTATGTGATGTAAAGAGCAACATCAAAGAAAGATACAAGAGTTATGTGGACCAGATGAAAACTTCAAGATCTTGACTTTGTAGATGATATTGCTCTGTTGGACACAGATGAAGGAAAGGGCCACTGTCAATGTCAAATGTGATGCTGCCAAAGTAGGATTAAGTGTCAGCAGGAAAAAACCCAAAGTCATGATCGTTGAAAGCGGAGTCAGCAATGATGGTGTTTATGTGACTGCTGCTGAAGAAGATGGCATGGTTAATGAGTCTGTATATCTTGGAAGCAAAATCAGTGCTGAGGGTCGGCTTCAGAAGGAGGTGGAAACAAGAATTGGGAAGGCAAGTGGAGCTTTTTTGAGATTGGCAAATATTTGGAAAAATAAGGAGATTCACACAAGAACTGAGATAAAGTTATTCATTGTTATTATCCATATTGTTATATGCTTCTGAAACCTGGCAAGTGCTAGAAACCCATAACAGGAAACTTATTGCATTCCATCAGAGTTGCTCGTGGAGAATATTGGTGTCCAGTGATGGGATAAAGTAACTAACACTGATGAGTTACAAGGACTGGCCAAGAGATGGCAGGGACAATGATTCAATGAAGAAGGTGGGAGTGTTGTATGGCAGTCAGAAAACTGTATTCCTAGATAAGCCCTTGACTGGAGACTACTTGGTGGGAGATGGCAGGAGGGGTCACTGGCTCCCACAAGACAGCGCTGCCCCCCAACTGCTGGGGGAGGGTCTGAATCTGCTGGGAGGGGGCAACATGCCACTTACCACCTCCTGCGCAGGGTGGCAGAGCTGGCTCTGGGCAGGCTCTCTCACCCCCTGCCTCTGGCCAGGCTCTGCCACCCCCTGCCCCTGCACTAACCTGCCAAGCCCCCTGCACTTACCCACCGGGCTCTGCTGTCCCCCTGCACTTACCCACCAGGCTCTACCGCCCTCTGCACTTACCTGCCGCCCCTGCCCTCTGCACTTACCCCCTGCACGGCGCCCAGAAACCAAGTTGCAGTCGCCTGATCCTGTTGCGTACCCCGTGCGGTACTCTGAAGTACCCCCAGAGGTATGCGTACCCCTGGTTGAAAACCTCTGCCCTAGGGTTTCAGACTGGCTTCTAGAGCACTCTGTCCCTGCTGCTCCTGGGAAGATGGGTGGCAGTTTAGCCTCATTCTCCTGTACAGCAGAGCACTCAGCTACACAAGAGCTCTAACATTAATGCCCTTAGGAATTTTCCATCAATATGTTTTCCATTTCAGTAACACCAGCTTACAAAATTGGGAAGAAACAGGAGTATTTTATTGTTGTTGTTTATTTTAATGACATTAGTATATTTCAAGGTGAAATAGCTCCTGAAGCTTATCATGTCATGGCATACTTTGACCTACAGTTGATCCTAGCATGAAGCAGTGTTTACGTGATTTTGTTTGAACTTTCACAGACAGAAGGGAACATATTTTAATATACATTCTTTGCATCCATATATTTTGTTTTTATCAGTCAATGTCATAGCAGTGGAATGTGGACAGTCTGCTACGTCTCAGCTATTTATGATGAGGCTGAACTAAAATGCTAATCTCTTTTTTATGACAGTAACAAAGCGAGGTGCTGCTCTCCTTATGTCTGATCAGTGTCTGCCTATTTATTTCAAGCTGTGTGTAACAATCCCCCACACAGGTCATCAGCAGAGTTTAGTCCAGCCCTCTACTGATTGAGTTTAAGTAGTGATTCTGTTTGCTGGTAGTAGTAGCCGGCTGTTACCCTTCAGTAGGACAATCACAGTAGTGAAGGACACAGCACACCCCTTTGACAGTGTCACATGTACAACTGTGTGCCTAATTTTTGCACACAATCACCTTGCTTCTGTATGTGTGTTAAGTAGTTTGTACATGCCAGTGACCAGAATTAGCATTTGCATGCTCATTGGGTGTGTACAATCATAATAATTGCACGCCCCACAAATTAGGTACACAATTGTGTGTGTATTTTTGCATGCACAGTTGAACCTGTAGGTCTATGCCATATAATATCATTTTTGCAGATGTTTCTAATGTCTATATTAACCATTGGTACAGCTTTTGTAGCCTTAGCAGTGTTGTCAGATTTAGCTTGGTCAATTTCTGAAGAAAACTGATCTGTTATCAGTGCACTTTGCTGATAATCAATGAACTCAGAATATGCATTAAAAAGAAAAACCTCACTAGGATCAGTGGGAAAGAGGACATTATCCAAAACCTGCAATGACTCTTAGAAACTACTTCTTGCTTTTAAAACACATGGTCTTGGCCAAACTCCTTCCACAATCTGCGCTGATGCTGAAAGAGATACTGTCAGAAGTAGGTATTTGGAAGGGCAGAGGAACACCAGCATAAAACGACCTTTATTTTATGTCGTTAACATGATTTTAATGTTGGTGGGAAAGTGCCAAACCGATGATCCTGCAGACTAAATTGTAGTTGCTGTAGTACTTATATTATGGTAGCTCTCAAAGGTCCCAATCCAGATCTGTCCCTGTTGTGCTGGGTGTATACAAACATAAAAGAGGCAATCCCTGCCCTGAAGGGTTTATAGGTACAGCAAAGAAAGTGGCAGTGAAAACTTCTATGCCATGTCCATCTGTGAATCACAGATCTAATTACAGTAAAAAATATGGGAAAGGAAGAGTGAAAAGAGAAGTTTGAGAAAGGACAGGAGAGGGCAGTGGTGGCACTTTCTCTGCAGCGAAGAAGGAGCTGAGATCAAACGGGAGTCAGACACTGTAACCAGCGTGGTAGGATTTCTGAATAATCAGTGATTCCAAGGTTGACAACAAGCCACTCCCCAGTAATAGCCGTGATTCCATAAGGACAGTGAGCAGCTCCGTGTGCCAGGTACTCACCTCTTACTGTCCCAGCCTGCTCAGTGGAGCCTGGCTTTTCATATCAGTTGAGCCCATCGTTTGCACTTCTTAAATTACAAATGATTAGCAGTAATGATTGATAACAATAATGGAGTTTTGCCTCACACTACAGTGCAGGAGACATTGAGTCTCTGGTTACCTCCTCTTCTGCTTTTTTTGATGGGCTATTGGAAAGAAGATCAGAAGGGAAGAAAATGTTGATCATTATTAACAAGAAGGAAGATAAAAAAGGCCCCAAAGTGTTACTGAACTGGAGCTGAAGTAAGAGAGAAATAAGATAAAGTAACAAACTTATGGTGGGGAGATGGATGCTGGAGAGGGGGAAGTGGATGTCAGTCCAAGTTTGGAGTCACTTTGGCTATGCACCCAAAAGCTCAAATGCATTATGCACACTTGGTGGCCTAGATTTTTAAAGGAGCCTCAAACTGGCAGCCATTTGTGCAGCTGCCTGTGCCAATCACACGCATTATCACTTGTAAGCACAAATGCACATGCAAAAAGCGATTTGTGCTCAATTTATCTCTGTGAATGTATTCTTCCATTTGAGCACACAAGCAACAGTGCACAGAGCGAGGCATGGTTTGGATATTTTAGACCCTCAAATCAGCAACATTTAGCCAGAAATCTCTCTAGAATAGACACTGGTGAAATTTCTGGGATGCCCTCTTTCTGGTTAGGCGTTAATTACTATGAGCAAAAACAACAAGAGTTCTGTGGCACTTTAAAGACTAACAAATTTACTATGAGAAGACTCTATCTCAGATCTTCCCAGAACTTTCAAATCTGGCCCTAACTGAGAAGAGAAACTGCAGAGGCAAATGTCAGTTAAGGCTGTTATTAATTATTATTTGTATTTTGGTAGCGCCTAGGGCCCAACTCAAGATTGGGGCCTTGTTGTGCTGAGCACTGGGCAAAGAGACTGTTCTTGATCCAACGAGCTTACAGTCCAAATGAAAAGTACTAAACGTTTCTGAGCCTTACAAACTGGTTAGTGCATGTCAAGTTCTAAACATGGGCTATGGATTTTGTTCTTGTCTATAACTGTGTGAGGAAAAATACCAACCACAGCAGAGCAAGACCAAGGGGACAGAGCCAAGGAGTAAAGAGGATTTCAGATATTTTGTTGGTTACTTTGTTCTTTAAAATAGGCTTTTTTTAAGCCTAGAAGGTGACTTGCTTAGTGGTCACTGGTTGCTCATTCCCTGGCCTTGATAAGAGCTCCCATGGGACATGCAGTTCTTTCCAGCTTCTCCTGGGTGACTTTATCTGTGAACATCAGTACAAAGCAAAGGGGAAAGAGGCCAAGTAGGTTTGCTTAATCTCTACTGTGACAAATAATGGTGTGCTGGGCTGGCTGCTCTACAACGCAGATTGGTACAAACAATCCAACTGGCCCTTCGCGGGATCCTTGGAGGAGGCACGGTGCTGATAATTGGTCCAGACCAGTCAGTGATTTTATGTGCAAGATTCAAATAAGTTTTATTTCCTCCCAGATGCAGAGTTGTGTGCTGTCCTGTTAACAGTGCCACAGGCCACCTAGGCTAGATAGATACTGAGGCTGTGCACATTTTCCCCTTCTTAAGCAGTGGCAGAGTTTTGAAAGGCCCAATGGAGACAAGAGTCACCTCCCCAGGTTCTGTTCTATTCAGTTTGTTACACTGCCTTCATCATCGTAGTATCTGAGCCTCTTACAGTAGTCCATGAAGTGACATAACTAACATCTGTCCCATAGCATCAGGAGTGGGGGCCCCTGTCCTGAGTGCAATGGTGGGCATACAAGCAAAGACAGCTGTGCATCCAGAGTGGTGACTCCAACTGTCCTAGTCCAGGCTGTGGCACATTTCCAAGGTATTTAAGAATACTTAGCATCTTTCATCCAAAGATCTCAAAGCTCTTTACAAAGCCCTTGAGGCAGTCTATCACTGACAATGGTCATCTCCTTATCACCTTGAGCTCCCCCCATCTGCTTGTTGTATATACCTGCTATGTCCCTCAAACAGAGGGATTGCCTACACTGTGGCTGCTACAGCGGCACAGCTACAGCCGCTGTAATGACATAGCGTGGACACTTCCTACAGTGACTAATGGGTTTTTTTTCATCACTGTAGGTAATCCACCTCCTCGAGCAACAGTAGCTAGGTCGACAGTAGCCATATCTACCCTAGGGGTTAGATTGGCATAGCTTCAGTGTTCAGGGGTGTGATTTTTTTCAGCACTGTTGTTATGCCAGTCTAATTTTTAAGTATAGACCAGGCCTAAGATTGCAAGCTCTTTGGGGTGTGGGCCATCTTTTTGCATATGTACAGTGCCTAGCACAATGTACTGCAGCAGTACAAATAATAAAGATGGGTGGGCATTATTAGTCCTATTTAAATGGAAAAACAGAGGCCCAGAGGGCTCAAACTGACTCATCCAGGATCAAGCAGCCAGTTAGTGACTGAGGAGCTGGGACTAGAAGCTAAGTCTCCTGAACCCCTGTCCTGTGCTTTAACACTGCAGCTTAACACTGCCTCTCCTCTTCTTCTGTGATCTCAGAAATGAAAGTTTCAGTGCAAGCGAAATGAAAATGTTGATTAGAAATGAAAGTGAAATGACAGTATCTGTCTACCAGGCAGGGCAGCAAGAGGGAGAAGTGCCCCCTCCCATCTGCAACTGCTTCAGTAAAGAAGTAAAAGGACTCAGGTGACACAGATCCCTCCAATGGGGTCTGTCCCCCTCCTGCCCTCTCTCCATCTCCCTCTGCTGAAGGACAATTCAATCCTTGTTATTTCTAATGGAGCTTTGAAGGACTCTGAAGCCCAATCCCCCTTGAGGACAGAACAGGTGGGTTAGGCTGGAGTAAGTCATGTAACTATATAGTCAAGCAGATAGAGGTAAAATGCTCTGCAGAATGAGGCCGGGTGGTCCTTGCAGGCCTCGATGACCCTTTTTTCTCACCCTAATTACAGCAGTCTCGCTATGGGCTGGATTGTTACAGGATCTTATGCAGGAGACAGTGGGAGTAGCAGAAGGATCCTTTCCAGCCTTGTATGTTCCACATGAGAACCTGCCAGAACTGCAGTCCCTATGCTAGGGGTACATAGGGACTGCTCTCCTGATGCACTCCTAGGGTCAGAGGACTTCTGTGTAAATGGGGATCCAAGTGTTGATACCATGGCTTGACTGGATGCCAAGAAATTTGACACTGTGTTGCCAACTCTTGCCTGTCTCCTGATATTTTGTTTTGCATGAAGCCCCAGCTTCTGGAGTCATGTGATTATGAGAATCATTTTCTTTTAAAGTCTCTAACCCTCATGGTTGCAGAGAAAAGCTTGAAAATGTGACATGTTAAAGACTCAAACCCAGCTGGGGATGAACAAAGTAGAAAGTTCTAGGCTGTGGATCAAAGAATTTGTCCCAAGTGGGTACAGAACAGATAGCATTTGGGAATCACTGGTTCACATTTCTTATGCACAGGGGAGTTTTAATCTAATCAGCAGCCCTTGTGTAGCTGGCAGCAGCAATCCACGGTGCCCAGCCTAGAAGATGCATGTGGTAGTTAGCAGAGCTGGTTGAAAAATGGGAGGACTTTTTGCAAAAATTTTATCTCTATTTGTCAAAAAATTATGAAATTCTAAATTTTCCAAACAGCTCTTGTGTTCAGTTACTTAGTCCCCTGTGCGTAAAGAATAATCAGTTATCAGAAGTGGCTCACTTATTTTCTGCTTTTAAGATAAGTGCTCAGCCAGTGAGATTTGTTTTGATGCTGCAATGAATCTCTCGTTTTTCTCATTGGCTGAATATGTTGTCACTCGGTATGCTGCTGGGGAGCTGTATGGCCAGATTTCTTGGACAAAACCGATTGAGCCTGCTTCTGTAGTTTGGAATCAATTAGGATGAATTTAATTATTAAGGAAAGCAGATGTTTGATTCTTTTTTGTTAACTATACTCCAGACTCTGTTTTGTTCACTCTAAACAACAGGAGGGGTGGCTGGTCTAGCCACAGAATTGTAGCCTGGATTTTTCCTGAAGTTCAGGGTCTCTCAGATCCAAGTTTGGATCTTGTTTTATGCAGAGAGGGAGCCACAAGATTAAGTATGGATCTGAGTTTGTATTCCAGGTCCCAGAAAAATTCTTGGGGGTTCATGGCTGGGGTCTTGTTTCAGGCCAACCTCTACTATATGCACAAGACTAAAATTCTAGCCTGAAATGATCATTAGTCAGACAAGAAGTCTGAGGAGTCTTGGGCTTGGGGAAGGAAACTAGGGGCTGAGAATGGAGGATAATAATGAGGAGAGGGAAGGAAGCTAGAGGGTGAGGTACAGAATCAGCAATATTCCCTTATACAAAAACTTCTTCTTTTTGTGTGCCATTCCCACCAGCCGTCCCCAGTCAATGTGGGTCAGTGTTTTTATTTTTAAACTTGCCATTGATTCATAGAAAAGGTCTGATTATGAAATGTTGGAATCTTCCACCAGGAAGAGGAAACCTCCCCAGTGAGTGACTGTCTGAATATCCAAGACAGGGAAGAGGTTAATGTTTGTGCAGCTTATCCCTAGGAATTGCCGGTAACCAGGAAACAGTACAGAATGCAGAAACCATGGGACCAGCTGGAGCCTGCTGGAATTCCATTCATTTTGGCAAAAGTGCCTGTGGTCTCTGGCTCTGACATCACTTCTTTTTCCGTCACAGAGGACTGCCTCCGCCATTTCTCCCTTTTTATTTTTCTCTCTCTCCTTTCAGTCAACTCAGTGACTGACTCAGATTTATGAGCACTGAAGAGCGGCGAGCAGTGTTTCATGTACCACATGATTGGTGATAACATGAGAGGACACCATGTTTCTAAGGCTAAACGGTCTATTAAGAGAACTATTTACAGGGGTGCAGCAACTGCAGCTAGCATTCTAGCCATGTGCACACAGACTGGCTTCCTGATGCCTTCTCCAAACTCTGTCCTGTGGCAACCTGTGCTCCTCGCTCTGAGTTCCATGCAGGTTGCTACAAGCAGGGGCAGTTCATGTGTACACACAGGGCCTCATCCCCTGCTCCATTGCACCAGTGTCAATGACAAGTAACTCCACTGAAGCTGATTCAGTTACACCAGGGAAAGACTTTTATTATGAGAGGAGACCCAAGGCCAGGAAGTGAACTATTTCTGTTGCTGACCTGAAGTAGCATGATGTACCCCTGAGAAGACAGTCCACTGTGCTGGACTCAAATGAAGAAGCATAGTCCTGTGGTTAAGGACACTGGATTGTGATTCTGAAGAGTTGGAGTAAATTCCCAGCCTTGTCACAGGCTTCCTGTATTATTTACTCTCTGTTGTCTCTTTTGCTCTTTACACAACAGAAAATGTGAAGAAATCACATGGGCATAGTTGGATCCTAAATAACGGTGTTCACCAAATATGCACAACACGCAAGGTCTGGCTGAATACATATTGTGGCTCTGATTGGTTTTTGGCAGCTTCTAAAACAGAGGGAGTGCCAGTAGAGGTATCACAAGTTATTTAAAGTTATACTACCCTATTCCTATACCCTGCATTCTGGGCCTCAGTTTCTCCCAGGGTTTCCCCAAGCATAATTTTTTGGGGGCCAGTGCAAACTTGTAACATGGGCCCCCTCCCACACATGTACCACAATCCCTCATCCCATATATACAATCTCATGAGTCATGAAAAAAGTTTGAATTCTAAAATTACTGTTACATATTCTACATTTCTAAAAAATGCCCCCTGCCCCTTTTTGCTATTTTGGTTTAACATGACACCCAGCCTGAGAGTCCCACAAGTCTGCTGACTATTTAGTAACTTTTTGGTCATTATAAAGGTAATATATCCTGTCAATGTCTTGATTTTTTTATTCTAATGGACCAATGTGACTGCAAACATTTTATAATTAGGCCAATTAACTTTAAAGCTTTATTTTTCTGGCCTTTTTCATTGCAAAATCATGAATTAGCTCCCCAAAGTCAATTTCTCTTGCAAGTTCACACTCAGTAGACAAGATAGCTAAGTGGCTTAACCATTCTTGCCCCATTGTAGAACTCCTGCAGTTTTTGATGAGTGCTAGCTTGCTGAAACTTCTTTCAGCTTCTGCCACAGTTACTGGCAGTGTGGAAAAAATCTGTAGGCCTATGCACACTTCACTGAAAATTAGTTGCAGTTGTTTTTAGTAAATCTCACTTAATAAGATAAGTGGGGGGAGTTCATATTCTTTTCTAAAAGTAGACTTGAAGATTTTTTTCAGGTGCAACATTTCACAAGGAAGATTCTTAGAAAGATCTTAAGTCTTAAACATAATTTTAATTGATTGAACAACAGTGTGACAGTTTGGGGAATCTGTTTTTGTACAGTTTATGAATTCTGGTTGATGTTATGAAGTTGATGTTATGAAAATTGTTTTATCATGAAATGCTGTGTGAATGTGGAATCCACCATTTGTTGACAGGCAAGAGCACTTTTCTCCCAGACTAGACACAAAGGAGAGTCATTAACCTTAATGACTATGCCCTGGAATGAACAATTGGTATGCTAAGGACTTGGAGGTTGACTGGAGCTAGGAGAAGCTGCTTCCTCCAGCTATGTGCAGGGGCTGGTGAAGGGGAAAGTGGAAAAACAACCAACAAAGGAACGAGGTATTGAGAGGGGGATATATGAACTTGAAAGACTCCCTAAGATAGGAAGAAGATGCTTTGAGCAGAAGACAGAAAGAGATGGACAAACTTTCATAGGGGAGGGGTGTGGTTTAACTGCAGGACCAACCAAGGTCAAAGACTAGCTGCATTAGAGAAGGTTCCATGTTTCAGAAGAGAGATCTTGGGCTACAGGGGAAGGATCCTGGGCACCCGGGAGGACTCTGTCCAACATCAAAGAACTCTCCAGAGTAGTGAGGAAACTGAGGC
The DNA here is from genome assembly GCF_026122565.2 of Emydura macquarii macquarii. Classification (NCBI taxonomy): domain Eukaryota; kingdom Metazoa; phylum Chordata; order Testudines; family Chelidae; genus Emydura; species Emydura macquarii. The sequence continues at coordinate 14,042,008 of NW_027131620.1, forward strand.
AGGGGAAATACATGTAGGTGTGTTTATTATTTTGCCTAGATCTGTGTATCTCTTTCGCTTCTAAAGTAAAGAGCAATGATGTTTTACAATCCTGTGCTGAGACCATCTGTGTGTCTGTTGCTATTGCATGCCCCTGAAGAAGTAAACTATAAACCGGAAGGCTTACACCTTCAATGGGTTTCTGGGGAATGTGCAAGAACTGCTGGGGAGGCTTGGTGAAGATAGTACTAGTTTCAGGGCCCAGGCAGTCGGATGGCAGGTGGATCTCAACTGCCAAGAGGGGAGTCAGATACAAAGTCTGCACCTGGACTGGATGCATAGGGGTCCAAGGCCAGGGACAGTGCCTAAACTTTGCACAGCCCAGCCAAAAAAAAAAAAAAAAAAAAAAAAAAAAATAGAGGTATTCAGTGGTTACATCCCTCACAGCAGTCTGGTGAGTGAGCTCAGCTATAGCTGTGACAATCAGCACCTAATCTGATAGGACTGAACGGGTTGTTTTTAAATAAAAATTCTCCACAGCATCACAAGTTTCACAGGATATGCATAGCTGCTATGAGTCTATCCCATTCCATCCCCAAACTAACAGGGGCAATACACTGTTATTACTAGTGTTCACTGATTATTAAATGATTCTCAGCTTTGTGAGCATGAGCTGTGGTTTAATAAACTGTGTCTGTAATGAGTTAGTCATGGTAAAATGCTGCAGTGTGGATGTAGCCATCATAGGAAACAGCTGTAGCCTGCAACAGTGTCAGAAAAGAAATGGATGGAAAATGGCTTTTGCAGAATTTTGCACTGCCTGTCACTGAGCTAATTTTGGAATAGCCAGAATATTAGATAACTGCAGTACCTGCCTTGATATGCAAATGTTAGCCAGAGACTTAATCTATAATGTTGTTCTATACTTATTTAATCTCAATTTTTCAGAGTGCCTTTCTAATTAGTTCAAAGATTCTCCCTCTTTACTTATGTATACACGTGTATGCATGCGCGTGCACACACACACACACACACACACACAATCTTTATCTATATGGAAATAGACCAGTGCATATGCTCTCAGCCTCATTGTCAGACCCTAGGTAGGTTTCCATGCCCACAATATCCCCAGTAGTGTGTGCACATAACAATATGGACTCCTATCTAGCTATGTGATAATGCAAATCAGGGACTTGCATGATACCTACAGAGCTGCTCGGACAATACAGCAATGGTCTGTGAAACACATAGTTTATGATCTATTCGGTGTTCTCCCCTCCAATATGGGTGAATATGGTACAAACAGCAGATCATAAAGCCTAGTGAGGAGAGCAGGAAAGGAGAGGCACATATCAGTACAATAGCACACAGGAGCTCAGCACTCAGTATGCATTCAGTGTACTGAGCTCTTATGAAATTGTCCTGTTAGCGGCAAAGTCTTAAGCAAACTAATAGTGTTAAACTCTGAGAAAACCATTAAATGTTTTACAACAATGGGATTAAGAAGCAGCATGGGCTAAGTGTTTTTAAATTTGAGTGCTTAAAATCCTAAGGAATTGACCTGGTTTTCATGGATTTGGTGCACCCACAACAATCACTGAGTTGAGTGGGAGCTGCTGAGTGCTTGGCCACTTAATGAGGTGCCTGCCATTAAACCCAGGGAGCCTGAAGATGTTGGTCTGGGTTTTTAAGCAGGCAGCTCATCATTTCAACCCAATGGCATTGGGGGGCAGCCCAAGGACAGCAGTGACATTCTTAAATGCCATGAACTTCAGAGGGGAGGTGTTTGGTAGCCTTTGTTTTTGCAAATTGCTTTGGGAGCCTCAGTGTCTGCTCCAGACCTTAGACCACACCCTTAAGTGGTGCAAATTGGCACAACTCTCATTTGTGTCAGTGGAGATTCTGGCCCTTGTTTTTCAGTGTCCGGCATGAACCTCGCTGTGAGAGTAAAAAATGAAAGCAACAGAAGAACAGGGACCAAGTGCTGAAGGGGTGGCAACTGTCCTTGTGTTCTGTGTTTGTACAGCACTTACCACACTGGGGTCCTGGTCTGTGACTAGGGCTCCTAGGTGCTACTGTCGTATAAATAATTGTAATAACAAATGATAAGGCTGGGCTGCGTTTGCCTCCCCAGTCACAGATTTCGCCATTTCCCACTGGATGGGGGTGCACTACACAAAGGATGAACATTGTCATCATCGCAGCTAGAACTGGGAAAAGACCCATTAACTGTGCAGCCTCAGGAACTGAGGTCCAAGGCATAAATACATAGTTTAGGAGTTAAGCCAACTGTGAAGATGCTCTGATGTTCTTCAATGGGTTATTTAAGGAGGATGGAACAAACACCCTTCCACTCCTGCTGTCATTACTTAGCAGTTTAACTTTAAACATTTTTTTTTCTTCACATTTATACACTGTTCTCTTCTGCCTTCTCCATGGTGTGGTATGAGGAAGCCACAGCCACTGGAAGAATGTCTTTAACGTCAATCAGGGGCTGATGAAAAGGCAGCCCCACCCTCCCTCTCATGGTTTGGATGTGTCATCTGGACAATAAATATTAACCACAACTAATCCAAAGGATTTTTTTATTAGATTATTTAAAGACTCATTTGTCCTTTCTAGTTTCAAGATCTTTCCCTGTTTACCACATCAACTTATCCAGTTCATACCGGAAAGATATGATCATTCCAGTCCCTCGCATCATCCAGAGAGCTCTGATGCTTTCCTGCCTTCTCTCCCATCCTCTCTCTCTCTCTCTTCGCTACCCTTCTGTCTTCTGCCAAAACTTCCGCATATGACAAACGGCTTTCACAGCTGAAACTTTGATGTTCCATTTGAAATTCCAGCACAAACTTAGACCAGCATTATCACCAAGGGCTACAGCCTACAACTACTGCACTAGATCATGTATGGCTAGTACTGTGTATGAGATTTGCATTTAAGGAACTGTTTGTGGATGAACTAAAATGTATAGATGGCAAATGGTTGCATATTAATTCTCTGGAGCAACAAAACAAACTACATATTGATTAGGGGTCAGTCCAGCAGTCATTACATTCACATGACCCCCATCAAAATCAATGGGACTGCTGTAGGATCATGTGTTAATCTTTGTTTATTTTCAAACACAAACTAACCTACCTGCTGCTGGGTTAAGGCACTTGTACTTAACACCCCAATGAGATGTGGCAACAGGATACCCAATAAACCATTGGGTCAAAAATGTTCAAACTTGGGTGCCCAAAGTTAAGCATCTAAATAAAGGTTGTTTAATTTTACAGTCAAGTAAGCACTCAAATTGTGTTCGAAAATGAGTTGCATTATATTATCACTTCATATATCTGTGCACAGTTGTCATATTGCTCCTTTGTCTCCTCTTGTCCATTCAGTAGAAAGTGCTTGTCACCTTGCCCCTGTTATTACTTAATATTAATAATAATAATTTGTATTACAGCAGCAGCTATAAGCCCTGACCAAGATGAGAGTGGAAACAGAGGCACAGAGAAATGACGTGTTTTGCCCAGTCACCCAGCAGGTCAGGAGGTAGGTTTTTAAAATCCAAATACATTGTCTATCATGTTATTCTGGACATCAAAATAAGGTTTAAAAATGCTAACACAAACACCGTGACATTTCAGACAAGGCTGCAAAAACTGTGCGCAGGAGCTACTGGTGGTAATTGTGTGACCACACATTTCAAGTAAGTCCTAGAGGAGTATAATGTGCTGAATGATGACAGAGAATCATGGCATACCACAGCTTCCTGTCTACCTCCTTGAAGTCAAGAATTAATGGTCTGTTCTGATCATGCAGTTTATCATGGGGGTTTAGGAGTATTCTCTGCATTTGCTCCAATTTTCTTCTTTGTTGTTTCTTAGAAAACTCTTAAAATTTCCAAACGTAATAAGAAATAATAATAATGAATAAGAATAAGAATTTGTATTATGTGGGAGATAACAGATAACCTCACAAAGGTTGGAGAATATCCTGGGGAATTACATTTAAAAATCTATTGCCCCTGAGTCCAAGAGAGTAATCTGAGGCCTGGTTCACACTTACATAGCTGTGTAGGTTAGGAGGGTGACAAATGCAAGCCCTTACTGACGGCTGTCTTGGCAAAAGCTCTAGTGTAGATGCAGTTTATACTAGCAAAAAAGTGCTTTTGCATAGCTTATTCCATTCAGGGAACTGGTATAAGCTCTGCTTTGATGTGTCTCTATTAGGAGTAGACAGGAATACACTGTCTAGTGTAGACAAGGCCTGATCATATTTGCAGCAATAGTTGTAACATACACAGGTAAGAGCTGCTGTTGCTATTGTGAATAACTTCTGAAATGGTGTTTATATACACTGGACACTGAGGCTTTATCTGGGCAAGGTGTTATGATAGCTTCCCAACAGGGGCCGTTATAGGCCGGTAGTGTGCTCATATATAGGGTAATGTCTAGGAACATAGAGGACTCTACTTTCAGGAGATGCTTGATGGGAGAGGACAATATATATATGGAGGAAGGAATAAAGCCTGAATGTTGAAGTATCTCAGCTCTATCCTTTAGTGCTTAAACATTGAACGTCGAGGTTTAAAGATGTGTTGTTATAACACATTAGCTAACGTGTTTTGAAAGTTCTGTTTAGACAAGGTATGCAACTTTTAGCATGTGCTAAGCTGATCAAATTAGGCCACATCTATACTAAGAACAAGGGTTTTGGGTTTTTTAACGTGTTAGCTGGCCAAGATAAGTCCTAAGGGGAGCCTAGAATTTACTTCAACTAGCTACATTTGTTAAAGCTACACTGCAGTTTACCTTGTCTATGCTAGGATTTTAATGCTATTTTTTTTCCTAGCGAAGACAAGGCCTGAAAGGCTAGGCTTTAATTTTATCAGTTTTGCATGTATCTACACTGCCCTGTCTACACTGCCCTGTCTACACTGGGGTTTTTTAAGACATTGTCTACACTTGTGGCAGCGTGTAGGGTACATGTAGCTACACATAGCAGTGAAAGGCAGGCTACATCCACACTTGCTGTGCTGTGTAGCTACACATGGCAGTGGAAGGCTCCAGTGGCAGGGAGTTATTACACTGCTGAAAAAAGCAGTGTAGACATGGGAGGCAAAGCTTGGGAGTGTCGAGGGCTTTGTTGGGTACATACCTAGGGTTCAGGTGTGTAGGGCACTCTACTCTACTCTATTTGCGGAAGGCAAGCAGTGCCTTACTGCCTACCCTGCTATTTATATCTACGCTAGGTCATGCTGTGTCTGTGCCTTACACGACCCCGTAAGTGTAGAGCTTCCTAAATTGGCTAGCTAGTATGTTCTACCAGCACACCTTTAAACCGTAGCCTAGACAAAGCTTGAGAAGAGAAACAAGTTCCCAAACCTGCACGCAGGAGTAGTCCCATTGAAGTCTGTGGACAAAGGGCTTGGCTCTGTAAGGTGCTACCAACCTCCGACTGCCAGTAAAGTCACTGGCTCACGAGGGCACTCAGCACCCTATGACACTAAATCCTGAAGCCTCACTTCGGTTTCTGTTCAGTCCATTCTCAGGCATTGGCTTTATTGGGAGCTTTGCCTGAGTAAGGACTGAGTAAAAAAAAAAAGCAAGAACTGCAGGATTTGGCCCAGTGGGACTATTTATGCATGTAAGGACTACTCATCTGAGTAAGGGCTGTGGGATGGAGTCCCAAGGGCTTGATCCCAAGACAGCTGAAGTCAGGGGAAGGACTTCCACTGTCTTCTGTGGGCTTTGGATCAGACCCAAAAGCAGAGCCTTGCTTTGAAGGGGACGCATTCAAAGGAAAGCAAAGCCTCCAGGCTCCATTTGTGTAGAAGACTTAACCTTAAGGTGAAGCCGCCAAATCCATTCCCATGTGTGTTATAAACTGACTTGGAACCCTGGCCTCCAGATACAGGGGAACACATCTCTGTTTTATGGTAACCAGAGTTATGCTCTAGGTGGTGTTTTTTCTAAATCCAGTCTGAGCATTATTATTGTTACTGGCCATTTAATTTATTTTTAATCTTCTCTTGTTTTGCTTGTAATTCCCCCTTGAATTTGTGTGGCTCCAATGAACTTTGGGAGCCTATTGGTTTGGGGCTGGGAGAGCCACGAGTACTGGGACAGAAGTCTCCCTTGGTGAGCTGGGGTGACAGACAGACTGTGCTATTCAATAGAGCTTCAGAGCAAGAAGACAATGGTTAAACATTGTGCTTGCTGTTTGATTGCTGGTTTCATGCCAACAAGACAGGGACACTGCACTGAATGATGTGACTTCACTTATTTTTACATACATGAAATTTAAGAGGCAAAGCAAAATGTGAAGATTTTCTCTAGTGTGTTTTGTGTTTCTACAGATATCCAGAAATACCACAGATGTTTCTGTGCCCACATCTACAGGTATTTCACATTTATTAATTTTCAGATATCAGTAAGTGCCAAAAATGGTTTATTGGCAAACAAAGCCCTCACTACTCCCTGTTTTAATTCCTGCCAGCTGGCTGTTTGCCACTAATTCTTATTTCCAAGTGCTATGTGCCAAAGTCATAAGAGCCCAAGGAAAATGAGAGACTAATGAGAGAGCATTACAAATTCTACTTGGAAATTATTTTTAGCTAAATATTACTTTATTTAGGTTATACCAAGATGGTACACCCCCACCCTGCATCAGCAGAGTGTATACTACCATAGTCCTTGCACACACCCTGAGCCAGGGCAGGTACAGCACAAGATACACCATATATGTACCCAAAAACACACATTGTCCACAACACACACACACACTTTGCATCCACAGCCAAATAGGAGCGCACACTGCACACACATGTACATCAGCTTGTGGACACACAGTATTAGGGGTAGGAGAAATCATCTGTCACACAGAGCCCACTTCCTTACTCATCCTGCTCTCCAGCCTGCCTGTCTTGCTCTTTGGGGGGCACATGTGCAGAACATAGCTGGTGAGTTAGGGAGGCAGCATCAGAAAACCACTGTAGCAGATGGAAGCTGTGAGCTTCCTTTAGCTCACTCTGGTGTAACTCAATTAGATTTTCCTGAATTGAGGGGAATAGTCTTTATTTGTTCAATCTGAAGTTTCAATAGTGGCCTGTGTCTGAGATATTGATATTGTCGGTGTGTGGGAGAGAGCGAGCTTTGGCATCCATGTGACTATACTTGCTTAGCAAAAGAAATCCAAAGAAAAGTGACCAAATGGCAACATTTAAAAAAATTTTCTCTGCAAAAGTGAGCAAATAGTTTACTGAAAAGAAATGACATAGAACATTACGTTGCCCCTTCAAGAGTTTCAAAGCTCTATTGTGTCAAGTCTGGAGACTGAATTCAGTCACTCAAGTGTAAATCAGGGATTTTCGTTTTTCAGCTATGGACATTGACAACCCAGTCATTAAGGTTGTGTTGTGATTTCCTCTGAAAGCAGAACTGAAACCTTTCTGCTGTAGGCATTAATGGTTGAATTTAATTTGCAAACTTGGCAGACTTGGTGTGCAATGAAATGGTGTACACATGCCTGCCTGCGCGCGCGCACACATGCGCAGTTACTGTGACGGATGGGTGAACCTCATGGAGTTTAAAATTTTGCAGACCGCTTGAATTCTTTGTAGAGTTTGCCAAAGTAGTTGATATACAACATTTTGTTTTTGCCCCCTGTAATTCCAATCCTTGTTTTCCCTGAGGGTAACACACCCAGACCCACACAAATAAACAAACATATTACTGGAGCTAAGAGGAAGCATGTGTTATGGATTAAGGAGAGAAGCACGCTTTGAAAGCTCAGCTGGCCCTGTAAATGGTAAATTTCCGCATGAATTTTTCCATTAGATTGCCTTTCTCTTCATCTCTGCTGCTTTTCCAAGTCTCTCTTTCTTTTTCTTTCTGCGTCACTCTTTGTTCCGTTTTTCATCCTTTGTTACTAGATGGTTTTTTCTCCCTCTTAGGCCTTGTGCCGACTAGGGTTTGGAAGCTAATATGTGTTAACAGCCTAGGGTATGTTACACTTTGAGTTGGAGGTGTAAATTCCAGCATGGTAAACAAACCCACACAATCTTCATCAGACCTAGAGTGCTAATAATAGAAATGTAGCTGTGGCAGCATGAGTGGTAGGAGGGGTTAGCTGCCCCCAGCATTTATCTAGTGTCTCAGACAGGTATGTACTCAGGGTGTGTGACTTGTCCTGCTGCTTGTGTTGCCAAAGCTACACTCTGGTTTGCCTGTTGGCTTGATCAGAAACAGCACAGGTTTGTCTCCTCAAGCTAGAATTTATACCTCAAGTGCAAAGTGTAGACAAGGCTGTGGGCCTTTAACACATGTTAAACTGGTTGAGTTAAAGCCTAGGGCTTGTCTACACACTGCCCCACAGTTCAGACTATGGGTGTGTAAATAGCAGTATCAAAGTGATGCGCAGTATATCCCCTGTGTGGATGCTGTGGGTGTGAATGAAAAGGTTCCTATTTTGCATTAATGTCGTCCTGTTTCAAGAGGACTACATTACCGGGAAGGAGGAACCTTTTAGTTCACACCTGCAGCATCCATACGGGGGAGTTACAGCACAGCACTGGGGTGCGTGCTGTCATTCACACACCTGTAGGCCATACTGCAGGGCAGTGTAGACAAAGCCTAAGGTTATGTCTACACTAGAGACCTTACAGCGGCACAATTGTACCACTGGAGTTGCACTGCTGTAAGGTCTTCCGTGTAACTACTCTATGCTGACGGGAGAGAGCTCTCCCGGTGGCATAACCGAACTACCCCAAGGAGTGGCTGTAGTGATGTTGGCGGGAGAGCGTCCCTCGCCGACTTAGCACTGTCCATGGTGGCGCTTCTGTCGGTTAAAATTTTGTCAGTCAGGGGTGTGAAAAAACATGTTTGTGTGAAAAAACACACCCATGACTGACAAGTTTTACCGAAAAAAGTGCTAGTGTAGATAAAGCCTAAGTAACACCTCCCAAATCCCTAGATAAGCCTGTAGTTTCTCATACGTGGACTATTAACCCCCTCCATTTGAACTAAATTATTCTTTTCTACATCGGTTCTTATAGCACCACCATTGCCAGAGCATGTGAGCACCTTCCAGTGGTACTTTAAGAAATATGACTAATATCTGTTGTGTGGTACATTCTGTCTCTGTAATCCTCTCCCGAGGGAGAGAATTGCATGTGCAATGGAATGTTTTGGTACGTTTTTTGGGGTTTTCTTAAATTTCCCCGCTGCTCTGCATTTACATTAGAGAAGCCAGGTTCAAGAAGGTTTTAGATGTCCTTAAGTTCCTGTGGGAGTTCATTTCACAGTCTCGGACCAGCACCAGAGAAAGCTCTGTCTCCTGGACAGATGAGCTTTACCTGAACTTGATATTTGAACCCATGATGTTTGACACTGGGGAAGAATGAATTCACCTTTCCTAGTGTAAATACCTTGGGAGAAGACAGAGAGAGGTGGGCAAAGACAGAATGAGAGTTGGGAAGTGGAGAGAGAGAAGGTCATTGTTTTATATTTACCCCCTTCCACACCTCAGGACCTGCATTTTCCTTCCCTCTCCTTCTCATCCCTCCAGCACATTATAACTTTAGTGAAATAAAGTGATCAACAAAGCAAGGAATTGGATAGTGGCTGAATTCCGTCCCCACGTGTGTGTGTTTCCATGTGTCTAAAACTCCTTCTGGGGCTAATGGGAGATATGCATGTGTAGCTCAGGGCAGAATTTGGCCCTTGGAGTGTAGCAAATGTTTGAATCAATTCCGCAGTCATTCTGATATACTTGGCAATAGCTCACACACAGCCATACCCAGCAGAACCCGCTTAATTGCATGAGGAATGTTCTCTGGAAACAGGGTTATCCCCAGCCTTTTTTTTTTTTTTTTTTTTTTTTTTTAAGCATCATGGAAATTTTTTATTTTAACTAAGAGTATCCCCTGGGGATGGGCAGGTACAGTCTGTGGCGAGTGGAGCAAGATGTACCTGAAAACAACAGGCACTCCAGCTTTGCCCCTTTGGCAGCTGCCACTCAACTTCCCTTCAGAATTCCTTGGCTGTGGGTCAGCACTAGTGAGAAGAGGTGCTGAATAGCAGTGAGGTAGGGGAGGAGAAAGGACTGGGGAGTGACAGGCAAGAAGCCAGATAGACTCAGTAGGTGTAGAAACAGGCCAGAAAGGGAGAGGAAGTGTTGGAGCGGCCTCCAGGTTAAAAGCCAAAGATTTCCAGTCAAAAGCCATGAAGGCTGTACAAATAAATGAGTGGGTGGAGACAGCAGGGCAGCCATGTATTCAAAGAGCCTCAAATTCACTGCCCCACTTTAGTACTGAACTTGTGCTTTTTAATGCACAGCAGGCTAGCAAGGGAAGTTTTCAGTGTAAACAAGAGTGGGATCTGAATCTAAAAGCCAGAATGGAATCTCAAGCCACATGTCCAGTACTGTACTTGTTCTCACCAAACGTCAGCTAGAGGCAGACCTTTCTGATCGTGTACTGCACGTTGTACTGTACTCTGATGAATCACTTCCTGCCTTTGCCCTTTTTGCATGCTGCGGCTTCACGGCAGCACTGCTCCAGGACTGGATCCTGCAGCCCCAGCTGAAATGTTTGTATGCTCTGTGCTCCGTCCTGGCGCCTGCTTCAATGCGAGTGACGGCTGCTCTGCGTCTAAACTGCTGTGTCATACTCGGTTATTAATGACCAAAGAGCCACATGATACAAAGTTCTGGGAAATTCAGGGCAGATTCCAGGAAAGGGGTCAACAAGTTCAGTAAACAGATTTTATTAGAACTTGAATGGAGACCAAAAAAAAAACTTCACTGAGATTCTTTTACTTTGTGAGTGTTACTGAATCTCAGAAGGTCTATGAATGGCAGAAAGAGGAAAGCACTTCTTCCAGAGGATCATCTTTTTTCCCCAATTAATTTGAATGTCTTTGCTGGTTTTCAAGACTGTCCTTAATAAGACTCTCCTGGAACTTCATTCATTTGCATTCTTCAGTTAGTTTTGCTGTTTGCTGCTGAACAGCTGCAATGTTCTATCCAAGAGGTGGCTGCATTTCAGTCCTGGATCTGTGTATGGAGGCTCAGATTCTGCCCTCAGTTATACTGATGTAAATCCAGAACTCTAGATTTACATTTGGTGTGTGTTATACAATGCTGAACACATTGTTGGCACTTCAACATTACCATTGTTAACCTAATGAAGTGATAGAACCTGGCCCATAATTTGTATATGAATTTGCTTAATTTATAAAAGCACTTGGGGATTTTTCAGGATAAAAGGAGCTCTATAAATTCAGGATATTACTGTTAAAATAGATTGGAAATTCTGTGCTTATCAGTGCAGAAGAATCAGAGGACGGTTTTGTTACCAGCTGATGGCTGTTTTGGTGTTCTGTGTGAAAAGAGCTGATTGAGTCTCAACAGACGGATGGCCACATTGCAGCAGTAACCCATGGCAAGTCGCACTAATTGGCTCCACATATTGGCAGTGAGCCCAAGGACTGAATTGGTTGGTACTCAATAAAAAATAATTTTTCAGTAAATTGCTTCTCCTATAGTAATTGATTTTCCATTATCTCTTCTGCACACAAGTTAAGACCCAACTACAGCTCTGTCTCAGTGATCATACTTTTCAGTAGTGCTGCTGGCTTCATTTCATTTTACTCCAGTCTGAGTTGCCAGGCACAGTAGACGCTTGTTTGCAGCAACACCTTGTGAGAGTAACCGCTGCTTATGAGCAACGTTTGCCCTGGGAACACTTTCCCTGCTGTGAATTGTCCACTTGGTAACAGCAACACAGCCACTGCAAAAGAGCAACAATTGTGACATCACATCAAGGGGCAGAGATGGGGAGGCATGTAGGAGCATTGCCCCTCCCCAAACGGCATCTTTCCAACTCCCTCCTGACCCTGGCCATTCGGCGCAGCTCCAGGGCACACAGCCCCGTCCACTTGCCCTGCCTGACAGAGCCCACCTGGAGAGCATGTATAGGGGTGTGGGGGGGAGGGTCTGGAAGAGAGGGATTTTTCAGTGGGAAAGCTGGGGTTGGGGGAGCAGCAGAGGTGCATCTGGAAGGTTTCCTCTTCCCTCAGCATCTGGCTTACTGGGGGGATTTGCTATTTTGCAGTGGGGAATGTCAGGGACCCCCACCCCTGTGCACTGAACTGTCCCCTATCTTAGTTGCCAGCAGTGGGTATGGGTGTGCTCTTTTACAGTTGGGAGGGGGGTCTGGGGACCTCCCTTCCCAAGACACTGACCTATCCCCTTACCCTTCCTGCCTCCACTGTCCATGCTAGGAGTCACCCCCACCCCCTTTGCAGGCTGTGCATGGTGCCCTCCCCATCCATCCATCCCTGGCCAGGGTGGAGCATGAAGCTGCCAGTTGGAGCATCCTCATCCTGTCCTTAACAGCCAGCCTCTGTCAGCTGTTTTGCCTCATTCCCCCTAAATTTGGGGTTCCCCCCCCCAATTGCCTTCCCACTGTGCCTACCCAGCCCCTTCCAAAACACTCTTAACTCTTCGTATGCCTTCGGTCAGACGACACTCCCCATAACAGCAACAGTCACTTAGGAGCAACATAGCAAAAAGGCACCAATATGTTGCTACTAATGAGGGTCTACTGCACTCGATATGATATAAAGTGATTGATCAATGTGCTGGACTATTGGTTTAGATGTGTTGAAAGAAAAGAGAAATGTGAGCACATCTCCCTTTGAAAATGACCATTATTATACATATTAATGGTACTTAGCTGGGTAGGACTTGTTATGCCCATTTTAGAAATGGGAGAACTGAGGCACAGTGGTTAACGGCCCAAGCCAACTCCCATATAAGTCAAAGGAAAGACTCCCCCTGAGTTCAGTTCAGTGGGAGCTGGATCAGGTGTTAAGTGACTTGCCTAATCACATGGCAATTCAGAGGGAGGGCTGGAAATAGAACCCAGGTCCTCTGCCTCCTATGCAGTGGACCTATTCACTGGCCCATATTTGCAGGCTATTACAGAAGTCCAGTTCCCCCTTTTAACTTTTGCTAGCTTTTTATACGTCTGGCACCTTCCATCCTTACAGCGTCCAAAGTGCTTCACAGACTTTACTGATTGGCCTAGTAACTAAGTGTTGTCATTTCTTCCACTGGATTGCAGCTACTTCTGGAGTGAAATGCACCAAATGGTCAACAGAATAAAGCAAGATGACACAGAAGTGTTTTAGTGGGGGAAGTGAAGAACATTGCATCTGTTTAAAACTAGTAGGGGAATTTTAGAAAGGCAGAATGGAATTACCCAGTTTGGAATCTGACTTCAGTATGTTAACTCTTGCAAAAGGAGCCACAGGATTTTTAAATTACCACGCTGATCAGGAGGTCAGTTTTGCATCTCATCCTCAAGATGGCATTCCCAGCACCACAGTGCCTCCTAACACCATTCACAGGGACTGGCTCATTGCTGATTCAAATTGTAAATCACCACAGTAACACCACTTCCAGCCGCACCTAGGACATAATCATAGTGCTCAGAACTCATCATTCTAAATGGCTGCTCCCAGGTTACCTGTAAAAATCTTTCCAAGACCCTCTGTTCAACGTAGCCAGCCTACTCAATGCTCCAGGGCACTGAGTAATGTTTTTTTAGCAGGTCTGTGGTACTGAGTATCAATAGTTTCTGGTCTAATGCAGATTCATTGCAGATGCTCTTGAGGTTCTTCAGTTCATGCCAGTATGGAAGATCTTTAGTTTTTATTTCATGCAGGAACTGCATATAAGCAAGGATTCTTCATCTCCACCTCGCATTTACATACCACACAAGCTGCATCTAAGGGCTTGTCTATATGAAAACTTAGTTTACTTCAAGCTGGGGTGTAGATCTTCTTCACGCTAATGTGCCCTGCGAGAAGTGTCCATCTGGGCCCTGCTGCTGTGCAGGAACTAGAAGTTCCCTAGTGAATATTAATCTACTCCTCTTTCAAAGCATGGTAGATCAAAGCTAGGCTTCGAAGGATTCAATTTTTATTGATGAATGCTGCTAAACATAGATTTTTTCCATACAAACACAAGCCTACTAAAAATATTTCCAGCAATGATAATTGTAAATTGCAGATAGGCAAAGTAAAAAAAAAAAAAAGCTTGAGAACTTTAAATTAGAGTTTGATTTAAGGTTATTTAATTTGTATATTTTGACATGTGATGTTGACAACTTGTGTTTTGATGGTTACAAAGCTTTTATTTTGACTTTCAGCATCTATTATAAATAATTATTGTCTGACACCCTCCCCACCCCCACCCCGATTGTCTGACCTCTCTATAGTTTCCTGCAACTGTGAAAATTTAATAAATAGAAAAAAATGCTTAGGAAAAAACATTGACGTTATCTGTCAAAATTATAAAAAAATAAAAATTGAATTTCACCAGGTCTAGTCAAAGCACACTTAAGACTTTTCAGTGGGGAAAAGTAGGGTCCACGTGGACAGTTAGAGCACAGTAGGCTAGCGCAGGATAGATTTATACCCCAAACTGCCACAAAAAAAATATTCGTTTAGACAAACCTTTAGTAGCAGTTGCCAAACTGGCTCATGAAAAATAGAAGCTTCCCTGAACTGTTCAGTTCCTCCTCACACACAGAGGAAACAGACATTTTCAGTCAGAACACTTCTTGTTTAGAAAAAGAGACAAACAAAACAAGAAAGAACAGAAGTAAATGCCTTGAATGGAACTGGGCAAAAAAAAATTTGGCAAATGGGAAATTTGGTGAAAAATGATTTTTCAGGCCACCAAAACGAGTCACAAATTTGGGCTCAATTTGGGGAAAAAAGTTTCCGTCTGAAAAAAAAAACTGATTTTTTTCCTGGAAATACCTAAATGTTTTGAATTTTTGTTTTAAAACATCTAGTTTAATAAACAAACAAACAAAAAAGTTGAAAAAAAAACCCCAAATTACCCGAAACTAACCAAAAATCTGAAAAAAAAAAGAATTTGGAATTGAACCAGTGTTTCTCTTGAAACTAATTTTATTTTTTCAGTTTTGTGTTTGAAAAAGAAAAACAGGAAATAAAACAGTTTCAATTTGAACTAAAATGAATTCTCTTATGTTTATTTTTGGTTTGGTCCACAGAAATCCATTTATTCACTCAGCTTTATTTATGAAAAGTGTGTGTATATCCTCTGTGGCAGGCTGCACTGAACTGAAAACAAAATGATCACCTGTCTCAGTGACAGCAGAGTCCTCAGAGATTTAAAGGTGCAGTACACTGTAAACAGAAACATAAATTAAGGAACCAGCTAAGTATATCATATTCTTCCTCTCCAAAACTTGAATTAAACTCCAAACAACCCTTTCTGGAGTTTTTGGGGGGAGGGGAGAGGGAAGACAGCTGTGTTTCCAACTTTCAGCTGGCCCTTTAAGCGGAAGTACCAAGATACCAAGAGAGGCTGCTCTTGCTGGAATTCCGGGCCTGACTGAAACAAGAAACAGGAGAGGTCCAGTGGGAGAGACCCTCATCTCTCAAGGCCCCCAGCAAACTCAAAGGGGCTGGAGATAGAATTACCGTAATTGGAAAATGGGGAGGAGAAGGGTGTTCCATGAACAATTTTCAAACTAAAACTCCAAAATTTGTGACTGAAAGCCAGTTTTTGGCCAAAAACAGTTTTCAATTAAAACTCAAAATTTCTATTGAAAAGCACATATTTTTTGTTTTAAAAAAATGTTTTTCCATTAAAAAAAATCCAGTTCTCAGGAAAGTGAAGACGATGGAATTAATTGCCTTGGTTTGGTGCTATACTGAAAAAAATATGCAGAAGTGATCCAAGCAACTGTGTCCTGTTTATATCTTGTGGTCTTATGAGTAACCAAGTGGAAAAAAACAAGAATGAAAAGATAACAATTACAATGAAATTAAATTAAATAAGCCAGTGACTCAGTATAGGGCAGTAAAAACAAGATATTTTAGGGCTGAATAATGACTGCAAAATTAAAAGAAACAACAAATCAGAAATGGTTAGATTAGTTTTGTTGTGTAAATAATCAACCCCAATGGGATGGTTAAAATGAGGGAACTGAATGTGCTAATATTCAGTGAAAGGTGGCTGAATTCAGAATGTGTTGTTCACAACATATCTACCATACTCTGAAAAAAACACTGACTTTCGTGAGACCCAAATTTAACCCTAGATCCTTTGTAGGATCAAATTCTGCTCCTACAGAAGTCAACACAGTTATACACCAGTGTAATGAATGGTAGTATTTAGCCTATAGTATTCAGTATTTTGCCCAAACAGCATTACATCGGATCCTACATATTACACTGATTCTGGACCATAACACCTATATATTCTATGACCTGAATCGTAACTTTTTGACACAGAAACCTTATTGAGCTTTAAAGAGATGTTTGTAATGAAACCCCAAACCTCCCTGTTTTAGTGTTTTGTTACAACGAATGTGCACACCCCACAGGTAGGGGTAGTAGATTAAGGCTCATGAACCTTTTGAGCAAACGTTTCGTATGAACCTGCTGAGGCAATTTGTGGTTGTGCATTAAGATCATGTGAAAAGTGACATGAAACTCAAGGGCTTTGACTGGATTTTGCTTGAAATTTTTTATCTACTTTGCATCCAACAGCTTGTCAACATGGGGACATTCAGGAGAATTAACCTGAATTAACTAAAGGTGTGAATTTAAAGTGGGTTTGTTAAACTGCATTAAACTCTTGTGTGAACACTCTCATTCAGAATTAAAGTGGCCTTAACGCAGTGTTTCTTAATTCACTTTTGCGTTAAGGATTTCTCTATTTGAACAATTAGTTCATGGTAAACTGGGGTGTGAAGCTACCTCCTCCCCCCACGTCTAGTCTCTTTGAAACAGCACAGGATCAAAGCACATTAAGTGGTGGTCTACACTTACCTGGCGCTTCGGCAGCAGTCGACGGGAGTTACGCAACTATGCAGAGTAGCTTGTGTAACTCACGTCAACTGCTCTGCTTCTCTACTGCACGCTGTCTACACTACTCTGCACTACTTGAGGGGGTGGTTTACCAGCGTCGACTTCCTGATCGATTGAGCGGGTCTACACTGACCGCTCAATCGATCCAGAAGATAGATCTGGCAGCGGCGAATTTGCCGCTGTCAGTATAGACATGGCCTAAGAAACTGTTAATGCACATCAGCAGGTTCTACAGAGACAGTCCATGATAGGTTAGGGTGTGGTAAATTCACACCACAGCTTGGCCCAAATGAAAAGTTCATGTAGACAAGTCCTATAATGAACCAAATTAAGGCCACTGTAATGCTGAATGAGATTATCCTCAAAGGGGTGTAATGAAGTTTAACTAATCCAGTTTAAATTCACACCTTTAGTTAATTCAGATTAATTTTCTTGAGTGTCCCTGTGTAGACAAACCCCAAAACTCAAGGGGATGGGATGGGTTGTTGATGGGAAGCAGGGAACACAAGACCAACTGGAACTGCTCAGCCTTATTTGCACAAGCTCCTCAGCAAAGAAAATGCCATTTTTCTCAGATTTTGTGCTTTGAAGCAGCTGTGGATTTCATTTATTTCTTTTCTATTGCCATTGTTCAAAATTTCCCTCTGTACTTTCCAAAATAACAAACCCCAATCAACCCAGAAGAGCATTCTTGCAGTGAACCAGGTATACTTAAAGCACTTTGCACCTTTTGGATACTCAGTGCTTGTCTGGGTTACAGAATTAGTTCCTGCATGGTATGAGACTGTTACCATCTGCTGGCTATTGAATGGACTATATGCAATGAGGTGGTGGTCTCCATTCTAGAGATAGGCCCAATCTATAAACATCAGATCCAAGTTTAAAGGCAAATGGGTGGTAATAAGGTTTTGGAATTCCCATTCACCTGGAATCTATTAAACAACCAACAATCTGCTTAATTTTGTTTAGAGGTGCATTTGCTACGTCTGTAATTGGTGCAAAATACATCTAACAAGCAAGGTGATAGGTAATGAGGTCCTGCAACACTCTTAGTTAGCTGTGCGTTAAGTCAGAACTAAAATGAATGTGACCATCCACTCATCACAGCATGCATTTGTGGCATTTGGGAATCACTGTTGCGGAGAAGCCTGATATTGGAATAGCATATGTGGTGTTGCAAGTTACGACTGAGTGATGTTGGCAGGTCTGTGTGGGAAAGCTCAATTGTTCCTTGCTGCAATATACATGAGCTCATAATCTCTCTTTCCTCTGGACCATACAATTCCTTCTTTCCTCTTTCTTCCATTTCATTCCTTCACAGGGGTTTGTACTGCTTGTGGCCAGATCTACACTACAGAACTATATTGCTATAACTACATCACTCAGGGGTGTGAAAAATTCACCTGAACGACATAGTTATACTAACCAAACCCCCCATGTAAGCAGCGCTATGTCGACGGGAGAGCTTTTCCTGTCAGCATAGTTATCACCTCTCAGGGTGGTGGATTAACTATGCTGACAGCAGAAGCTCTCTCGTTGGTGTATGAGCATCTTCACTAATGTGCTAGAGTGCACAGCTGCAACATTGTATGTGAAGACAAGTCCCAAGAAAACAAAAGTTTTGAAGAATTTGTTGTGTGGTGGAAACATATCATATAAATAAGATACCTAGACTTTGCAAAGCAAAACTACAGGGTAGATTTCCTTTGGGGGTCTCCCAGTCTGCACCCTTTTAAATAGAGACATGAACTCAAGCTGCAAAATTCATATCAGAATTTAAAGACCACAAAGTCTGGGGTTACTTGTACATGAAGTTTTGGTTAATCCCTGGATAAGACGGATCTCTGTCTCTCTTTAGTTAAGTGTTTCTAATGTGCCTTTCACCATAACCTGTGACAGATCAGAAAATAGGGGGTCAAGCCTATAGGATGCGAATACCTCTAGGGTTTGAATCAGAAATGAACACAAGGTAAACTTGGTCTTTGGACAGTTTTCCAGGTTTTTGTGATAAACTCTCTACTCCTTCTGCTTCCATGCATAAAAGAGACTGGCCTGAGCTACTCTCCAAGCTTTAGAAATGGTGAAGAATTACATCCTATTTTGTTCTGTGTTAGCACTGCTGTCCAAGGATCTCAAAGCACTGTAGAAACATGAACAAACTAATCCTCCTAGCACTCCTGAGGTAGCAATGTTATCCCTGTTTATCAAGATAGGGAAAAGTGAGGTGCACAGCAGTTAAGTGATTTCCCCTTGGTCACACAGAGACCCTGTAGCAGAACCAGGAGCAGAGTCCAAATCTCCTGACAGCCAGTCCGGTTTAGCCATGAGACTATCCCTCCTCTGACAGATACTGATTTCTAGTATGTGTGTATTGTTTTTCTGCACAGATGGTAAATCTTTCTGCAGAGTACAGAGCCTGAAAAGGGAACAGCTGCAGATGCTTCTTTGACAAGCTCCTTGCCTTGCTGTCTGTGCCAAGCTCTGTGCTGTCTGTGTGGAAGATTTCTACATGTCAGATATGTTACGATGTTCTAATTCTAGATTGTGTGCTGTTGTTTACAGCTCAGTTCCCTGGAAGTCAAAGCACTTCACACAACTAGACTTTCAATTCCTGGAGGGACATGACATTAGTATTTTTAATCTTCTCACAGTCAGGCTTCTAAGGCTATTCACTATGTGCCTGTTTTCTTCTACCATTCCCCTGTACTGGGTGTCGTCCACAGCAATCGTCCACAGCCATGTGCCTAACATTGGGCTGGACAGGTCTCTCCTTCTCTTATGCTTACTGAGCCATACATTTCAAAGCTCACAGGATTTCAGACATGTTCCTTGCAGGACAAAGTTCAAAGCCCTTTCACTGCTAGGATAGACTTTGCCTAAATGACAACATATGAGGCCAATCCACCACCAGCCACTCTGTATTGCATAAATGAACTTTCTTTTTGAGAAGGAACTGTCTCTTCAGCCAAGAAAGCCTGTATTCTTCCGTGCCTTGCCTCCGGCAGTCACAATCCCCAGGGCCAGCTGAGGAATGGTCACAGTTTTCACTCATATGACATGAATAGGTTTGTATTCAGTGTACAACTTTTTCACTGCTGCCCTGAAATGCCCATTTGCTTGGTCCACACTCTACCTGTGGTTCTGATGAAGACGCCCTGAGCTTTATACATGTGCTGCGAAGTGCCATCCAACTAGATCAGTAGCCCGCCCCCACATAGGGTGATCAGATAGCAAATGTAAAAAATCAGGATGGGGCTGGGAGGTAATAGGGTCCTCTATAAAACAAAGCCCCTAATATTGGGACAGTCCTGATAATGAGACATCTGGTCACTCTACCCCCACAGCAGATGCCAACAGCCAAGCTGACAATCCAGGTTGCTGTCTACCCTTCAGAAGGGTTGCTCAGGGATACTGTGTCTGTAGCCAAATGTGCCACATCTTTCTAAATGATATCCCATGGGATGTGGCTCCTTAGGGTGCCATGCTTTCCCTAGGCCTGCTTTGGGTTGTGTTCCAGGTTGTTGTTATCATTTATTTAGAGCTAGTGACGTACTCAGTGCCATACAAGACATGGATCCAGTCCCCTCTCTGTGGAGATTACAATCTAAAAGATGGAACAGAGAAGAAAAGGATGCAGTGAGGAGGCCAGAGCAGAGAGTAAGATGGAGGTGTTTGCTGGGAGGTTATTGGGTACACACATACCAAAGCACTGTGGTGCAGACTAGAAGCTGCAGCACTTCTACCCCAGCAAGCAGTAGGCTCAGTATAAATGGATTTCAGGGCCAGCCTCTTCTCCAGTTGTTCCAAAGTCCTGGCTGGGGATTTGGAAGGGCTGTCCCTGGGACTTGGCACACTGTACAACGGATAGGATAGCAGGCTGTCACAAGATGGGGAGCATCTGACAGAAGAGAGAGAATGTTCTAATCCGACTTCCAGTCTCTAACTTCTGTGATCTTAAGGGAAACAAACTGTCCTGCATCAGGCAGAACATGTCATGTTCGGAGTATGAGTAGCCTCAGAATGGAATGCAAAGGGCAAGCACGAGGGAGACAAAAATACCCAGCAGGGAGATGAAACAGTGGCACAGCGTGGATGCAGCAGGGGAATACCTGGCTCTAGGGGAACTGAGGGGAAGATGCCTGTGATCTGGGTGAACTGACAGAGAATCTCCTCAGACAAGTGAACTGAGGACGCTGGGCAACAGAGTGAAAAATCTCCTGCTGTGATTCCGCTGTGACTAGGGAACTGCTGAGAATGTGAGACTATGTGGGAAGAGGAGACTATTTTAGGCCTGGCCTAGACTAGAAAAGGTTTGCTGGCATAGCTATACTATGATGCACAGCCTGGCAAACCCATAGTGTGGATGAGGTCAATACCAAGAAAAAACATGCTTTTGTGGGTATGGATGTACCAGTTCCCTGTCCAAAGTAAACAATATTGGCAAAATCACTTTTATTCCGGTATAACTGCGTCTACACTAGGGCTTTATTGGAATAAAAATCACAATCCTAAAGAACATTAGTATACTGGCAAAAAGTTTAAGTGTAGACCTGGCCTTAGAGTGAGAGCAAGTATTCCTGAGCCCTTGAGAATGCAGGAATGTCATAGAAATCTCCAATGAACTCCCAGTCATTTCTCAATGGCCCATGGGGAACCAGAGTAGTTTGTGACAGAACTAACTTTTGTTTTCTGCAAGTGGGGAGGAGAAGAAGCTGCAGGCACACATCAAGTGGTCTTTATGCAGCTAGCCCCTGCCAAAGGAAGATAAGGGGAAATAAATTAGCTACTCTGGAACCAACTCCACTTCTTGTCAAATCGCTTCGGCTTTGTACCTAGTTAAAGCGCATCCTTGCTTTGAATGCCTTGTTCCCGTTCCATGTCGATTTTCTGGTGCACAACTAATTTGCTGAGGCTTTGCTAATGTCCCTGCCAGAGAAGCTTCCATCCGTCTTATCTCTATTTACTTGATTTACTTGGAAACATCAGAACCAAGCTTTTTTTTTTGCCCTTCCCCCCTCCAAATTATTTTCAACATCACTCTCCATCCATCCCAGAAAGCCACTTTCTACAGGGTGAAACGTCTTAGTGACAGTCTAGCAAAAATTAAGGGGTAATGTCCTAAGCTTATGTTGCACAATTAGATCACAGGCACTGCCATCTGGTAACCCTGGTGTGCATTTCCAAAGCTATGGCAATCAGCATGCTGCAATGTTGCTAGCATGATAAAGCAGCACAAAAGAGTATAGATTCATCAGAACTTTCCCTGTAACATTAGTGCAAGTGATGAGCTCACATCCGTGTGGCTTATGCAGGCATTATGGATAGTATCTGTGCTGCATGGGTGTCCATGCAGCGCCCATTAAACCCCCACTTCCCAGCGAGCCTGGGGCTTATCTGGGGTGGATTCTCTGGGGTCGACCTCTTCTTCGGTTCTTCCATGCCCCGATCAGGAATCTGGAGAGGGCATGACATACCTTTTCTCAGCTGAGGCAGCCGCCAGTTTTGCAAACTGGTGGGACAAGCCTTGCTGCCGCTGGCTGCTTGTTTGTGTCTCGTCTGAAATAATGTTCAAGATCCGTATCATCAGGTGGATTAAATCAATGCTAGTGTCTGGCCACTGTAAAGACATGTCCCTTTAAGGCTGCTGTATCATCATTACAAGAGTGTATTACAAGGATTGCCCACGAGCCACAGTTAGATTGGTGCTCCTTTGTAGTGGGTGCTGTACATATACTTGGTAAGGGACAATCCCTCCTCCTGTCTAAATAGGAGCTGTAACTTGAGCACAAATGATCGCATCCGTCACCCTGTAGTTGGCTCTGGAATAGGAACTGATCGGAAATCCACTGTTTAACCTCTTCACAAAAGCAGAGGTGGGCTTTGTTTTGATGCACTGAGTAACTGCAATGGGAAGAAAAGGATTTGCTGGTGCTATAGGTAGGACTATTGTACAGAGACCTAAGGCATGACACCAGATCCAAACACTCTTGGCTTGGGGTACTGGCACCTTGTCATTGTGGCTGACTCTCAAACCGCATGATCTTATAACTAATGGGCTGTCCAGTTCTCCTCAGGGTTGCCCACTTTGCCTACAAATCCTCCATATTTCTCTCTCTTCATTCCTTCCTTCCTTCAAGGCCCCATCCATGCTGAGCTGTCTCCAGCCTGCTGCATTTGACTGAAGGCGGCCAGCTGCTTGAGAGCTAAAGGGTTGATCCTTCCGTCCCATCAAGGGCTGAGCAAGCAGCCTCCCTAGGATAAGAATGCTGGCTGCTCCCTTCCCCCAGGGCTGAGCCCAACGCTCCCTTGTCAGACGAAGTGCTTCCGCCCATGCCTCTCCTAGATAAGGACTCAGGATCCTCCTTCCCCAGGGGCTGAATGATCTTGTCTGCAACAGAATGAGGGCCCTCCTGGTGTAAGGATGGAGGGTGCTCCTCCCTTCGGGGCCAAGTGCAGAACCTCTCCCTTTTCCCTACCCCTTCCCCTCAACCATTTATTTGTAGGCACTTAGGGTTGGTCTACACTAAAGAGATTTTTGGTGACAGAACAATGGAGATGTGCTCACTGCAATGCTCCCTCCGCCAACAAAACTCCCCTGCTTTGGTGACAAAATAAATCCACCTCCACGAGAGGCGTAGAGCTTTTTGTGGCAAAGTTAGAGCGACAAAGCGTCAGTGTAGACACTGTGTGCCGTAACTGGGCTCCAGGAGCTATCCCACAATGCCCACCCAGACTGCTCTGCTCATAGTTTGAACTCTGCTGCATTGCCCTGCATCCCGCCACACAGGAATGCGCGGCCCCCCTCTCCTTTCAAAGCTCCAGGAAGTTTTGAACTTGCTCTGTGCGGAGAGCTCACACAGCTGCTGCCCAGCTGAGCACACCGGCTCCAGGCAGCAAACGGACTCCAAATGGGACTACAGGGGAGGGGCTGGTTCATTCTCCTGGGTCTGTGGGAGAACTCGGAGGGAATCAATCCTGCTCTCCTACAGGGTCGGATTAACTCTCCTGTGGGCCCGGGGATATTAGATTTTGTGGGGCCCCTTACGGGCCGGCGCATCGGTGCTCAAGGGGGCTGGGAGCACTCGGGCCGGCCTGGGGCATACCAGCCAGCCTGGGGACGAGGTGGGCCACTGCTGTGGTGTGGCGCGGGCCAACGGTGCTCCAGAGACTGGGAGCGCTTGGGCTGGAGGCGCTCCGGGACCTGGGGCAGACTGGCCAGGGCAGGGCGAGCCGGCACTGTGGCAGGGTGTGGGCTGATTGTGCTCTGGGGGCTGGGGTGGACTGGCCAGCCTGGGGCTGGATTGGGTCTATGCCTGGCACTGGGGCACTCTGGCAGTGGGGGATAGGGGCTGCTGAGGCATGGGACAGCCAGGGTAGGTTGGGGAGGGGTAGCGCTGGGGTACGGGCTCTGAGGGTGCTTGGGGCACTCCAGCACTGGGGCCACCCGGCCAGCCTGGCTGGTGCTCGGGTTGCCCAGGGCGGGGCTCTGATGGGAGAGGGGTGGAAGGGATGTGGCTTTGGGTGGAAGGGGCAGGGCCAGGGGTTAGTCTCCCCGAAAGGGCAGTTCACCAGCTGCCCAGATTTAGTTTTGCGGGGCCCCCTCAGCCCAAGGCCTGGGCTGCAGCCCCTAAAGCCCCTGCATTAATCCGGTCCTGCTCTCCTATGGCAGGCATGCAGGCAGTGTGGGCTGCTGCTGGGGAAAGGAGTGGGGAGAGACTCCTGATGTGCTGTGCAGAGCCAGGGAGGGAGGCGGGAGCTGATGTTGGGGTGTTCCTCTTCCACTGCCGGTGTACAGGTCTTTGCTGAGCTTGGGTTAGGGAGACGGGGGACACCAGCTGTCTGTGCACCAGCTTTTGCCTCAGGATTGATTGCTTCCGGCTGCGTCTGAAGTTAAAGAGGCAGCATGTGGACACACTCACTGTCCCTCAACACATAGTGTGTCTCTGTCTCTCTCACACACACACTCCCTGTCACACACTCTCTCCTCCCCCTCCCCCACACTTCTGTGAGCTTCCTTGTGTTTGTGTTCCGCAATGTCAGTTTGGCTGACAGGGCAGTGGAAAAGCAGCTGTCAATCTAGTAGGGTGCCCATGGAATGATGGGACTCAGAACCCTTCATCATGTGACGTTGGGCCTGCCTCATGAGACATTGCAAACCCTTCCCAAAGCCTTGCCTGCAGCTGCACGGGGGGATAGCTACCCACAGGGCACTGCTCTCTGTGTCGATGCAGGAGCTGGTAGCGTGAATGCACTCCACTGACACAAGGAGCATAGGGAGGACATGTAACAGCGGTTTAATTACAGCGGTGGCTGTACGCCGGCATAACTTGTGTCAACAAAACTCTGTGGTGTAGACAAGGCCTTAGTCACTACCAGCCTATCCCACTAGTCGCTTGCCCAGATGTGATCAGATGCATTATGCTCAACAACCCCAAAATTCCTTCTCTCTCGTTTTCTCTTTGAAAGCAGTATGTGGTTGGTTTTATTAAAGGTTCTGCTGATTGTCTTGTTAAATCTAATTTAATTAAAAATTAATTTTTAATCACAAACTCTTGGCTGATGTTAAAAGAGAACGTGAAGGCTCTGAAATTACAGCTGACTTCCCAGGAGTCTAAATGCAACATGGTGCCAATGCCACCCTTTGAAAGTAGGACTCGGACGGCAACTAGCAAGTGGCTAATGGGGAAGGAAGGATTTGTCTTTCTTGCTGCTGCTGTCCTGTGGTGCTGCTTCCAGGCTTGGCCAGTAGGGGCCACTGTGGATGCTGGCAAAGAGAGGTTAAGAAGTAATTAAAGTGTAAAATATTAACACGCAAAGACTGAAATACAGTAGAATCTCACTCAGAGTCACAAACACCAGAGTTATGAACAGACCAGTCAACCACACACCTCATTTGGAACCGGAAGTATGCAATCAGGCAGCAGCAGAGACACACACACATAAAAAAGCAAATACAGTATAGTACTGTGTTAAACGTAAACTACTAAAAACAAAGGGAAGCTTTTTAAAAAAAGATTTAACAAGATAAGTTAAGGAAACTGTTTCTGTGCTTGTTTCATTTAAATTAAGATGGTTAAAAGCAGAATTTTTCTTCCACATAGTCAAATTTCAAAGCTGTCAATTAAGTCAATGTTCAGTTGTAAACTTTTGAAAGAACAACCCTAATGTTTTGTTCAGAGTTATGAACATTTCAGAGTTTCAAACACCCTCCATTCCTGAGGTGTTTATAACTCTTAGGTTCCACTATATGAGCATGAAATGCCACTTGCAATCAAATCATTCACTTTTCTCAAGCTCTCATTAATACACACATAAAATCGCAACAAAAATTAGAAGTACAACAAAAAGGAATAAGGATTGCAAAGAGATTGGCAAACATTTAGTTAAGCCACATGTCACCTCTCTGAAGGTGTTATTTTTATCCTTCTTTTACAGATGGAGAGGTTGAGGCAAAGGGAGGTGAACTGGCTTCCCCAAGGATAAAATTGTGAGTTACTGGCAAAATCCAGGAATCATGGGTGCCATTCACTCTGCTGTAAGCACTAGACACAATCCCTCTCAGGAACAGAACCTAGGAGTGCTGTTTCCCTGTCTCCTTCTTTAACAGACCACACTACTCAAAAATGGAGCTCTTTTCTCTTTAATTGTCAGTGAAGTGGCTGCATTCTAACCAAACAGTAATGCTGATACTTGAATTATTATATATTTGTATTAGCATGGTGTCCAGAGGTCCCAATTGAGATTGGAATGCTATTGTGCTAGGTGCTGTACGTAGACATATAAAGACAGTCTCTGAAGAGTTTACAGTATAAATAGATAAGACAGACAAAGTGCAGGAGGGGAAATAGAGGTGAGTGACGTGGTTTGCCCAGAATCATACAGCAGCTCAGTGGCAAAGCCAGGAACAGACCCAAATCTCCTGAACCAGTACTCAATCCTCTGGACAACAGGGCCCCCTTCCTTAATGCATTGGGACAAATGTATTTATCCACAAGTTATAATGACAAATTACAAATTTAAGTTAAGATTTTTTTTTTCAAGTTCCATATTTGAGCCATATAGACGGTAGAGCAGCGACTCACACTTTGCACCAATCAATGAAGTCACCTGTCCTATCAGCACTTGGATGGAAAGTCAAAATATTTCCCCTTTTTTGGTAGTGGGGGAAGAAGGGGCTGAAAAAACACTCCTTTGCATCTTAATTCAGACAGTCTAAGGTGATGGCTACATTACAGAATTATGTTGACCCAAGTTACATCGGCATACAGCTGCTG
The DNA here is from genome assembly GCF_026122565.2 of Emydura macquarii macquarii. NCBI lineage: Eukaryota > Metazoa > Chordata > Testudines > Chelidae > Emydura > Emydura macquarii. The sequence goes on from NW_027131620.1 coordinate 14,069,174, forward strand.
CAGTGATTACATTGATTGTGCATGTGCACACTTGGCTACTTGTGTTTGCAGTGCGTGTCCTCACCGGCAGTGCTTCTATTGATGCAGAGTGCAATGCACTTTGGGTAGGTATCCCACTGTGCAACTTGCCATCTTCCAGCTCAGGGTCTCTTGGGAAATTCTTGTATTGCCTGGTGGGGCAGAAATGAGTCATGCAGGAGTGACTGGGAGCATGGGGTCAACTTCCCATAATGCAGTCTTCACTATCCCATAATTTCACCTGCATCCCATAATTTTCACGCCTCCTTTTTGAAATCCCACAAACTCACATGTCCCTCCTTGCTGTAGGCCATCTCTGACAAAAGCATGGAGTCTGCACAGCTCTGCGCTATTGTCATGAGCATTGCAAGCATAGGGTGCATGATCCTGCAATATTTGCAGAGCCACGGGGAACATAATGATTCCTTGGAGGCTAGATTGCTGTGGGATATAGAAACAATTCAAGGGTGTTGTTGGCATTCATGGAGCAGCAGCTGGAGATGGTGAAGTGCCAGTTCTGGGCTTGAGAAACAAGCACTGATGGGTGGGATCACATTGCCATACAGGTTTGGGATGTCGAGCAGTGGCTGCAGAACTTTTAGATGCACTAGGCCACATTCCTGGATCTGTGTGCAGAGCTCACCCCAGCCCTCTGGCACAGGGACACCAAAACGAGAGCTGCACTGACAGTTGAGAAGCGAGTAGCAATTGCACTGTGGAAACTTGCAACACCAGACTGCGACTGGTCAGTAGGGAATCAATTTGGAGTCAGGAAATCCAGCGCAAGGGCTGTTGCCATGCAAGTGTGCAGGGCCATTAATTGCCTTCTGCTACACAGGACTGTGTGTCTGGACAATGTGCAAGACATAGTGAATAGTTTTCAGCAATGGGCTTCCTGAACTGCAGTGGGCCAATAGATGGCATGCATATCCCTATTCTGGCACCAGACCACCTTGCCATAGAGTACATCAACAGAAAGAGCTGCTTTTCTATGGTTCTGCACTCGCTGGTGGATCCCATTGCTTTTCCGACATCAGTGTGGACTAGTCAGGCAAGATTCATGACATGCACATCTTTAAGAACACAGGACTGTTCAGAGAGCTACAAGCCGGGACTTTCTTTTCTGACCAGTGGATTACCATTGGGAATATTGAAATGCCAATAGTGATCCTGGGCAACCCAGCCTACCCCTTGCTCCAATAGCTCATGAAGCTGTACACTGGCCATCATGTAGTTCAGAGTGGAGGTACGTGAAGAGTGCAGCCTTTGAAAGAACATTTTAATACAGTCGTGAGCCAGAGCAGTATGTGTTGCTGTAGTGTGCTCTACCTGCCCTTGCTATTTTATGGCCCGGTTTGTATCTTGTAGTGATTGCTGTGTATGTAGGAATATAACATTGTCAATGCACTCATTTATATTATCTGTGAATGGTGTTATGGGTTCTGTGACAGAGTGAAGTAACAGGGAACTGGTGGATGTTAGACCTGCTCAGCACCAGACAGCATATGTTGTGAACTATAAAAGATGAATTCTGTTCCAAAAAATAGAATTTTATTCTGTAACATGGACCAGGAACTTAAAAAGAACTTATGAAGTGGAAAGAATACACATTCCCATTTCAGGTACACATACTCCAAACTTAGGGTACTGAACTCACTCACCTTGATCCACACAAGTTGTAAGCACTACATTCTCACTTCTCCTTGGGATTGATACAGCATGGTGCCAGTCACAGCACCAGCCATGGTGAGGAGGGTTGGGGAAATGAGGGGGGAATAGCTTGCTTGTATGATTTTAGTAACATATGGCAATGGCACTGAATATTGGCATCGTTTTCCATGGGCAGCAGTGCTTTTAGCTGATATCTCACTCCAGAGGGTAACAGAGGCAGAGAGAGCACAGCTGCTGCTAGCCTGTGTTCTGCAAATGGTACCTGCTGAAGGAATCGCTAAGTGGCGTGGGAAAGTGTTCTACCACAGCAAAAGAAGTAAGGCAGCCCTCCCCAGAAACCTTCAGCAGAGGATTGCAGAGTACCTCCAGAAGAGTTTCACTGAGATCTCTACAGAGGATTCATGGGACATCTCGGTGTACTTAAACAAACTGCACCACATGGCCCCCTCTGCCTACCTCTGGAGGGGAATGAAAAGCCAATAGCTCAGGCCAAAAAGCCAAGAGCTCAACTGTATCTCTCTTGGTTGTCCCACTACCACTTCTAGCAGAAGTAAAAATGAGTAAATCAAGAGATGTGTCCTGCTACTGTGGGGGTGCCATGCCTGTAATTTCAACGTAAGCTGCATACTTACAAGCGGTTCCTTCCCCTGCATCAGGCTCGCCCATGCTTGACTGTTAGGACTGGCTGAACTGCAGTGGAGTCAAAATCAGGTCCTGGCTTGCTGCAGAGCTGGATCCCCCAGTCACCTGTCCTCCATGCTCCTCCTCCTCGCTGTTCATGGCAGGGGCCTGTGACTTGGGCTCCTTGGAAATATCCACGGTGCTCTTGAGGATTGAAGGTGTGATCTCTGCCGAGGATGACTTCCAGCTCTTTGTAAGAATGGCAGGTCTGTAGCTCAGCACTGAATTGGTTGTTGGCCTCCCTGGCCTTCTGGTGTTCCTGCTGCAGCTCCTTGCCTGGCACCAAGCACTGTTGTAGCCCTTCTCCTGCATCCCCCGAGCAATCTGCTCAGAGATGTCCATGTTTTACAAGTGGGTCGGAGCTGTGCCTGCACAGCCTCTTCTGCCCACGAGCCCAGGAAATCCAATACCTCCTGTCTACATCACACAGGAGCATGTCTGGAGTGTGTAGGCAGCATGGTCAGCTGGGCAGTTATGCTCAGCAATGGAGAGCTGCTAGGTGTGCTCGCCACGCCGGGCAACCAGGAAAAGGAATTTCAAAAACTCACGGGGCTTTAAAGGGGAAGGGCAGCTTCCTGTCAACCTGACCCCGGGGCAGCAGAATTCATGACAGTGCCCAGAGCAGCCAGTGTAGGGCATTGTGGAGGCCAGTAACAGTTGTAAGTAATGCAGTGTCTACACTGTTACTGCGTTGACCTAGCAGCATTGACTGTGGCTCTACGCCGCTTGGGGAGGTGGTATTACTAAATTGGCGTAGTGGGGCACTTATGTCAGCGGGAGCCAAATTTAAGTGAAGACACATCCACAGCTAGGCTGACGGAAGTGTGGATGCCTACAGCTGCACTGCTGCAGCACTTCAGTGTAGGCACTACTACGCCAACAGCAGAGGTTCTCCAATTGGTGTAGATAATCCACCTCCCCAAGAGGCAGTAGCTATGGTGGTGGAAGAATTCTTCCATTGACCTAGCATTATCTACACAAGGATTTAGGTTGGCTTAACTCCACAGCTCAGGGGCGTGGATTTTTCACACCCCTGACCGACATAGTTAAACCAACCTAATTTTCTAGTGTAGCCCAGGCCTAAGTCTTGACATTTGAAAGAAATAAGCTGCTATTACACTCTGACATGAACTGAAGTGCTGTTCAGATAACCTCGGTGTGCTTTCCTTTATGGTGCTTCGCATGTTAGAATTAACAATAATGAACTCCATTGTTCAATGTTATTCATTCAACTCCCATCACATCACTACCAGCCAACACAGTGCCTCTATTGTTGGGCTTTGAGATGCTCACACAAGTGCCATGTCTCTACAGGGCTGTGATGTAGGGGGGCGGGGAGGAGAAATTGTGTTTTACCCTCTCAGAGGCTGTTTGACTGCCATAATATATGTATACAAAGGACAATGAGGACTGTAACCCTGTCAGATGGAGACAGAAATAAGTGTAAATAACCTGCTTTCTTGAAAACAATGGCAATAAAGGCCCATTATCAACTCCTATGTATAGAAGGATCCTCCCTACAATAAAGCATTGTGGGCAGCATCAGAACCAAGCCCACAAACCCTGCCTCCAGCAGTGGCAGCCCACATGTTGCATGAAGGCACCCTCCCTTGTGCAATAGCATGGTGGGAGGCTCCTCACTGGGCGAAAGTACAGAGGCTCTTCCCCAAAGGTATCACTCTGTTCCGCCAAGCAATGTTTGGCGGAACAGAGCGATATTTGTTCCTTGAGTTAACTTTGCAGTGAAGTAATCAGCACATTTCTACACGGGAAATCCCAGTGCTTTGAACTTTACCAAATTCCCTTGTATTCAATATACCTTTGAGTCCTCCAGACTCATAATATCAACATTATTAGTATAATACCCGACTGTCTGAAACCCTGGTTTTATAAAGGCTCTGAGGATCCTCTGCCATTTTTTGTAAAATCAATTCTTTAAGTAGTTCTGTGAATAGGGCACTGGATGGGGACTCAGAAAACCCCACCTAGGCTCTATTCCAGACTCTTCCAATGAGTTGCTGCATGACCATAGGTAACTCAGTTTACCTTTGTGCTTCTGCTTCTCCTGCCTTTACTTGTATCTTCTATTTAGCTTGTGAGCCATTTAGAGCAGAAGCGATCTCTTATTTTATGTACAGCACTTAGCCTAACAGGGCACAGATTTGATTGGGGCTTCTAGGTGCTACCATAATATGGTAGTATGGAGAAAATCAGGACATATATAGATATTTACTTTAGAACATTTATGATATTTATGTAGGCCCTGATCCTGCAAATAGTTACTCCTGTTCTTAACTTTATGCATGGGAGAAGTCCTGTAGAAATCAATAAGACTTCTCCCACATGTAGACTTAAGCACATGCACTACTGGCTGAAGAACTGATGCCTGAGTTAGTATCAATGGTTTTGGAATAATAAATGTTTGAGGCACCGGTCCTGCAAATATTTATGTATATGCTTAACTTTACCACCGTAACTAATTCCACTGACATAGCAAGCTTACGGTTAAGCATGTGCTTAAATCTTTGTAGGATCAGGACCCTAGATTGTAAATCCTCTGGGGCAAGGGCTGTTTCCTATTACTTGCCTGAACAGTGGGGCTTTGATCATTGATGATGGCCGTAGGTGCTAGTGGAATACAAATAATAATAATTAGGAAGAGAATTTGTGAAGCTTATACTTTATTTCTGAAAATAAACCATCAGGGTTAAAGGGGCATCAGATTACAGGATGATATGTCTGATGAATAATCTGCTAATTAATAGCTCTGGAAAACCAGCCAAGGACATGCTTGATCGTCGCACACCAGCACAGATTCCATACTCCTGATGAGGTATCTAGTCCAAATCTTCAACAACCATTTTGCCTCTGTCCTCATAGCTGGGTCTCTGTTCTCGTATCCTAGTACACGAGCCTTTATTAAAAAGACAATTATTTCTACAGCCTGACTTTTATTTCAGCAAGATCTCAACATTTTCAAAAGCAATAATAAAATTGTGAACAGCTTGACAGCTTCTCATTTTCCCACTAGGAATTAAATCAGTGTATTCATACCTGATGTACAGTTGCAATATTCACCAAAAGGGATCTTTCACCCCAAAGGATCCCTAAGTGATTTGCAAACTGCTGCTTAAACAGTATTGCATTTAATAATGTACATGTTATAACTTTGTTTTCTGGGTTCTGCATCTTTAAATCTAAGGAATCTTTGCTGCTTACAGAGACTGGCAGCCATTTTATGTTCATTACAGTGCAGACTATCCTGGAGGAGCCACATACACACTGTGTGCTCTCCCATAAAGACTTTAATTTTGTTATTTCTTATTTTGTTGTTCTCTTACTGTATACTAAAGGCCTTGATGACTACCTGAAACTGGCTCTGGAAATTTGTCCCTCTGTGGGGTAAGTGTTTAATGGATCAGCTTTGCCTAATTCCAGATCATATTGCCAGCCTCCACCTTGTCCCGGAGTCTGGAATAGTGAGAAGTCTGTTGGTTTTCACTCAAAATAGGGTAATTAAAAACTCCCACAGACCCTATGAGACGTGTTGTAACAATGTAAGCAAACCAACTGGGCCTGGGTCATTTTTAGACTGGTCAGTCCTGGAGGACCATAGAGTTTTTTCCCCCTGAAGCCCAGCAATAGCTATATTAACTATGAAGAATCATGTCTTTGATTAACATGCATGTGGAAGACCAGCGTAAGCTGGTGCAAATCAACAGAACTCCATTGACTTCAACAAAGCTGCTCTGGTTTACGTCAGCTGAGAATCTGGCCCACAAAGAGCACAGCTGTTCTGTTCTTCCCTGTCTGTCTGGGCTTAGGAAGAGGAAGGTGTCCCCTCCACTGAAAATACATGCCAAAATAATACTAACTAATAAACAGCTGCTCTGGGATCTGTCTACTTGCTGGGGTGCTTTGTGCTCACATCAGTTGGGGAGGCTTGTTTAATTCTACTGTGGTTTTGGCTTCTCGCAGTGTGCTATTCCCAAGATCCCTTTAACAGCCAGAATGGGGCCCTCAAAACTTGTGTTTGGAGAACAAGCCCAAGGAACCTAATGTTACATGCTTCTGAATAACACCCCCTTTCCTGCCCCAGAGTGGCTGGGAATAAGGGATCAAATCTAAACAACTTGTCCCATTGGCAGGATCCTGCTTTGCTGGGAAAGAGATCTTAAAATGTCTGCCTTCCCACAGCCTCCAGGGAGACAATTTGTATTTCTCTTCTTTTCTCTCTTTCTCAGAGCCCAAGGAGAACATGCTCATTGAAGCCTTGTTCCACCATTTGCTGTATCTCCACCTTCACATTTGTTCATAATTCATCTCTTCTCTTTCCCTTCTGTTTAGTTTAAATGCACTGTTTCCCTGCCAGGACCTTGCTGGTTTGGTGTTGGAGAAAAGAATCTAAATGGAGAAGACTAAAAGCCTGTTAATAGGATAAGCTCTTCCATGGCCAGTTAGGGGGTTGAGATATGGTGTACGTATGAAAATCTTAATAGGAAGGAATCGGTATAGATTATCTCTGAGGATGAGAGTGTGTAGTAAGAGAGAGCATGCTAGTTAATTGATGGTGAAGCTGGTTGCATGAGTGTGTGTATAAATCACCTCTGTGTTTACTAGTCTGTTGCTAGAAGCTGGCAGGACTTCTCATGTAGCTTCCCATCCACAGCCCTTACATTACATTACAGCCCTTGCCATGTGGACCAGTATTTTTAGATATTGATCTTAATGATTAGTAACATATAATGCAATTACTTAGCACTTGAGGACCTCAAAGCACTTTATGAAGGTTCTAATCCCCATTCTGTGGAGCATACAGAAGGTAAGTGACTTCTCCAAGGTCTCACAGGGTGACATGGCTGGAATCAGGGATACAAAGCGGGTCTGGCTCTCAGTCCGCTCTCAGTGGCAGCGTCTCTGGGTAGGAATTGCCTACTTTTATGGTTTGTCATCTGCAGTATGATTTTTACCTGCTGCTGTAACCTGACTCTAAGCCTGAACCTTTACCCATCGTTTTTTTTCTACTCTCTTTCTGGTCTATAGGTTTTCGCTGCCTCTGCTCTAACTACTAGACATTGCTGCCTCCCTTTAGTGCATAGTATCACCAAATTCTTGCCAGAGGGTTGATTCTTCAAACAGTGGTGCCTGATCCATGTTCACAGAAGACACTTGTGCCTGTGCAATGGGTAACTGTGCATGTGAACAAACACCCACATTCCCGTGTTCCCATTTGCACATTTGGAGGGGTGTTTTGAAGATGCAACTTCTTGGCTGTGCATATTGTGATGACAATTTAAGCCAAGATTTTCATAAGCAACTTCTGTTTCTGGGTTCCTCAAATTTTGGGTGCTCAACTTGAAACACCTAAAGGAGCTTGATTTCCAGAGGGTGAGTGATCAACAACTTCTGCCAATCAAGCCCCTTCAAGGTGTTTCAAGCTGGGCATCCAAAATTGAGGCATCCAAAATCATCAGTTGCTTTTGAAAATTGTGGCTTAATTTAGTTGCCATTTTTTTTCTTTGTTTTAAATAAGCCCAGAAAGTCTGGAGTAATCAGAGCTGGAGGAATTCCATGGTGGAGTGATTTGGATTTTTCAAGCTCGTGGGCTGGATTGAAGCATTGCAAAATCTACACCTGAGATGGTTCTGATGGATCCTGATCGCATTTATCAGAACCCCCTTTTTCCTCTCACCCCTTTCTCAGTTTCTGGGGGTGGCAGAGAAGTCGGGTAAATGGTTCTGTTTCTGCCCATATGAATAAATTAACATTTTCCATTTTCTTCATTAAAGAAATGGCAAGTGGATTGTTCTGGCATCTTTTCCCTGCTTCTGTCACCTCCAGAAAAGCTCTTACCCAATACTAGACACTATTTGAGGAAGCACAGATTAAGTAAGAGGCAGCAGCCAGGACATATGATGCTGCATTTAGAAACTGTCTCTGATTGACAGCAACTCCCGTAAATGACCCCCATTTAAGGGGGAGCATCAGATCCCTCCCTTTCTGAAGTTCCCTTGCAAATGCTTGCACCATTCACTTTTTGTGTCTATGTTGCTTCTTGTGCAACAGCAAGGAAATGGAGAGGAGGAAGGAACAGACTGGTCAGTGAGGTCAGATCTGGGGGGGTGGGGCGGACTAAGGTATCAAAGTAAGTGACAGGAGACCCTCTTTGCAGCTTGTGCAACCAATGTGTGTGCCAAGAGATCACAGTGTCCGAGCTCTGGATGAAAGCAGCTTTCCTGTTAGCCACATGCCGTGAGAAGGAAAGGAGAAGTGAAGCCCCTTTGGTTACAGGAAGACATTGAGGAGAAGGCAACGCCCAGCCCACGCTGTACAGGCCCTGCCCCTTCCCCTCACTGGATACACCTTCTGCATTGCATGTCTCTATCTGTCACAAAGCACTCTGGCATTACTCACCACAGGCTAATGACTGGTATCTGTGTCTCAAATGAGGCAGTCTCAAGATGCATTCTTGTGTGCCTTACCCAGTAGCCCAAGGGCAATTCCAGAGACCAGTTTCTCAACCCAGGTGCAGCTGTTTTCTTTTTTTTTAATGAATCTAATAAAATAAGTTCACATTGAACAACAGGAGGAGATAAAGAGGCAGGTAGATCTCTTTCTGAAACTCCATTCCCATTGCATCAAAGTTGGCTTGAATTTAGTGCAAGAGAAAGGTGCTGCTTAGTCAGGGAAACTGAAGTCCACAGAACAGGTACGGCCCATCCTGCTGCAGGGCAAGTTCCTGCCCCATCAATGTGCCGCCTCTTTTATCTTGAGAGATCTCATCTAGTGATGGGGGGATATAGGGTTTGATCCATTGCCTATTGCAATATTTCCATTGACTTCAGTGGGTGCATAGTCTTCAATCCCTGCTGTTGGCAAGGCTGCCAATTACTGCCAGCTGAGCTGGTGGATGTAGTGATGTGTGATACTCCTCCCCTAGGGAATGAATGGAGACCAGCAAACACTTGTCATATGAGCCACTGAACAGCCTTCAGGGGCCAAATTTGTTGTCGACCAAATACAGGCATGTTTCTGGAAATCTGCCTGTGTGCCTGCAATTAGATCTGCAAAATGTCCATCTAATATTCACATGTAATTTGTGCTCATTGCTGCTATTGGACTTGTGCATGGATAAATAAATGCATTTGTGTATTCAGTGACTTGATTTGCATTCATAATCAGATAATTTTGCACATACTTTTGGGCACCCTAAGCGTTATGAATATCAGGCCCAAAATACACTGTCCCTTCACTATTTTATGATGTACCACAATAAGGTTTAAAGCGGACTTGCTTATCGTTATGGGGACAGGACTGCAGGGCTGACATTAAGACAACCAACAGCAAACCTCATTGTCACTTTTTTGTCAGCTTTCTAGATGTTTCCTCTCCTTAAGTCTGTTAAATACAGCAATTCTCCTGTTTCTCGGGCTCTTTCTTCACCTTCTTTTTTCTTAGCCTTCTTTAGTATCTAATTATCATTGACAGACATGATCCTTTTCCAGGCCTGAAGAGCACCACTGTCATTTATGGAAAAGACTGGGATGTGTGGCTTCAGCTGATTCTGTATGTGTGTGTGTCTGTTTGTTGTATATGGTCTGAAAGGGGCATGGTCTGAAATCAACTCATCAGCTGCTGAGCAGACCCCTATAACCCAGAGCACCTTCAACCGCCATTAAAGTTGGTGGGTGTTGAGAACACTCCTCACCTCATAGGAGTACTCACATGTTGCAGGACTGAGCTTTGACTGGACAATATATTACCTTCCCAGTCAGCCCATGGGTGCACCAGGCCCATTATTTGTGAATTGTTATTACCGTAGGTACCTCTTTTCACTATATATGAAATGTGGGAGTTTCTGAATGTGTTGGCACCAGCATTTCCATGCAACTGAGTCAAACATACAGACTCAGTGGCTGGATCGTTTGCAGAAGGCTTGGCTAATTTTTAGACCATTAGTAACATGTAGCCATAGAAGATAAGATAATGAACAGGATGATCAAACCTCATGCTGCAGGGTGCAAAGAGTTCATCTGCTGGGCTTAAGAAAGAGTTCTGTTCCCCGTGTCCAGGTTGCACAATGATAGAGGTGCATTATTGAGGGTGCGTTTGTGGGTCACTTTAGGAGGCAGGATATCAGACTTGACAGACCTGTAGTTTGGCCCAGATCAGAACTGCAAATACTTTGTTCCTGTATTTTATAAAAGGGAATTATATAACTATCCTGCAAACAGCAGCCTTACCCCTGGTTTACACAAATAGTCACCAAGAGCATCAAGGGAGAAAGCATGGTCTAGTAATTTATAGCACAATACTAGGAGCCTGCGTTCTAGTCTCAGCTCTCTGTGCCTCAGTTTCACCATTTGTAAAAGGTGGGTATCTATACTGTTCTTGGTAGGTTTTGCAGAGGTGTTTTGAAGCATAATTAATGTTTGTAAAACACTTCGAGATCTTCAGATGACACTAGAGAAGGGCAAAAGTAGTAGTATGATGAAAATGATTGCTTTAATAGTATGGTGTACAGGGGTCAACCATAACAGTTAAGAGGGGAGCTTTTCCTCGGCAGTCTTCGGAGGATCAGGCCACCTGTTGAAACAGGTAGTCTTATTGTTTTGATATCGTTAAACATAACATTGGGAGTCAGGGTCAGGCAAAACCAAGAATTATGAATACAAGTGAAAAGTACAGAAATCTCTTTGCTGTATATCCCATACACTCTTTAAGCATTTGCCTTTTAATATGTGTGTGCTTATTAGCTGGAGGTAGGAATTAACATGCATAACTGTGAGATATTTCCCCAGAGCGTAAAACTAATGTCATCTAACTTTGCAATAATTTTACCAGACATAAGGTAAAGGTGTATTTTGCAAAATTAGGCCCCATTGTGGGTCAGGTTTTTTTTTTTTAAATAGCCATCATCCAGATACTATACTTGTCTACAATTTTTGCATATGCAAACCCAACATTTGCAGACACAATCCAGACCAATATTTTCAGCATAGTGTGTACACAAGGATTTAGACATATGTTGACACTGCTCCCAGTTTTGCATGCAATACAGTAATAGACCATCCAAGTGACTAAATAGCTATGTCTTATACATGCCAATTAGTAGTTGTGCAGGTGCACACTTTTACTCAATTTATACATGACTAGCAGTAATTGCACGTGCAAATTAGATGCACAAATGCATGCATATAGTTCTGAAAATTTGGGCCTAGATTTTTATGTGCAAGTGCTGTTTGCACACGCAAATGTGAGGTTTGCCCACATAAAGTTGCAGGTAAACATCTGAAAATGTGTCCCTTCATGGTTACTGTGCATGTTTGCCTGGATGTCAATCTGACTTGGGAAGCACTTCTTGAAAATCAGGACTCATTTTTCCATTGCCCATTAACCAGCCCAGAGCTGGGTGAACAATCTACAATAAACAATGTGTTAGGTGTTTTTAACCCTTTACCTCTTCACAAACTGAGCTAGACTGTGCAATCACAGGACTCCTACACAGCCTCTGCTCCCTGTCAAACTACTCACCCAATTTTTCACTAATTTGTTCCCTATTCAGGATGACTCGATGAATAAATTTCAGCCTCTGGATCACCTGTGAACTGATCATTGTGAGTACGCCTCTGAATATCTGAGCAGTGTGATTGGTCATCTGTGTTATATTGTATTGTTTCGGTTCACTGACTGGATGACCTAGCCTTAAATGATTTCCACTTCTGCTCAAAAAGAATTTTGTTTCATCCATTTGTTTTGTGTTTAAACAAATCTCAGGCCAAAATTGCCTTTCCATTATCAAAATTTTGCTTGTGAAAAGGAAATACAAAGTGTAGCAAACACAGTCAATGCAAAGCCACATTCAGAAGTTGCCCAAAATATCTGAATAATTTTTCTTGGACTTCTCCAAGCTCTAAGCCATTCCAGGGCTGGACATGAGTGACTCACTCTAATGGGAGCAGCAGGTTGCTGTTGAAGGGATTTACTGTACAAGGCCATGCATGCCAGATCAGCAGGGATATTACAAGTGTTAAGACACTGTTTTGTTTTTGAAAGTCTGGACTCAGAGCAGCTGGGAAAAGCTATGCAGTTCCAAGTGCCCGCTTGCAATGTAGGTCAGTTGAATGCAAAAGTGAAAGCAAATGTAGATCATCAGATTTCCATGTTGAAAAGTGATTCAGGCAGGGGTTCAGCCTGCATGAGGGGGAAACTAGCATATTGGGCAGAAGAGAAAATCTAGATTGATGGTGCATGTGTGTGAATATGTGAGTGGCTGTGTGTGTCGGAGACTGTGCCTGAGTAGCTGGGTGTACACCGGTGTGTAAAAGTAATGGCTATGCGTTTATACGTATGTGAGAGAGCAACTTGTGAGCAAATGTGTAGTGTGAGAGTGGCTGTGTGTGGTGTCTGTCTGTTTGTAAATGGCTATTTATGTGTCTGTGTGGTATGGGAGTAGATGCATGCACGTGCATTTGGGGGCGGTGCCTCTGTGTGTGAGAGTCTGTGTGCTTGAATTACTGAATTCCACAAAGGTTTTTGCACTGTGATTTGCGTTTGGAATTTCGGAATTAGAAGCAGTGCTACAAAATATCAGGCTAGACGTGAGGTAGAGTGTGGGCCCTCATCCTTTGTTGTGCTGTCTGTGATATAACAGCCAGGGCCGTCCTATTAAAGAACCCATGGAAGGACAGCAACAGGCCTGTAAGGCTGCAGGTGTCACTAGGTTCAAAACCTGGGTCTCCTTCCTTGGCTGCCTCTTTCCTTTTGCTCTGGCGATGTGCGCTCACCCCCAAGGGCAAGGCCTGTCCCTCTCTTAATGTTCAGTCTGGTGGGGTTGGGGCAGGGAGCTCCAGTCCACCACTGATCTTCAGCTCCATCCTCAGGGTGGTGGATGCGTTTCTGGGGTGGCGATGGGGAGAGAGACTGGAATGACATCTCTTCTCTTCCACTTAGGGTGACCAGATGGCAAGTCAAAGCCCCAAATATCGGGATTGTCCCTATAAAATCGGTACATCTGGTCACCCTACTTCCACTGCCTAACCAGTGCCAGTGACTGAGCTCCCTGGTTTGTTCATGGCCTTGCTGGCTTGCTGATCAAAGAATGACATTTCCCTACACACCTCTCACTGGAAAGAGTGCCCAGCTCTTAACAACTAGAGTTGGCCAGGCCCCAGGGATCAGATTACAGGGAGTTACTAGTATGGCTTTAATTATGTGATGCAGTTTCAGTTACCAACAGACTTAATTGCAGTAACAGTAAGAAGCTTGAACAGTCAGAGTCATGCGTTTCTGGTTACAAGAAGCTGAGTAGAGCTCAGGCGAGGGAAATCCCCTAAAAAGACCATGGCGAGGTTCTGCGCACTGCGCTGTGGCTGAGATTTCCGGTGTGTGAGGGACCTTGTCACTGGAGTAAGTGGAGTACCTGCAGTGAAAACATGCTGCCAGGGGTGGAGCTGCGCAGCAGTAAAGCCGGTTTTGCACTGTTTATCTGCTGACCAAACCACTTCTGACATAGGAGCAGTGCCAGCTGTAACTCCTTCACTGCTGCCGGGTTGCTGCAAAGCAGAGCTCATGTGGTGACTTTGGTTGGAAGCCTTCATAGGCGACAAGTAAAACTGAGAGTAGTGGGTTTTCCCTTGTTCCCAGGGGATGCAAACCACTGGCCTGGAAGTCCTGGGACTGGCACACAAGGGGTGCTGCAGATCTGGGCAAGTCCAGGACTGGAACTGCAAGGAGGGGGGTAGGTCAAGATGACACTGGCAAAGCTGTGTGGCGGGCTAGGGCTGAGGATCCAAGAGAGAGGTGTACTAGCATAGCTGGGGATAGGGAGGGTCTGAAAAACCTGATCCTCAGTGTTTCCTGCTCTGAGGTGCAGTAGCTGGGCTAAGCAGGCCAGGACTGGAACAGCAGGGACTGCTGTAGGCCAGATTGAACTACACGCACAGCGCTGGGTCTGGAAGTTTGCACTACTCCTGAGCACGCTGTGCCTGCCTGCCCCGCAGGCTTCCCAGTTTCCTGATGATTAAAGTTACCTGGAGCCACAGCAGTGGAGGACTGGTGTGTCTGAAATCTCATGTCACCCTGGGACACCCTGAATTTCACTCTTGCTATTAAAGCAGAGAAGTAGATCTTATTTCAAACTGCTTGTAGGCCTGTGTAAAGTGCTATTAAAAATTCCTGAGGGGGAGTTAGAGAATCTTTATTAACAACCTCAGTTCAGCTGCATGAGCAGGAGGGAACTAAGCTAACTCCAGTTCCATATGTACTCCAAGCACACAACTCCCTAGTGGGGTTATAAGGGGCAATGTACTAAACCAGTGAAATAAGCTGGAAGCATTACATCACTAAAGCAAATTGTCATTGGTTGATCAGTGATTCTAGCAGATTCAGGCAGGACACTGATATCTAGCGAATTCTGAGAGAGGATTTCTTCCTTTCAGAATACTAAAGCTGTCCGAGAATACTATGGATTCTGTCATCGTTTGCCAAAAAAAAAAAGTTGGTTTTGAGTTCCACAAAATGATTTTAAAATCTGAGTCTCCTAGCCTAATCCTCAGCTGGCTTCAGTGTTGAAGTCCAGGGTTCAGCTGAAGATCTGATTTTAGATTATATTACACTGGTGTCTCTTCAAAAGATTCCAGCAACTTTAAAAAATAAAGATTATTAAACAACTGGAGGAGTTGGATAGCGCTCAGGGCCAGACCAACAATTTTCAGCACCTCGGGCAAGAGTGGAACATGTGAACAGCAATTGCCCTATGGAATTGGACCACATATCGAAAAGTGGCCAATACTATATGCTTCTGAGGAATGTTCAAGAAACTCCGAAATGGACAATTGTGGACTCATCTACCTATAATGGAAATTTCTTCCTAGCTCTCAATCTGTGCCTGAAGCAGAAGACTTTAAAGCTTGTATACATTTTTAATCCTCTCTACTGTCATTAAGGATGTTCCCATTACTTTTATATATTTGTCCAATCCTGGAGTCCTATCAAGCTCTGGGTCTCAGTGCTATCTCCTGGAAGATAGATCAGACCAGTCTGGAAGTTGCAGTCCATAATGAGCCCTGAAACCCACAGGCTGTTGCCTGCATTACTCGGACTCAAGGCAAGCCCCAATCAAGATTGACTGCTGATGGGTTGTGGAACTTTTCCCTTCAGTTGTAGTTTGCTGATTCCTATCTGGTCAATAGGGACAAATAGTCTCTAGCATCAAGCAACAGTTTAGTGACTAGGGTGACTGAGTTTTGTGGTCTCAATCCAGTTGCTTACAGAGATGGATGCAAATATAGCAATTGTCCATGGTTGGTAGCTCACTCTGAAACTGCAAGCTGCAGGGAGGGGAAAGCGTGAGACTATTACAAGGAAAGTGGATGTATTTTCCTCCCAATTACCACCACCCATCAGATGCCTGTGAGGTGCATGTGATTGTTATATGCACAGATGAGACCAGTTGCATGAAGTCCCCATGATTCAACCACTTCCTAACAGTGGGGTTGTGTAAGCAAAATCATATGTTGCCCTGAGTGGCAACAATCTGCTGCAGCGGTGACTCAGAGAAAGAATCGGCTTGGACGTGACCTAGGAAACAGAACCTGCAGTATTAGTGGGCCCCTCTCCGCAGAGTCACTCAGCTAGTGACTGAGACCGTATAGATTTTTAACTAAGACATGGCCTAATCTTGGTGTGTTTGGGTGAGGGGGGAGAAGCGACTTTGGTGTCTCTGAGCCTCATTCATATGAGCAGGTTTTGATGTTGCCAGTGCCGTTGCAATCCCTCAGCAGCACATGTAACATGCATGACACACACAAGTCCATGCAAGGGTGCAACAGTGTGCACAGAGCCTTTGTACTTGTGCTTTAGTGAGCAAGGCTAAGCACCATGTCTTCTGCCACCGTGTCCCCTCTGCACTGTTGCAGTGCCAGTGTGCGCAGCAAGTGCTGTGATCTCAGCTGCAACACTGTGATTAGTCCTTCAAGTGCAAACCCACAATGTTCCTACCTGCTGACAGTTATAGGCTCTGCCACCTGTCAAGTCAAACACCCACTGGGTGCACACAGGCCTGACCACAGCCAAGCTGTTTTGACCTCTCCCCAACCTGCTACCATGCGGGGCCATGAGGCAGTATGTAAGTCTCAGGCCTGCCCTGCAGCCTTTCCCTTCTTTAAAGGTCAGAGTCTTACAATTGGCATTCATTTCTATTGTTTCTAAGTTGCATTTGGCTTTTTGTCAGCACCAAACGCTGCAGGGCCGCTTTGATTTTGCTTTACAGTGTAAAGCATTTTAAACGTTTATGTCCCACTGTCACAGGGTTCATGGTGCAATTCAGAACAGTAAGTGGTTGTGTAACCACTTACCCAGCAACCCTGCCTTACAGTGCTTTGCTCCTGTAGCTCCCAACCTGGGATGCTCACAACCAGCCTACAAGCATGCAGTATGTGTGTCAGGGAGCCCTGGTCCAGCAGCTCTGACCCCAGCAGCCTGTCTATAGCCCCATCAGCCTTGATTACTACTTACAAGGTGATCCCAACACTCTCCCAGATTTTCCCCAAACCGTGTGCTCTGTAGTGTCCTGTCCTCTCCTGGACAGTTCAGAGAAATATTAAAGTAAATACATCTTCCATTTAAACAGGGCATGGAGTTGGTATTTGTAGTAAAAATAAGACAGATTTATTAACTATAGGACATAGGTTCAGTGATGCCAAGTACAAGGAACAAAGGTAGAAGGAGTTACAAGCAAGTGAAAGTGAAAACATACATCTAATAATTTAAAATAATCCAGCAAAGCACAGGCTTTATTCAAGATGTTTTTTTCTCACCTATATTCAGTTCCTAAAGTCTTCAACCCTCTTGTTTGAAGGACCCATCTGTCTCAGTTTGCAAGAGCTCTGTTCCCTTGTTTCTATCTAGTGCCAGTTGCCAAAGATGGCTTCTGTCTTTGCCTATATCTTCCAAAGTTCAACGACTTTGTCTCAAGAGCCAGGATGACCTCATATTGTTCTTCCTGTTCTGTGGACTTCCCATCCCAGGCTTATTTCTATGTAAATGAAGCTGCCATTGTTTTAATCCTTGTATAATCTCATTGGAGACAGGTAAGTATCTGCTTGCTCTCTAGTTTGGGAGGAAACCTGTTTGGCCACAGACTTTAAAGCACAATATCATCGAGTATCCATGTTTCCTCATATAGTGTTAATTCAGACATTTCACAATGATATTAATCACCAGTTTGTCATTAGTTTTCTGAAAAGACCTCACTCTACACACTCCTACAATACAGTAATATAGTATATAGTCAGTTGATTCAGTTGCTTTATCGCTTGAAGTTCCTTTGTCTAAGGCAGCTCTGCTTACCAAGTCCTCCTGATGTGCCTGGTTTAAACATACTTTAGTCACAATTCTAGCATATACCCATAACTCTTAATACACATTACATCCATCCATCACACAAGAATATTAATGATTAGTGAGTTATTACTTTTCAAATGATACCTCACAAGGCACATTTTGTACAAAGATTATTGCAATACTGTGTAGAGTGTGAATACAAGAGTCACACTCACATCCACGCCTTCTGCAGCAAACACAAACAGCAGTGCACATCTGTTCTTAGATGTGGGCTGGGGCTGGCATCGCCATCAGACAGCTGCTTCCACTGCACCTCCCCAACCCCCGAGATATCAGCTCTTCCCAACCCAGCTCTCTGCTTGCCTCTCCATGATCTAGCCATCCCCTTCGTCCTCCAGTAGGTGCATGCCCTTGGGAACCACTGCATTAGGTGGGGTAGGAAGTGCAGAATAACTGACTGGGCCTCCTGGGGCCGTCTTTGTGATATCCGTCCTTCAGAACCAGGCCAGATTGCTTCCCTCTCAGCATCCTGGCTGGAGTGGGGGGAGGGGGAAGACGGAAACTATTAGGTCAGCAAAAGAATCACAACAACCAAAGAAATCACGAAAGGAAAAGCACCACACATCAAAATACATAACCCTACAGCTAATGAAAAGGGGAAGGAGGGAGGCCTGTGGCTCCTCAGGCCTGGCTACACACCCATTGGGTTTCCCTTTGCATGACTGAACTTATGTGTCACGGCGGGGTGGGGAGCTAAGGTCAAATGGCCATTTGCACTCACAGCTACAAGGGTGGGAACAGTCCCATTGGGCTCTGTTAGGTTCACACAACTAATGGGGATGGTGCGGAGAGTGCAGGGAGCTTACTGGACAGGAGGAACAATACTGCCAAGATCTTGGTCTTGGGGGTACTGCTGTGAATTCAGAAAGACGCCCCTGATCTCCGCCTCACAGCTTGGAACGTGCCCCCTTGTTTTGGAACCAGACACCCCTGAGTACTGTTGTGTTTTATTTTCAATCAGACAAGTGGCAGGGGGCAGAGGGAGTAAGAAGGAGAAGCAGCCGCAGCAAGGAGGAGGAATGAGCCCAAGCCCTGCTAACCCCAATCACAGCTACAGCTGGGAGAATGGTACAGCCGAGCAGGGCACACCCCCTCCATTGGGCAACCAGGTGCAACCCATGTGTGTATCCCTAGCCCATTAGTGGTGTCACCCAGCAAGGCCATCCTATTGTTTTATTCAGACAATAATATGTTTAAGGAACCTTTCTGCATCCTTTTGCAGGTGGTGGTGTCTCTTCCTTTGGGCACCGTGCTAGCAGAGCTTGGCCAGAGCCATGACCCACCACCAATGGTGCTGGTAGGCAGCCCCAAAGGAAGCCCAGTCTGTGCCTGTTACACAGGTGTCTATCTGGCACAGTTAAGCTTGTTCCCTCCAGCATCCCTAAAGGCATTATCGCTGCTCATTATGCAGGCCAAAACACCTCCAGCTGCCACTGCTTCGGGAATGTGAATCTCCTCCTTCCCCGAGCATGGCTCAGGCTCCTGGAGCCATAGCTCTTGTATTTACTGCTCTGCAGTAAATGCCATTCTGCGATATCTCCTATTCTAAATACTAGAAAATACCTGGGGCCAGATTCTTCTGTCTCCAATTGTAAGATACCAATAGATATCTAGGGCCAGAATGTAGGCCAGCTAGTGCATATGCAGTGACACAAGGGCACACAGCTGCTCATGTACCTGGCTAATTAGGCACCCAGGTTTTGAACACATCTGTTTGAAAATCTTCCCCCTGGGGAGTGGTAAATACTGAGCTTTCAGTGGCACCAAAAAGAGTCTGGATGAAGCTTTATGAAATGTAGGCTTTCACTGCATTTTCTGGTTCACGCCAACATTTCTATTCAGTATGATCCTTATGGTTTCCTACTACCACATCTCCCCTTCCACCACCTCCACCCACCCACCAGATTCTCTTTAAGTTCAATTTTCCAGCGCATCCAACATTTCAGAGCAAACCTAATGGAAATTGTCAAGACTGGCATCAAAACTACAGAATGTTATTTCTCTTAGGTTGGATTGGCAGTGATCTTAGTTTTGGGTGCGGTTTTTTTGCCTTCCTCTGGTCACTTGCTAGGATTGTCGGGGTACATCTCACTTAATCATTTCCCTGCCATTGCGGAGGCATTGGGCATCGGTACCTCTGTCCTTCTCACTGTCCATGGCACAGAATAGTCTAATCTCCTGCAGCTTGTCATACTTTGGTTTAATTTCTGTTGCTGGGTTTAATGTGTGAGTGCTGGACAGGGTTGGTGGCCAGTGATACACAGGAGGTCAGACTAGATGGTCTAGTGGTCCCTTCTGGCCTTAAACTCTATGACTTCTATGATGGAGACGTTGCGTCAGAAAACACATCCTGTCCCCGGTGGCTGGGCTCAGAACCATGGCCCTGTCAAGAAGAGGGAGAATTTCAGCCAATCCACAGTCCTGAGATTTGATTCTGTAGCAAGACCCCAAAAGCAGGTGAGATTCATGTGGTTTGGGGCTCTGCTGCAAACATTTAATCCTGCTGTAACCCGGATGAGCCCCATGTTTATATATTGGGAGAGCTCCAAAGGTGCCACCCCAGCAACACCACTAAAAATGAAACCCTCCTGCCCACTCTCCTGTGCTATTGTGTTGTTTTGTGTGAAGTGGCAGCTGACTCTTGTTCCCTTTTCCTTTTTTTTCTTTTTTTCTTTTTCTGTTTATCTTAAAAATATGTTGTCATTTTCACAAGGCATGACCCAGCCTGAGGCCCTCTCACTTCTTTGTTTTGCTCTGGACTGAGGCCATGATTTCCCCTTTCCGGCACTGCTCTGCTCTTCCAATCTTGGCTTCAGGCATCTCAGATGAGAGGAGGTAGCAGGCTGGATTTGTTTGTGCAGCTCACCCTCTTGAAAGCTGTTTGTTTTAGTTCTGGAGAAACTGATCTGTGTCTCCCCTATCTTCCTTCTTTGCTGCCCTGTCAACACTCCAGACTGTGACCTTTAGGCCCACCAGCTCTACCCCAATACAGCACCAAATTCTTTGCTTGTTGATGTTTCTTTTTTAACTTGTTTTTCAGGTACTTCCTACCTTTCAAACTCTCGGATTGTCCAGACTGCTAGACAAACAAATACTTAAGAGGGAGGGAGAGCAAGCGGCTTCAGCCCAGGCTGGGAACTTGCCCTCACAGTTTGCATGCACATCATTTGTGGGCAAAAGTAATAGAGGGTGGGATTTTCTGAAGTGCCTAAGGGAGTTAGGTGCCCAATCCCATTGACTCTCTAGAATTGGGGCCCTAACTCCCTTGGGCATTTTGGACCATGCCACTCACAGTTTGGATGTCTACTTGTCTTGTTGCCCACAGATAGTGACAGGCCCTTTTTGAGAAAACCTGGCCCTGAACCTTTGCCAGCCCCAGAGATGGCAGGAAAATAGGGCCTCTCAATCTTGGGACAAACTTCGCCCTTGAAAACCTGGCCAAATGTCATGGCACTGTCAAGCTTTGCGAAATTGATCCTCCCCTGCAGCTGCGCACAGAGCACCAGAGGCAGAGCACGCTGCACTGGGTCTAATGCCTGAAGTTCCCTATGTCTGTTTGTGTAGGGCAGGTGAAATTGTCTGAGAACTTTTTTTTTTTTGGTACTTTATTATTGCAGAAATTATAGGACGCTGGTGAAATTTCAGCTCTTTTGGGAGAAGTCATGTAGTAAGCAACAGAATATGATAAACTCCCTATGGGTTTTTTGAAGCATCTTATAGAATTGAATAGGAAATTATGCCTGGGATTTTCAGAGGAGCTTAAGGCTGTGTCCACACTACAATCAGAGGTGTGACTGCAACTCAGGTAGGCATACCTGTACTACCTTTAATTTAGTTAGTGTGGCTAGAAGTAGCAGTGATGATGAGGCAGCATGGATTCCAGTGTGGGCTGCACAAGCCCACCTGGAACCCTGGGTATGTATTTGTGTTGCTAGCCCACACTAAATCCCATGCCACTACCTCTTCGCTGCTATTTTTAGCCATGCTAGCTAGGTAAAAGATAGCATGGATATTGCCAGGATCATGACCCAGGACGTGAGCGATTGGGCCTAATGTTCGGAGCCATGGGGGGGCAGCCCTGGAGATTAGAACAGAGTGGAGCAGAGATGGAGTCAAGAATCAGCACCACAGGACACCCAGGGGCATTGCTGAGTGCAGAGCCAAGGGCCAGAGCCAAGGATCAGAAGCTGAAAGCCAGAGCCCATGGGTAAGCTGGAGACGTGGCTGGAAATGGAGCCAGGGGTCAGAGCGAGCCAGGGATGTCAAGGATGGAGAAGGGCAGGAACTGAAGTGGGCACAGGAAGCGGGACCAACTGCTGCTGTGGAATGCATTGAGCTGCCAGTGAGCTCTGGTTGCTGCTGGGTCTTCGCTCTGTGCGGCCACTAACCAGGAAGTGCAATCAATCAGGCAGCCCTTGCCAGGATCAGCCGTGCTGCTAGGAGACTGACCCTGATGAAGCTGGTTCCCTCACAGGTATACCTACCTGAGCTGCAATCACACCATTGTGACGACATACCCTAGGTGAGTTAGGCCTCTACATCCCACTGAAACAATTGAAGTAGGGCATCTAACTCCCCTAGACTCCTTCATAAATAGCAGCCGATATCCCTATAGAAAGGATATCTTTCTCTGCTAAATTCAAAAGGTGCGTTGGGTCGTATTTATAGAACCCTACTGGTTTCATCCCTGTAACATGCGGTAGAAGTGGTCTGTAAGAGACTGAAGATATTCATAAATGCCAGATGGCTTGGTAATATGTGTACTTGTATGTGGTGGCCCTGGACACTTGATTTAAAATCAGAGTGAGTCTGGAATCTGAGAAGCATGCACCATGTGAGGATGTGAGCTCCCTTCCTCCTCACTGGCCATTGAACTAGGAGCATTTGAGTAGTTAGTGGAACTGCTTCAAATGAGAGAAGGGGAGATTATAATATATTCCCCTCTTCCCACTCCACCTGAAATGCCATAAGACTTTAGCTGGTGCAGCTTCCTGATCTGAGGCAGCTTGTACCAGCCTAGACCAAGGCAGTCTGACCTTGTTGGAAAGGCTGCTGGAGGGGAGTTTGAGGCTGGTATAACAACCTCCTTTGCCCTTGTGCCCAGCCAGGGTTTGGCACTGCCCCCAGAGTGAGTGGTGCTAGCTGGGAAGAGGGCACGATTGACTCAGCACATCCTCAACAGCCCCCACTAGAGGAGCTCCTTTGGGACCTCTTGTCACAACCTAAAGCTGATCCCTCCCACTAGAAACCTCAAGGGGGACAGGTAGTGGCAACACAACGTCCCCTACTGTCCTTTGCAATGAGTCCCCCTGAGAGAAAGAAATACTTTTTTACACGATGTGTAATGTAACTGTGGAACTCATTGCCACTGGAGGCTGCTGAGGCCAAGAACTCAGCAAGATTCAAGAGGGATTTGATATGTATAGGGATAACAAGAATATCCAGAGTTAATAGTTAATGCTAACCAAAGAGGTTGGGAAAGATATAAAACTTTGTGCTTCCAGGTTTAAGCTAATCTCCACCTAGTAGAGATCAGGATGATATCTTCATGGGGGGCAGATTATCTCACATCCGCCTGCTGTGGTGGTCTTGTACCTTCCCCTGAAACATCTGGTGTTGGCCACTGCTGGAGTCTGGAGACTGGACTAGCGGGATCTTGGGTTTGATGCAGTGTGGCAATTCATCTGTGCCAATGAGACATAGGGGTCTAGGACGGAGCATGGAGCCATGAATCATTTCCTGTCCATTGATATTGCTTTGATTTCACTTCTGCATGTGGATATTTAAAGTAGCCGCCCAGTAGCTCTTTGGTTGGTCTCCACCCAACCGATCATACTGCTCGCTCACTCTGGCTAACGCTGGCCTTGCCAGTGATGTACAGTGGAAAGGAGGGAGGCTGGCTGCTCAGATAGATAGTGGGGTTTTTAAATGAGGTGAATGAAAGCTGAAACTAGAAATGCAGTACTGTATATACCTGTGGGAAGTGGCTGGCAAGATACAAAAATACCTAAAAAAAAAAAACCCTCTTGTGCTCAGAGAGACTTGAGTTCATTTTCAAATCAGTTTTTCATGTTTGCAGTATGTTCTGTATCAACAAATGGAGCAAGGAGGGGCTTTTGGCTGGGCTATACGGATGAGTAACATCTGCCTCTGGAGAGGATTTTAGAGATGGCTCATTCCAAATACTTGGTTGGACGTTTATCCTATAAAGGAGGAGCACTCATCTTAGGGCCACGTTTAGCCACCTGTGCTGGTTTAGACCCGCTAGTGGTAGTGGCAAGCTCTCCACCATGGCAGGGGTCTTGCAGTGGCAGAAATAGATGGTAGGACTCCTTCAGCACAGTTTACGAAGCCATCCAGCAGACACCTGAAATGCTGTTACTTTCATACCCAGTCCTGCTGACGACACAAGTGCATTCCCTGGATAATAGCCTACCCAGATTCATTTCAGCCACAAGCACATACCTACAGGCACTGCAGATGTTAGCTAACTCCTGGGTCATAGAACTCATGACCTTCAGCTCTAGTATAACACACATCTCTGTCAGATAAGTGAAAGGAGCAATGAGCTCAGCCAGGAAAGGAAACCTGCATTCACAGCGGAGTAGCTCTGACATAGTCCACCCAGCCGCAGTGAAGAAAAGGGTTGTATCACCATGCATGAGCCATGGAGGGAAGTAGTGTGCACCCAACACAGTAGAAGGTAGGGGTACAGATGAGGCTGACTATCAGACCCACCTGAAGTCTGAGCTACTGCCAGCCATTCTCTGGCACAGGGGACTTGAAGGATGCTGCTCAGGGGAGCCACACAGAGATGGGACACGGTCCATTTGGCATCAGGTTTGTGTATGGTGGATAGAAGTGATGCTGGCTTCTCCAGAAAGATTGTCTTCCTTGTATTGCTAAGAAGACCCACTAGATCTAGGGTGACTTAGGGCCTGTCTACACTGCAGTTGAGAGCAAGCTGCCCAGCTGGGGTAAACAAATTTGTGCTGACAAGGTTCAAACTAGACGCTAAAAATGGTAGCGTGGGTGTTGCAGCTCCAGCAGTCAGGCTAAACACCCAAACGCAGGCTGAGGGAGTTGGGTGGGTCACTAGCCTGAGCCTCCGTGTCCACACTGGTGTTTTTAGCGTGCTAGCTTCAGCTCCACAAGCATGAGGCTCGCTCCCCGCTGTAGTGTAGACATCCCCTTCTGGGCTCTGTGTAAATCAGCTTTGCTTTCCTCTAATCCTGAGACCAGCCGGTCCCTAGTGCAACCCAGAGCAGTCCCAGCCATGTTCCCCTTTCCCTCCCCTGTTGTGGTCTGAGAGAGGCCCACTCTGCTGATCCCCGGGGCATGTTGTAAGGTCCGTGGAGTTCTCAGACTGTTGCCTATGTGGAGCGCCTGCGAGGAAGGTATTTGAGCTCAGCGCTGCAGGGAGGGGAAGGAAAGGTGGCTTCTTTATTCACCCTCTTTGTTAATGTAAGCTGTGGTTTTATAAATTCCTGTTCATGTGCTCAGACTGTGGGCAGGCCCCAGTGTTAGTAAAACAAATCCTGGAGGCTGATTCCTCTGCTTTTCCCATTCTCTCCACCCAACTCTGGACAGACATCCAACATGCAGACCGGGTGGGAGGCAGGGGGCAGTGGGAAGCCACCTTGTAGAAGAGGTCACTTTTTCAGTCAAATCAAGGGAAAATCTGAGCTTTGCGAGACACAAGCAAGGATAAAGCACTGCCCTCAGCATGTGCCTTTTTGATCAAACCTGCTTTCCATCCTCCACCGACTGGAGGCAGAAATCATCCACTCTGAATGCTGTTTTCTGACATACACACTTGATTTGTAACCTGATTTGTGGTGGTTTATTCAGTAAGTTTGTAAGTGAGGTTGGAGGAATAGCCACAGGAGATCTCAAACCTGTGGATCAGTACAAAGAGCAAGTTAATATATTTAACAGTATTTTGCACTTACATAGAACTTTTCATCCAAAGATCTCAAAGTACTTTATAAAAAGAGCAAAGCATTGTCATCTCATTTTACAGTTGGGGAAACTGAGGCACAAAGCCACTAACTGACTTGCCCAGAGGGGCAGAGGACTTGTCGTGGCTAGAACCCATAACTCCTCACTTTCATCGTGCACTGGAACCTCTAGGCAATGCTGCCTCCCAAATAAGGATGCAAAACCCCAGAAAAATATAGAAAGGAGCAGATACATTCTCTGCCTAAAATGTTACTGAAAGTAGAGAACCAAGGAGCAGGTAAGGGTAATTTTAGCTGGGGAAGGGGAATTTCCCAGGCACTCCCCAATAAATAACGATGATTTAAGTGCAGTACGTGTGTTCTCTGGAGTTTGTCTTTTTCTCCTTTCCACTCCCAAGTCCTTAGATTAGTTGGTCTGATTTGCATGAATCTGTTCCTCATACCCAGGTGTGACATCATGCAAACATCTGCAGCTCCACTCTCTTTGTATTTTGTTAGCTTTGCATGTGGTTGGTGTGTTGATTCTTTGTAATCTGCAGCCACGCACCTTTATTGGACAGCACATAGTGCAAACGCTTGGGGAGTCAGGGGACAGAGTGTCCATGATAAGCAAGGGGTGGGAACTGTATACACTTAGCACCTGGGGAACAGCTCCTCACTTCCTTGCCTCTCCTGCCAATAATGTTTGTGGTTTCATTGTTTCATTCTGGCAAAGCTCCAGGGATGTAAAATAAACACAGGCCAGCGAGCTGGCAGATGGCATGGATGATCAAGGACAGGGGTTGGCGGGTGTTTTTATTTATTTTGTCTGGTGAAGGAGGATGACTTTGTCCCTCTTTTCCAAGCCAACCACCGCTAAGCTGACCCCCTCTCCAAGTCCTGATTGCGTCATGCGTCCCGGAAAGCTGCTGTTTGAAGTACACTGTTCCCAGTGGGTATTTGACAGGAAGTCGCCCATCGTGAAATTCAGTGTTCATGTAGGTCATTCTCAGCTGCTTTTTATGGCACAGCACTAACGTATGGACGTCAGGGAAAGGGTGCAACCCCAGACAGAGGCTGATCTTACTGCTGCACGTTTGCACAGTGCCCAGCACAATGCGGCCCAACCTGCTTGAGGTCTATGCCTCAAGATATAAATGTTGTGATATAAATGCTTATAATAGCACCTGTTAATAGGATACAAAGGTGTTTGTGTGTAGTGGGGCCTGAATGAGAAAGGTGCTAGTAACATACTCCACTGCCGTCCTGTCCGAGGAGATACCCCAGTGATGGCCTTTGATCCCAAGTGACTAGTGCATCTCCAGCCCTGTAGGTGTTTTTGTCCTAAAATGCTGGTTCTCATTCTTGTCCATATTGGGATCACTTTTTCCCTATTAAAACCCATGTGGGTCCTGCTCCTACCAAGCCATGCCCTCCTTCCAGTTAGCAATATGAAAAGGACACCATGGTTATTAGGTTGAGAACCCTGTTCTAATACATTCTCTGTGACCGTGGCTCTCAACCTTTCCAGACGACTGTACCCCTTTCAGGAGTCTGATTTGTTTTGCGCACTCCAACTTTCACCTCCCTTAAAACCTACTGGCTTACAAAATCAGACACGAAAATACAAAAGTGTCACAGCCCACTATTACTGAAACACGTCTTACTTTCTCGGTTTTACCATATAATTCTCAAATAAATTAATTGGAATATAAATATTGT
Organism: Emydura macquarii macquarii; assembly: GCF_026122565.2. Classification (NCBI taxonomy): domain Eukaryota; kingdom Metazoa; phylum Chordata; order Testudines; family Chelidae; genus Emydura; species Emydura macquarii. The sequence continues at coordinate 14,096,611 of NW_027131620.1, forward strand.
ACTGACATTTCAGTGTAGAGTATATAGAGCAGTACAAACAAGCCATTGTATAGTATGAATTTTTAGTTTGTATTGACTTCGCTAGTGCTTTTTATGTAGCCTGTTGTAAAACTAGGCAACTATCTAGATGAGTTGATGTATCTCCTGGAAGGCCTCTGCGTACCCCAGGGGTACATGTACTCCTGGTTGAGAACCACTGCTCTAGGACTAGCTGTGCACCCCCCATTTATCCCTGAATTCCTCTAGGTGCAGGGTTACATCAAGGGGTCCTGTTCTAAAAGCCATAGTCAGTTCCTGAATCCTTCTCTCAAGTCTCTGGCTTCAGAAGACTCCTGGACTTAGATGTCTTCAGCAGCACCGTCAGCCTCATCTTCTGGACAAGTAGAGGTGGATGTTCATCATTCAAGCCTTTGATATGTGACGGGGGCAGCTTGAGGAGCCTCAGCCTGCTCTGAACACACTGAGCTGTGGGAGTTTTCGCATGCTGCCCTGAGACCAACCAGTCCCTGAGCATCATGGGCCCAAACCAGTGCCCAGTGAGAGTTGTTCTATGGATTTCAGTGGGTGTCACATCAGGCCCTAAGCAATGGGAATCTGCTCTGTTCATACAGAATCTGTCCTACAGAGCTCTCTGTGTGTCAGTGCAGTGCTATCAGGAAGGTGGGATCCTAGCTGCATATTTCTAGTCTTTTTGCTGAACACCATGCAGAAAGTCATACTCCATTGCATCAAAAATGGGTTCATGAGAGGAATAAGTGGGTGAAATTCCATGGGTCTGCGTTATACAGGAGGTCAGATGATCTCAGTTCCTTCTGGCCTTAAAATTTACAAATCTGTGAAAATGGACAACAGAGAAAAAGATATATAGTGCGTGGGTACAAATGACGGGCCCCCTTCTGTCACATGCTCAGCAACTGAAAGGATTGGGCCCTTCTATTCAAAAAAGATACTTATTTTTAAGTATTGAATGAAACTGAAACAATTCTGCACTGCGCTGTTTCTCAGGAACTGGGATTACAGTTTTCCAGCAGGAAAAAGCAATTGAAAAAGACCGAACAAGGGACTGATGGGAAAAATGATCACAGATACCCTTTTTTTGGATTTTTCTTTTTTTTTTAAATCCTTCAAGAGCCTAGTTGTTTGTGCAGACAACCATTGCTGCCATTTGATCCTCTGGGCTCTGTGGTGGTTTTGCTCTCTTTCTTTAGTGTCGTTCCTTTGTATGTACACACATGACTGGTTTGTGCCTTTTCAAAGATCACTCTCCCTTTTCAAATAGAAACCAGTGACTGAATAAACACAGAGCATTGTCTTAGAGAAGGGCCCAGGGCTCTATGTGTGAATTCTGTAAAGTTTAAAGCCATCGTGGTCTTTTCGGGAAGTAAAAGATAACTTATGCTGAGGTCCGAAAGCCTCTTTTATGGGGCTAGGCCAGAGAGGAAATGAAGAAGTTGGCCAATCACATGCTCTTTCTCTTTTGATTATCCTTGTCTTGTGAGTGCTTTGCATGGAAACCTAGATGAATATTGATTCAATCACTCTAGTGAGAGGGGTGGAACCCTGCATTAAGATTGTGTTTGCTTGTGTCTGTTCTCTAAACCCATCACTTGAAACCTGAGTACCTAAGGTTAGGCACTTATATCTACACTACCACTTTTGTCGGTATAACTTAGGTCGCTCAGGTCGCTAAACAACCCCCCTGAGTGACATAAGTTAACCTACAAAAGCGCTAGCATGCACAGCACTATGCCGCTTGCGGGGGTGGGTTTTTTATACCAACGGGAAAACTCTCTTCCATCACCATAGAGCGTTTTCACCAGATGCACTGCAGTGGTGCAGCTGTATTGGTGCTGTAGCACCGCACCTGTAGACATGCCCTCAGTCTATATAGATGCACTCCAAACCTGATCTTGGTGTCAGGTTCTCAGTAAAGCAGCCTTCTCCTTAGATAACTGTCCAGGTGACAGCAAGATCTGTAGGGAAAAGCTGGGTATAACTAGAAAATCCTTCCCACCTGCTGGAGGGGAAAGGGACTTTCAATTAATTATTCTGGGCTGTTTTTCTTTGTAATGACCAGTGTGAGGATATTAGTAATAAATTGCTTGGTGAAGTCAAGTACGGTAGAACCTCAGCGTTACAAACTGACCGGTTACCCACACACCTCATTTGGAACCAGAAATACGCAATCAAGCAGCAGCAGAGACAAAAAGAAAAAGCAGCAAATACAGGACAGTACTTTGTTAAACATAAACAACCAAAAATAAAAGGAAAGCAACCTTTTTCTTCTGCATAGTAAAGTTTCAAAGCTGTATTAAGTCAATGTTCAGTTGTAAACTTCTGAAAGAACAACGCTAGCGTTTTGTTCAGAGTTATGAACTTTTCAGAGTTACAAACAGCCTCCGTTCCTGAGGTGTTTGTAACTCTGAGGTTCTACTGAAAGTCTGTGCCTGCCAAAAAGCCATGTGGCGAGTGGCCTGCTACACGGCAGCCAAATGCAGCTGTGTGCAGTGTTATTTTACCTGAGATAGTAGATAAATCCCCAATAAAAACTGGCTTGACAACTAAGAAGCAGGTTACACCAGCTGTCTCCCTTCTCAGGTGCTAGCAGTGACAGGTGAGTGACACGCACAGCCATTCAAAGTGAACTGTTTGGATATTTTCTGACAGTTCTGATATTTTCTGTTGGAAAATGCCGGTTCACCAAAATTGAAGCATTCTGAGTGATCATGCCAATGTCAAGGAAATTCCTATGGAAGCCAGGCAGGTTTCTGATGGAACACCACCTGCCAGGCCGGAACCAGCCTCGTTTTCTGCCAACTCACCCGCTTGGCTCCTCACAGGCTGATAGGGAGGGAGACAAGAACCTGGAAGTCTGAAGAGCTCTGGCTCCCAGGTTTGCAGATCCTTGGCAGCCTGGACACCCGGGCCACCCAAATCCTTTGCTCTGGGGCCTGACAGGTAGACTGGCTCCTAGGGCTCTCCAGGTCTCCAGCTCCAGCCCAGCCCATCAGGTAGGCTACCTTGGAGTCAGGGCTCCCAAGTTACCAGGTTTGCAGCTCCTCAGCAGCCTGAGCTCTCAGAGCTTCCAGGGTCCCAAGCTCCAGGGCAGCTCACCAAGCAAGACCCAGTCTCAGGTGCCTCATAGGAACAGCCATGCTGGGTTAGACCAATCTCCAGCTAGCCCAGTATCCTGTCTTCTACAGTGGCCGGTGCCAGATGTTTCAGAGGGAATGAACAGAGCAGGCAATTATCGACTGATCCATCCCCTGTCATCCAGTCCTAGTTTCTGGCAGGAAAAGGCTTAGGGAAAGTCAGAGCATAGGGTTGCATCCTGACCATCTTGGCTAATAGCCACTGATGGACCTGTCCTCCATGAACTCATCTAACTCTTTTGCATCCAATTATACTTCTGGCTTCACAACGTCCTCTGGCAACGAGTTCCACAGATTGACACTGCGTTGTATGAAGAAATACTCAGCAGCTCACTTGGCTGGACCCCAGGATCCCTTGCTCTCCTGAACTCCTGGATCCCCTGGGGGGCAGGCAGCTGTTTCCCCAGCTGGCTGGCTCCCCTGAGGTTTGGGTGGCTGATTCCCCAGCTGCCCAGCTCTCTGGACTGCTCTCCTGGAGGGCAGATGGGTGAACTGCCCAGCTCCCTAGCTTCTGGCCAGATAGCCAAGCAGCTATTCTATGAAAAATTCAGAGAATTATTCCCCACCCCCCAAATCTTGGAGTTTTTCAAAGAACGGGAAATCTGGTTCCAGCTCAGTTCTAATTCCCAGTAAAAAACTTGACCAGTGGGTTATTTCACCAGAATAACCTTTATTGGATAACGGAGGAGTGTCTTCCAGGTTGCGGTGACCCTATGATGTTATGTGGCATACAGAAAAGCATCATTTGGAAAAGGCAGCTTTCCCGCACTTGGAAACATCTCACAGAGTTTCTGTATCAAACCACAATCATGAGTCAACAGAGCTAGCACAGCTGGACTCCCCATTTTTCACACCACCCTGGAATGGAGCAACTCCTGTGAAAGACTCTGATAAGGAAGCCAAGTGCCAGGGAAATGCAAGCTGTTGTCTCCTCATACATGTCAGTTTCAAGTTCATGGAATTTACCAGATGGAGACCCCTGAAGACCGAAGTCCTCTGCTTCCCAGCTGAGTGGGGGCAGCAGGAGTGTAAGCTTTCACACAATCCCCTTACATTGCACCTCAGCTTCTAGCCTGGGGAAGCCACCTCTGTGGTGCCAGAGTTCAGCCGATGGCCTCGCTGCTGAGGCCACTGGCTGTGCTAGTAGCTTTGTCATTTCTTGTCATTTTCTGGACTGGGTCCCCAACTCATTTCATACACTCACCAGATGGTGACGATTACTGACCTGGGTTGGATTTTAAGGAGCAGCCAGGAGGTGGAAGGTTCCGTAAACCACTACCCAGGCATCAAGGAGCCCCTCCTGTCTGAGACTTTTATTAACTAGATAGGGCTATACACACCAGAAACTCTCAGATGCTAGAGAGTTTTCAGAGAGTGGGAGCTGAGTGGCTCTAGCCTTCACTAAGCAAATGCTTTTAGTGATTTGAGTCTTAATAAGAAAGTCCAGTGGTGGCTATTGAACTGTGGAATTTGCTGTAGGGAGGCATTGGGGAGATTAGAGTGTGTGGCTAATCAGATAAATCTGCTTCACATTGCACTGGGGCTAACACTGCCCTAGATCCACAACTAGAACTTCCATTGCCTGACAGGCAGCTGCATGTGTGGACTGACCCTTTCTTTACTGAGCTTTCCTGCAGGACAGGCTCTTCCAGGACAACACTCTAAGGCTTAGTACACACTTACCGGAAAATTCAGCAGCAGGCGACAGGAGTTACGCAAGCTATGTAGAGCAATTTGCTTAACTCACATTGACTTACTAAATCCTCTTCTGTGTGCTGTCTCCACTGCACTGTGCCGACGGGAAATGCGTTCCCGTCGACGGAGCATTATGCCTTTTGAGGAGGTGGTTTCATTGAATTGACTTCCAGATCGATCTGACGGCGGGGAATTTGCTGCCATCAGTGTGTACATACCCTAATTCTCAGGGACAGAGCTGTAAAAGGCATTACGATGACACTGAACTGCTAATAACAGAGGTGTTTGCCAGTGCTGCATTTCCCCCCCCCTCCTCCCCACCCCCTTGTTATTAGAAATGGGTGCTGAGCATTCTGGTTCTGCAAGAACCCAATAACTCCCAAATTCTCAGTAGTTGGAAAACCCTACACACATCAAATATCTTTGTATTTATCTTTGGTTTTTGTTTTGTCAGCAGTGCAAAAGAGCCATAAATGCTGGTGTCAACAACAAATTGGGAAGCTCCTCCCTGACTCTGCTCTATCTACCCTTGCAGCTTTCACACAGGGGAAATGTCAGCAGCAGCTCTAGCATTGCCCAACATCCAATACAGGCTCTTGGGCGCTGTTATCGGCCAATGCAAATTAGAGCAGCTTTGAAGTTGCTCTTATTTCTGCCAGGGGCCAGATTGGCCCTACTTAGCCCCAAGATCAGGGTGAAAGGGGTCAGAAAGATGACATTATAACCCCCTTTGCTCCTCGTTGGCTCCTGCACTAAGCTCAACTTGACCACATCTGAGGATCACAACCCAGACATGTAGAAATATTTTAAACACTAAAACATACAGAACTTCTAACACCCCATGCACATCCCTGCAGGACGATATCTTTTAAAATGCAGTCCTCTGCAGTCCTGTACTACAACTACCAACTGACTCCTTATCACTATCATTCTATCAACAGGAAACTGGTAAGAAAAAATGTACCCAGGTCATACTCCATGTTGTTATCTAAGCTACATCCAATCTGCTTTCTGCTTGGGGACATATGCAACAAACTGCAGTAACTGTATGTCAGGGGGTTAAAGAATACAGCCAGAGGACAATTGTACATATAACTAACAGGGGCTCAATGAATTTTAAGTTAAAGCAGATTTTTAAAGCCTTTTTCTTAGTAATGAGAATGCCCCAAAATGAAAATCAGCCCTTTTGCTTGTGTTCATGGCTTGTCTCATAGCTTCTTATTCACCGGAATGTTTGTCATTAAAACCTTTACATGAAAATAGCAGAACAAAGAATGAATGTGAGTAACATGTTTCTTCCTAGTGAGAAAACCTTAAACCCTGTGACTGTATTTTGCAGGTGTGTCTCACGCATGCACCAGGGTGAAATGGTTTCAGACACTTTTTATTGTCAAATAAAGGTTGTTTATTTGATTTTGCTCATAATTTTCCTTGGCAAACAACTTCATAGTAGTTAAAAAGTCTTGAATGACTTTTACTGGGGAGCTCAGATACTCCAGTGCGACGGCCATATAAATACCTAGACACAGAGAGAAAGAGTATGATTGATAGATAGGTCAATGGATAGATACTTGCCAAAAAAGTTAATAATTTGTAATATTTTTTAAATTACTCTAGATTGCTACCAGCCACTCAAGAGATGCTGCATTTGTGCTCTCAACACCAAGCATCAGTCTCCCTCTGGTGCCTCCCCTTGGGAGAGATCCTGGTCTACAGAGAAAGGCCAGCTTTGTGCAGCACAAGGTGAAACAGAGGATGGTAACCCGTGGGACACCTGTGCCATCCCCAGCTACAGGGAAGGAAGGACTCAGGTATGACTTGGCATAAAAGTGAAAATACATATCATTTCCCACCCTCCTGAAGGGAGGTAACAGTATCCCATGTGCCTACCCCCAGGGCAGTTTTGGCTAGCTGAAACAGATGGCACAAATTCTCTTCTGCATCCGTTCCCCCTGACCCTGGGGTTGCTTTAAACCTCTGCAATCTGATTACCAGTGTTAATCTGATTATATTATTACATTATGCATATTGTTTGAAGAATGTGCAGGTCCTGTTAGTTGGAATATGTACGATGCTTCACAGATTAGATACAGTAATGAAAGTGGACACTGGTGCATTTCAATAATCTACTTACTAGAAGGGTAAGGAGCACCCCAAGTAGGAGCATCAGAAGCATCGATTTAGACTGAATGAGTTCAGAGTAATCCTCCCTCCCTAGATTCTGAAATTAACTAGTTCCTGTCCACCTGGGTTTGGGGATTGCCGTAGAAAACCCCAATGAGCGTTTGAAAAGGAAGGATTAAGAAGGATGGTTTTGTGGTTTAGGCACCAGCCTGCAAGCTGGGCCTCCTGGTGCTGGAATTTTTCCTGGTCCTGGGATCTTTTTCCTGTCTGCCACAGACTCAGTATTGCCTTGGACAGGCCACTGAGGCACAAATTTTCAGAAAACAAGAGGCTCGTTTACTCACCTGTTTTGCATATGTAATGACTACTGTTTCATTTCCAGTCACAGAAACTCTGTTCACAAAAGACAGGTTACTCATCTAGCTGCATGTAAAATTACATTGTCTGAACGTGCTGATGAGTATCTGCAATTTTCTGAATACTTAGGCCTTGCTAATCTTTCTCTGCCTCAGTTTCTTTATCTATAAAGTGAAGATAATGACACTTACTTACAGTCTGGGAGGGGCAGGTGGGAAGCTAAATCCACTAACGTTTTCCTGTGATTTGAACACCCTGAATACAAGGTGCTCCAGGAGACCTATGCATTATTATTATGAAACCTTGTGCACTTTTTGCACATGGTTAGGAAGGACTCCAGCCTGACTGGACTTGATACAAATCCATGATCCAGTGGCCAGTCGGTCAGCCAAAGCCTGCTCAGATGGTGCTGTGTGTTTCTGAATCTTGAGGGTGAATACTGAGCAGGCTATCTCCCCAAGGACACAGCTAAATACCTGGTAAATCAGGTAATCTTCCAACCTCACACAAAAAGAGACCAAGGCCAAATCCTGCTCACGTTACCCATGAGTAATCTCACTGTAGTCAAGGTGAGAGTAAAGCATGTGAAATTCAACCCTAAATGTAAAAAGATATGGGAGGCACTTACTTATGAAAAAGAAATAATTGGAAAAATTACAGAAACTGATCACAGGCATTGACCAGATTTCAGTCAGGAAATATATAGATGTGAAAACAGCAACCACAGAATCTAAATAACTCTTACCCACCCTTCTTCCCATGTTCTGAGGATCTCTCTCTCTCTTTCTCTCTGAGATGTATTTTAATACACACTTACTGAGAAAATAATTGCCTTCATAAAATTTGTACATGGTGATTGCTTTAGGAGCTTGGATAGGCAGAAGAAAAAGAGAGACGGACAGATAGAGATGAAAGACACACAGAGAGGAGAGATCTTAAACATGAAAGGCTTGGCTATTGACAAAATAGAGGATGCTGAATTCCAAATCTTGCTGGAGCTGCTGCTTTTCTACCCTGACAGCATTAATAACAAGGTTCCTTAGGGTACATGCCTAGGGTAGCCACCTGAAAATGCCAAAGTTAGGGCAGGCTGTAAAAGGAGAGCAGATTCTCCCAGCACTGGTGGGTGACACTGAAGTCCGACTTCCCAACCAGCCACAAACAGTGCTTCTGATTCCCCACACTGGTTATCAAGAAGCCAAAATAAAAATATACACAGCCCCCTTTACTGCATTTCAGTCTCTGGCTCCCAATCAGCCACTAGGCCCAGTAAAGAGACCAGTTATTTAAAACTCTATGCTCTTTACCAAAAAGGTTTCTCCTGACTCCAAAGGGTCAGCCACAGTATCAGCTCAATATAAGTTTAGATTTTACCCAAAATACCATGCTGCCAGCCAATCCTTTGGTAAATAAAACTAAAGGTTTATTATAAAAAGAAAGAAACAAACTATAAGAGAAGTGTTAAAGGATTAAAGCAATCAGACACATACAGTTAATTTGAAAGTCCATATATATCAGGTTTCTAATAGAATTGTGGGGTTTGCAGGCTTGTATAGTCCCTCTGGTATACATCCAGTACCTGGATGGGTCTCAGTCCTTTGTTTCACAGCTTCAGTTCAGTTGTAGATGAGTTGATCCAGAGGTAGACTGAAGACAACCGAAGACAAATGGATGTCATGCAGAGGCCTTTTATTTCCTTTGGCCTTTGCCATGCTGCTTGTGGAAATTTACAGGAATAAGATGGAGTCCAGGGTCACATGAGTGCCTGGTGACTCATCAGGTATATCCCTGGCTTCTCCCCCTGGCCCATCATACCTTTGAGTTTCCTTAGTGGGCCATTGAGCAGGCGCTTGTGCTGTAGCTATCCTGTCTGGGGTGTCGCCCAGACACAGCACAATTTGAAATACAGATATAGCAACCATATCCATAACTTCCATTACATATATAACACATGAACATAAACATTATCATCTTACTTAGCACATTATAGCCTTTCTAACAGTACCTGGCATGGCATATCTCATATGAATTATTATGATTTTGACATACTGACAAACAATATACTAAATGCACCCCCCACCCCCAATCCAGCCAGCATGACAATGTCTACACAGCATTTTGAGAGCCCACGTCAACAGGCTAGCGGGACTTATGCCAGTGCTCTAAAAAAAAGTGGTGTAGACAGTGCTTTGAAGTTATGGCTCAGGCCCTGAAGCCTAAAGAGTGGGTGGGCTTCAGAGTCCATGCTCTGATCACAACTTCAAAGCATTTTCCACCCAGCTATTTTTAAAGCGCTAGCTTGAGTCCTTCTAGCCCAAGTCTGTTAACCCGTCTGGGAGGCTTGCTTCCACTTGCTCCAAAATGCTGTGTAGATATATCCTAAGGGTCTCAATTTGGAACACAGGCTGTGGAAGAGCTCTCAATTGAGTTGCAGGAAGAGGAAAGAGCATGGAACTGGGAATCAGGAGATGTGAATTCTCCTGCTGGCTCTGCCACTGACTTGCTGCATAAACGTGAGCATGTCACTTTATCTCTCTGTGCCTGGCGTCTTCAGCTGCAAAACACAGGTGGTGCATACGGAGTGGTCTGTGTCTTTGTAAAGCACTCTGAGCTCCATAGGTGGAAAAAGCAATAAGCGTAAAAGCCTTCTTACTATAGAGGAGGAATATCTGTAGCGCAATATGTACATCCAGATGTGTGTGGGACAGTAGCTTGTGTGGGGTGAGGGGGAGGAAATATTTGATTCCATATTAGAAATTAGGGACACATTTACTAAATAAAAACACAAACTTTTGAATTTAAATAAATGATGTTTCAAGCCAGGCCTTTAACTTTATTTTCTCTCACTGTCTTTTTAGTTACATAATTATTTGCCTTCTTTGAATCACAAAAGCTCACCAGCTGGATGCAGGAATGCCTGTGTCAGTGCTGGGAATATTTAGATTTCGCAAACACTCAAACCTACACAAATTGTCTCCACGTCAATCACTGTTTGACAAGGAATTTTCAGCCTGCGTAACAACCAGTGACTGGCTACCTCTGTGCTCACTTCCCTTCTAGTGGTTAAGTTAGTGGTTGTTTTGTCTCTGTAATATAGCTATGGGAAGCACATCTCCTTAGCGCTGCTACCAGAAAATCCCATAGAATTGTTAATGGTTTTTCTTCTTATTCAGTATTATGAAACCTTTGTGAGAAGCTGCTGAACTCTGACAAATGCTGCAATATGGCTGGTGTTTTAATAATAATAATACCAGTCTATGGTATTTATAGCACCTTTGATCCAAAGATCGTTGAGCTCTATAGACATGAATGAAATAAATATCACAACACCTCTGTGAACTAGGTATGTATGAATTGTTATCACCATTGTACGGATGGAGAAACAATGCCACAAAGTATGAATTCCTGGCCTCATTGAAGTCGATGGCAAAGCTCAGAGCAGCCAGGGTTTCACCCAGAAATTCTAAGGCCCTGATCCTTCAAAGACTCATGCACATGCATAATGTCATCCATGTGCACTACTTATGGATTAATTTGTATTGCGGCAGTACACAGTGGCCCAAATCAGGATCAGTGTCCGATTGTGCTGGGCACGATATAAATATATGGGACGGCACATCCCTGTCCTGAAGAGCTGATATAGGCTAAGGGCTTTGTACCACTTGAACTACTGAAACTGATTAAGTTAAAGCTGAGCGCCGCTTTAGGGTGGCTGCAGTTATAATGCTGTCAAGGTGCTTATATCACTATGGCTTACTTTAGTCAATTGATGTAGGATTAGTCTACACTGTTTTTGTGCTGGAAGAACTATGTCCATTCGGGGATGTGATTTTTTACAAATCGAGGTGTACCAGTACAGCCCCTCATGTGGATGCAGTTATGCTGGTAAAAGGTGCTCTTCCTGTATGGGAATAGCTCCAGCAGTAAAAGTATTTTTCTACGAGTATAACTGCACCTGCAGTAGAGGGTGGTAGGATTGTAACTGAACCGATACAGTTAAAGCAGTACAACTTTTGTGTGCAGACAAGGCCATAGTTAAAGTGGTTGAAAAAACTGTGTGTTGTCAGCCCTATGAAACTGCTTACGCTTTATCCCTCAGGGACAGTCCCTCCAATCAGAGGAGGCGGTTGCTTACAAGCATCCCAGCTCTGGTCCTGAAAAGCTTGCCCTTCTGAAAACACACTGAGATTTGGGGGCAGCTGAGTGAAGAGACAGCCAAAGGATGAGGAGGTGCTAAACTGTCACGTTCCAGCTTTAAGACGGGTCTTCCTCAAATCAGCTCTGACTTGAGTTAGGATCCTTTCACACGGTTCTTTGAGGCTAAGCTGGAACCCAGAGCTAGCATCCTGGTATGAAGTCTGGCAACACTGCTAGGCTCTGCCTCCTCAGTGAAAACTCCCACAGAGAGCTGTGTTAGGTGCTGCTTGAGCTTCAGAGATGAAGCAGGGTCTGAGTCAACAAACCAGCCTGAGCCTCAGGTTTATAAGGGGAATATCTGTTAACATTTATTGTGACAGGAATGCCCAGAAACCCCAAAAGGTGAAAAGTCACCATCAGCTGCCAGATGCTTTGTATCATTTATGCACAGTCACCGCAAAAACAAACAAACAAGACACAACTGGCTTTCCCAAGATGATTGTGGATGTGGGTTCAAAGAAGCCCAGTGTCCTGTCTGTAAACAAATATTAAAATATATCAACTGGAAAATGAAACGGATTGATACAAAAGAGCCCTGTGTAAATAAAGGGTGAATGGGAGGGAGGAGTGGCCGGCAGGGTACACGGCATAGTACTTCTGGAATGGACATGCGGAGGGACAGGGGTGATTGTAGGAGGTATGCGTGTGTGTGTGTCTGTGTGTGCATGCACGTGTGCTGCTGCTAAACATGAGCATGTGCACACAAGTGTATTCATCCACGGATAGGAGTGAGTGTGTGTGTCTGCAAGAATGAGCGCATATGTGAGCGTGCTGCATGTATAAACATGTCTGTAAGTGTGCAGGTACGAGTGTGTGTGTATAAACATGTGAGAGTATGTGTCTGTCTCTTGTGCATACATAGACATATATGTGAGTGCAGGTGCCCATATGTATGTTCTGTGGATAAACATGAGTGTATATGTGCAAGCATGTGAGTGTGTGTGGGCATGTATGTTAATTTGTGTGTGTGTGAGCACAATGTTCGTGAGTGTATGGGGAACTGTGTGTGCACATGGGAGTGTGTGACTCTGTGTGCACATGAATGTGTGTAATTGATTGACGTTGTCATGGCCTTGCAGTGTTGTGTGCCATTCTACCCAGAGAGTGCAGTGTTACCTTAAGTTCTGTCCAGAGGGTGTAGTGCCATGGTGTAATCAGTAGTCTTTTAGCCAAATATTCAAGTGTTTTTCAATTGTATCTGACCTGCACAGCCAGTGTAGTGGTGCTGTATTCTCTCTGGTCAGTTGAGTCCCATGTTGTATCTGAGTATTCTTCTATTCAAGGAGTGCAGTGATGCTATATTCTTCCTAGCTTTCTATGAACTTTCTCTGATTTCTCTGCAGCCATGAAGAAATTTTTCTTAATTTACCTGGACAATAAAATGAAATGGATGCTCAAAATAGCTGCACAAGATAATTGCCTAGGAGTGCATTGCAAGCACTGTCAATTTTTAATTGGCATTAGATCCAGTGAGTGTGTATTTTTTATCTTCAGGTGTAAGGTGCCCATCCCTTTTGAAATTATATAAATGGAACCCAATAAATTACTTTGATGTGCAATATCTCTCGTAACTTGGGTCATCTCTTACCTGACAATTAAAGCATGCCAGCTATTTAATATTTTTCAGTATTATAGACCTGGGCATAACAATATGAGTTCAGACTGATTTCTGGATAGCTCCTGATTCTAAAACAAGGTAGATGCATGGTTACATGCACAAAAATGCATGTGCAACTTGTTGCACAATTTGCATGCACAATGACAATGACTGCACGTGCAGAGCAGGGAACTGCGCACACTAAGGAGCAGTACGGCATTTATAGTAGCAAAATTACACAATTATAATTGTGCATTGTACATTTGCCTGCAGAAATTAAGTGCACTGGTGCACTCACATTTTTGTGACCTCACACATACAGCTGCATGTTTATTTAGCGAACCTTGGCATAAAAAGTTCTGGACTGTCAGCTCTGAAGGATGACGTCTCTTATTTGCCAAAAGAACAGACTGCACAAGCACATGCTGCTATACAGTATACCTCCCAGATGACCTGAAGGGACAAGTTCTGGGGGGAGAGGAGTTCATTCTCCGTGCCTATTCTGACTCTGACCTCTCCTCAACAAGGAGACTGATTAGTGTCAAGCACAGTGATGGTTTAGTGATAGCATCATGTGTCCCTAAAGAACAGATAATGTCTATCTCTATGGCTTAGTATCTGTTACGGTATGTGCTCTGTGTTAGGTGGCTACAGCCCACACTGGCAGAGGGATGTCCTAGGTGACCTCTTAGATCATTTCCACCTCTGTCTCCTGATGTATGCTCTAAGCCACTCACATGCATTATTCGAGCTGTTTACCTGCTACCTTTAGCCCATATTTTGTTCAGTTCTCTCATGATATTTATTGCTCCAGCTCCTGTGTTCTAACACAGTCAGTACTTTTCCTCTCTCTGGCCGGAAGGCCTTTGTTCATACTAACAACTCGCTGACTCTTGACCTGTTGACAGGGGTAGTTTGACGACCAATTTTCAGAATAGCTCAGGGTCAGCTTTCTAAGTGCTCAACACCGACAGCTGGGGTGGGGTTTCCCAAAGAGCTCAGGTCCCATCGAGGTGCCTCAATAAGGGTCAGATTTTGAAAAGTGCTCAGCACTTGTCAGCTTCCCTTGTGATACTGATAGCCTCATTTTCAAAAGAGCCTTTTGAAAATCTGGGTATTAGTTTTGGTGCCTTGATCTCTGAATGCAGAGTGCTCTCCTCCCACATGGGAATCCTGGCCTGGCCTGTCACAGATACAGCAAGGTAGCCAAAGTCAAATGAAATCATAGGTCTTTTTTCCCCATGCTAATAATTATTCTTTGGACAGATGTATGAGTCTGGCTCACTTAGATCATTGAATAGCTTCTTCTGTGTGTAGGTGACATGCATTGGTTCATCTCCAAATGTTGCCCCTTTATACTGAGGCCATTTTGGATGCCTGCTTATCCCATCTGTCTACAGGCTGACATCGGCAATCATCCCTAGAGACTTTTTATTTTCCTTTTGTGAGTGGTGAAGCGTTAATGTATATATATTGAACAATTTTAAGATGAACCCTGTGATAGTGTGAATTCTTCAAATCTTCATCTTGTTCTTATTTTCTAGGTTGCACCCTCTGGGGTTAGCTCAGGCCCTTAATGACCCTTTTACCCATCACTGGCACATGTAAATCTCAAACCAGTCTTACCTGCACGCTAGGAACACACAGATGTTAAATGAAAAAGAAATTCCACCATCCCAGTTCAGCGGGGGCAGTGTGAACTGCGAGGCCTGGGGTGTGGATCAGCAGGGGCAAGGTGTGTTGTGGTGGTGACACACTCACTGTCCTAGGGATAGGGTTTGCCCATTGTTTCCTCACCACACGATGTTGGATGAGTCATGGGACAGTGCTGCGGGTGACAATTGTGAAAGAAGCCGGCGCGAGAAGACAGTGTGAGAATACAAGAAGCCATTCCACAGAGGCAAGCAGCAGACAAGTTGCCTGTGGCTGGGAATGTGAAAGAAAGACACTCTCTTACCCTCTTAGGTGGGGCACTTGCTGCTTGGCCTTGTCAAGCACTGATTCCAGCTCCAGGTTACTCCGTTCCCCAGCAAACAGGTGTTTTTCTTCAGCCTTGCAAACTTACCCTGGGCTCTGAAAGTCGAGCTCTGCCCTTTCTGTATCACACATTGTGATGCTTCCCAGGGGTACCCAGGATTGTGAGGCACCTTGCCCATCACCTGCCCTTAGTGTGAAGAAGCCTGGTCTGTGCCTGCCATGGGGCAGTTCTCAGCACCATCAGCCTCGGACAGCACAAGCCCTGCCTCCCAGGCCTCCACAACCTGGTTAATGATTGGCACACTCCAACCCCCGAGCACTCTTCCCCTGGCATGCCCAGCCCCTGTTCCACTGGACACAGACAGAGTTCACAAATCTGCTACACTCAAAGCTTCCCTGTTACACCTCAGGGTAACCACTCCACGCAGCACATAGATATGTGTATTTAACAAAAAACAGCGATTTGAGAAGAAGCAAGTAGAAGGAAGTATTGGAAACAAAGGGTTACATATAAAATAAAATCATAACACACATTCTAGAACCTAGTGTTGCTCACCAGTGTTTTTCAGCAAGGCAGGCAGTGATCCCGATTTCATGACACAAGCCATGCTCTCAGCTTGTCCCCTCAGTAAAGGATGCAGAGTTTAGCTCTGTACGCACATTTATTGTCCAAAAATGTATTGTCTTCACCTGTAAATAGGGCTCCCTCAGGCTGGTTTATTTCTTCCAGTAAATTGCCCCTCTGGAAGATCTCACAATCCCTTCATTAGCATTCAGCTCAGCCGTAAATGGGCATCCATTGTGAACCATACAATACTCCATTTACATGTAGCCAGCCAGCCAGCCAGATAATGATCTCTTGCCTGAAAGAAAACTGTTTCTCACCTTATGGTGACTAGCCCAAGTCACAGACTTTAAAAGTATAATTTTCAGTATATATACAATTCCTTATATATTATCTGTTCATGCATTTTGCATGATTATGAGGACCAGCGTGACACAAGCTTTCAGTAGAAACTTTACAGGACACTCTTTGGCAAACTAGTAGGTAGATACCAGCTGCAGGAGATCCCTGAACTTTTATGCACCCGTGTGCCCTCTGCCAGTTGGCACCAAGAGGTCCTGGGTCACACACATACTATTACAAGGAATACAGTTTCTGCAACTAGAATTAAGTGAACCCATCTGTGGATTAAACACAAAGCAGAATAGAATCCAGCACTCCGTCCCAGAGCTGAGTTGGCTCTGTAGGAACACCAAGTAGCAAAGGGGTACGTGCTTCAGTAAAATCAGCAGATTCTGAGTAACCACAGAGATCCTTGAGTAAAACAATCCCATTTTTACCCTAACCACATTTACCTGAAGTTTTTACCACATTTCTGACCATAACTGCACTTTCAAACAGGCTGAAGAAACAGGAGGCCAATTTGCACAGGTCAGACCAAAACTGCTTGAGACACGCACAGTATTCTAGTCCTTTTCCTTGGTATGAGTTTGATCTGGGAAGTCCTTGAAAGGGCAGGTCTACATTACAGACTTCTGCTGCTATGGTGACAGCAGTCAGGGGTGTGAAGAGGTGTGATCCCTGACCAAAAGAGCTGTGCCAGCAAAAGACCCTTGCAAAGATGCAATTACACCATCAAAAGTGCAGTTTTGCTGGTTTAAGCTGTGTCCGCACTAGGAGTGCTTTACCAGTGCAGTGTACCCATATACATCATGTATCCAACTGGTCTCTAACAGTGTCTGAATCGGATGCAGTGAGTTTGTTTACAAAATGAACAACCAGAAGTGGCTTTGCCTGTTCACTGTAGTCAAGAAAAAGGCACCTTGTGAATGGAATAATTTATTACTATTGTATATCAGTTTCTCACTCAAAGTCTGGCCTAGCAGTTTATTTACCTCATATACTCTGACCATGACTCTGAGAGTGCTTAGATATCATGGTGATAGGCACCTCAGAAATGCCTAGGACATAAATAAACAGAACACCGGCGCATTGAGTGAAATGTGTTGAACCGCCTGGCCCCTTCCCAAATATCCTGGATAAACAATAGCGATCTTTGTACTTGGGCTGTAGGCGTGTTGTCAAGGTGAATGAGACCTGGCAGACGGCTCCATTGTCTCCTTTCCCACAGCTCATTAAGATTTAGTTATGTTATCATCAATCAGTGTAATAACCAGAGCTCTGATAATGTCACAAGGCCATCCCAATGCCAGTGATTTATGCAACAGAGATTACATTAGTCATCAAAAGGATCTTCTCAGATGTTGCCTCTTGTAGTTTTAGGAGCTGGGGGGCAACCTCTTGAGTTTAGACTGCACAATGGGGAACCCAGTGCTGGTGTTGCCCACTTGGGCGAAATCCCATTATTCCTTTATCTATCACTTCCCCTCCTCTCCTTTGTTTATTTGCCGGTGACACCCTTGCTTAATGCATAGCATCAACGCCCAGTCACAGAAGCTGGGTTGCAATAAGACTGGAGGCGGCTTTCCTTCAGAGTCTTTGCCAGCAGGGATTGCAGCATGAAGTGAGTCAGCCAGGCTGAATTATGCTTCCCTAGAGTAGGTCTGCTAAAAACACTGATCTGATTTCCCCCACATTCCCATGTCAGCATGGTAGAGTCTAATGCATCCCTGGATTCAGTGGTGTGCCACCAGACATGGCTCCAACCCATAGACTCACAATAACCCTTCATCCTTCTGTAGTGCCTTTCATCAGAGGATCTCCAGGCACTTTATGTTTATTGATACATTAATTCTTCAGTGACCCTGTGAGGTAGGTAAACATTAATCTCTGTCTGACAGAAAAATCAAGTGAGGCATTAAGAGAGGGAGTGACTTGCTTGAGGTCACGTAACAAACCAGTTGCAGAGTTGGGAACATGATGCCCAGTCTGCTGCACTAACTGTTTAGGAGCACACTCCCAACAATTCCCAGTTGCAGAAACATTAGCTGATATCTCATTGCATTGTTTTATAAAAGCCTTACTCCACCATTTGCATTTCAAGGAGGCAGCACGGGAGCTGTGGTGACTTACTTGTATACACTATCACTTATGTTGGCATAACTTATGTTGCTCAGGGTTGTGAATAAGCCACCCCCCTGAGCGACGTAAATTACATGGGCTAAGCACATTGTGGACAGTGCTATGTTGGCGGGAGAGTTTCTCATGGTAATAATACAGACAGGGGTTTTATTATGCTAACGGGAGAGCTTTCTCCTGTTGGCACATAGTGTCTTCATCAGATGCAGTACAGTGGCACAGCTCCATCGGTGCAGCTGTGCCACTGTAGCGCTTCTAGTGTAGACTAGCCCTAATACTTTGGAGCCTGCTCCTGATCCAGCTGAACTCAGTAGTAAAAGACCCTAGCATGTTCATCTCTGGAATTCATTTTCGGAGTCCTGCTATCATTGGTTATATAGAGACATTACTCCTCTAATGCTTACACATAAATCCCTGCATAAAACCCTCTGTATAATCCTATGATATATGTAGGGAAACTACATTTAGATATTATTTTTGCTTTAAAAAGATAATAGGAAGGTTTTAGCAGAACCCTTAAATACTTTAGTCTGTCAGACTCTGCCTGAGATCCTGGCTGCTGCTCTAGTGTGTGTAATTTCTGCATACAGTAAAATATAATGTGATTGTGTGTACTTTAGTCTCTCCTCCCAATGTCTACCTGATGAAGTGTCAGTCTCCCTCAGCACAATGTAATGTACTAAATGCCTTGAAATGTGACAAACCTCACAGGAGTTGAAACAGGAGAGGAGAACTCAGGACATTCCATGCAAGAAGTGTCTCTCCGCTTTATAAAAGCAGGTTTGAAAACATCTCTTAAAAGCAGCTACTGGCAGCACGGCCTTCAGGGCTCGAGCCCTCTTCGGGACAGCCATTAGGTGGTCTTTCGATTTCTCAAAATGAGCTTTTCTTGTCTGCTATTTTAGAAAAGCAAATGGTCACATTCCTATATTTTTAGGAAACTGGCTTTTTGTCAGATGGGGCTCTTGGCTAGATAACGATTATACTGAAGTTGGCCTTCTAAAAGCTGTGATGAAAGGCACCTTGGTTCCTCATCCTGACAGAGCTGTTTAGCCTTAGCACTTATGAAAGTTCTCAGACTTTCCTACTGTGGACCCCATCTTTGAGCTGGTGGGTTGTTTAGTGAACATCTCCCCTCCAATTGGCAATTGCAGCATGTCCTGTAGCCACTGTAATTGCTCTATGTTAATGTGTTTTAACAAAGTAACAAGAAGAAGCAAGAGCATATGGCCACCCAGCTGTCCATGGACTCTTCCCCTCCAAAAAAGTTGCCTTGATCTCCCCAGTAGCTCCCCCCCCCATCCTTTGAGAATGGCTGTACTAGAATGTGTGAATTGTCAGACAGTATTATTACTGTTCTAAAACTGCAGTATAGATACAGGTCTATGTAAAGGTTTTAGTAAAACTGCTGGAGTCAGAAATAGTCACAACTGTATTATAGTCGTGACAGTTCAGATTTGTGAGAGGAAGGCAATGAATGTAAGATAGGAGGACTCTTTTATATTCCACAGAGTGTGTGCATGACTCCTCCAGGCCTCTTCTTGCTTGTGTCTCGGGATTCAGAGAAGACATTTAACAGGGTGGAATGGAAACATCTAGATCATATAGTCAAACTGTATATTTTGTCCCAAAAACAATTAATGGGCTAGGCTTGTTATAGTCTCTCTCCCATATAGTCTCTATATGACACTTTAAATGGTCTTTCATAACTGGATCCTTTTCTCAAATGGGATGAATCCGTTCCTATTCAGATACATTTGGAAGCTCTAGAAACAGCCCAACAACTTTTTCAGCGCAATCCTGTCTAGTTGCAGCAGTGAAAATTTGACCATCCTTAAGTCTTTATCTGAAAGGATGTCTAAGTAATGGCACATACACAGATCTATGCTGCCCAAAATTAACCTCTCGTTCATCCATCTGGAATAGCTCTGGGCCATCTATTAGCCAGCAGTTATCTACATGATGAATCCAGCAGCATCGTCTGTCTGTGAATGACTTGCAAGAGAGTGACTTTCACCAGTTTATTATTTGATATTATTCATTGACTGGTTGATATGAACATACTTCACCTTCTGGATCTTTCACAAGCTATATGCTGCAGCTATTGCTTTGAGTACTTGCTACTGGTAATTTCCACCGATTGGTCACCAAGTCACATGCTATTGTGTCTGTTCCTGATTAGATGACTCCCAAAGAGCTTTGGTGATGTCTACATGAACACTGCTGGGATGAGTATGTATCTTCTGGAGTATTTGTGGCACTTGCACTTTCTGTGAATTTTCTAATGTGTCTGAGTTGTTCCGCAAAGTTAAACTAGTTGAGTTAATTCAGGGAGTCAGGGCTTAGATCAGAATAGAAATAGGACATGTTAGTGGGGAACAGGGACTAATTTTGTAGGGGACATTTCCGATTGCTGACTCTCAGTGTTTGGCTCTCTCCAGCACCTCCTTCCCTAACTTCTTATGTGAAAATTTAGGGAAAGTTCCTTAATCAGCTAGTGTGATGCCTGCTAAGCGTGCCAGGTTAGCTTAATTACAGACCACTGGAGATTTTAATAGTGACAAGCGAAAAAAGAAAGAAAGAAAGAAAATGCTTTTTTGAGGGGGTCTGAGTGCCAGGCTTGAGAGTGGGACAAGACTGATAGTGCTTGTGGCTCTTTAGCCTCAAGATGAGGGAGACCTGGGCTGGACTGGAGCTGGTGACTGTATCCCCTGAGCCATACATTCCCACACCCCAAATCACTCTAAATCCCAGAAAAGCCAATGAGGGCTAATTCCAGCCACACAAGTCAGCTCTGTGCTGGGAATTAGATACACTGAGATGGAGAATGCCATGCGAGAGGTGCAATGAGGCAACCAGGGCAAGGGAGAGGAAGGCTGGGCAGGGCTGCACTGACTCATTCTTTTACAGCAGGTTGAGGAGATGCATATCTCGCATGTGTCTGGCTGCCTGATTGTTCTAACATTAACCACCCCTTCCTCAAGGCTGAATCCATCATCCCCAATCCATGCCCTCTGTTTCTCACCCAGCTGGGATTTAAACTTATCTCCTGAAATAAGCAAAACCTAGAGGGGAAAACCAACCACACCAGTAGAATAGACCACGTTCATAGCTGGCATATGCAAGAAGGACTCAACTGACTCTAACAGAGCTGCACTTGCTTATACCAACAGTGTCTTTTGTTTTCTTTCTCTGCATGGGCTTGATCCAACTCCTGCTAAAGTCAGGACATGAAAACTAGGCCCGCCCTTTTAGTCAGACCTGCTCCAATCAGGAACGCCCCGGCTTGTAAATTTTCCCCTGGTGCCAAAAATTAATTATGTTCAAATTAGTGCCTGTGTTCAGACCAAATGTTGTTTCACTGACATCTGTTCCCAGGGTATGAAGACTAAATCACCTGAAAAAGGAAGAACTGAACTAGTAGTAATTAGCCTTTCCCTCTAGGTCATCTGCTCATAGTGTAGCTGGGTAGGGATCAAATATGTTTACCTTCCAGTCACTGTTTGGTGGCCCATTAGAGAGGAGTAGGGTGGTTCTCATTTCCACCAACAGATGTCCACATCGCACAAAAGGACGGTCATGAGAAGTCAGGGACAGAGCTGCAAAGAACTTGGAAGGCGTAGACAATAAGGTTAAGAAAGAGGACTCCTGGGTGCCAGCCTGGTGACAGGGAGGATAGTGGCATTGTCAAAGATGATAGAGAAAAAAAGGCTTAGGAATAAAGGTGCTGAGTTCAGTCTTAGTGATGCTGAGCTTGCGTTGTCAGTGAGCCAGCTCGGAGCAGGTGGGTAGGCTAAAAGGAACTGGACTGAAAGAGGCAGATCAGGTATGGAGAAATAGATTTATGAGTCATGTGAGTAGATAGTTCACCCAGGGATAAGGCGTACAGTAAGAAGGGGAGGGGGACTACAGCTACCGGGAAAACAGGGAGGAGGAGGAGCAGAAGGACCTACTTAAGGAGATGCTGAAAGTGTGGCTGGAGAGGTAGGTGGAGGAGCAAGAGAGTACAGAGGTGAGGGAGGTGGCTACATTTCTGTGGTGGGTGATGTGTGCCTTAAGTATCCCTGGCCCTATGTGTGCAGGGAGGATTAATTATCTGATGACTGTAAAGGGCTTTGAGATGGCTGGATGAAAAGTGCTATAGAATCCCATAATAAACAAAATACTCAATGATATCCCTTAATGATATATACACGCCCTGTTCTTGAGTTCCCTGGGATTATGACGGTTTTAAAGCAGATTAGATTTAGTCTTTGAAAAATCTCATCAGTATTTGCTTAGTATATCTATGACCAAATGGACAGAGACCAACAATAGAGCATTAGGACTTAGAGCACTGGATGGCATGAAAACAGCAGCTCTTCAGAGTATTATTTCATTTTATGGGAATCTGTTTCATTTCCTTTTATGACCTGTGAATTCAGTCAGAGGGAGAGTTCATGGCTCAGATGCTCAGTTGATGTTAAATTGGCCCTATACACCTTGCGTGCCCCCCACACACACAGAGGAACACAAAGGGCCTAAAGTACTCCTTGTCTTTGTTTTGTTTTGGCAGTGGTGTTGTTAGGGGTAATGCTGGGTGTATACAGGGTGTGTTGATGTTGGGCCTTTGGGGTGAGTCTGTCTGGAGGCTGAATAAAACTGCCTGAAGTCCTCACTCTACCAGATCGTACAGATAGGACTAGGTAGAGATTTCTTCTTAATAGAGATTATTGTTAACTATTGATATTGCTATTGCTATTTCATTTCAAAGCAACCAGTGCAGCTAATGAATCATGACATTTCTCGCTTCCCCTTGCTGCTCACCATCCCACGGCGTGTCTGTCAAATGGCAGGATGGAAAGGGGCAAGAACAAACTCAAGTTCCATAGGCAGTGGCCACATTCAAGAGCTCCCACTGCTCCCATGAATCAAAGTAGCTACTTTTAAATTAAACGAAATGAGAGGGGAAATGGTCATACAAGGGCCACCCCCTGCCATTCTCTCATGAACTGTAGGCTAGGGCCAGGTCTTGTGTTTGACTGTCTTGGCTTATTTAGCTCCTAAGCTCTTTGGGGCAGTAACGTGTCTTATCTGGTTTGTAAAGCGACCAGCCTTTTATGGTGCTATATAAATGGTTTGTTAGAATAATAACAAGAACATCAATTTTGGCTGGGAGAGCCCTGTGGGTTCAGTTCATGGACTGAGGCCTGCAGTTTGGGATGTGAGGGCTAGAAAGGAACCAGACCCTGCAGGTTCACTTGGGAATTCAAGTCGGACAAGCTTGAATCACCAAGCTTCATTCTCCCTGGCTGCCCTTCTTGTACCCCTCCTGTGCCAGCCCCCGCCCCCCATTTTATCCTTTAGGTATCTGTTGGGAATGGGGGTGTCCTCTGACTTGTGGCTATCTGGATGGATATGAGAGGGAGGGGTGAAACTCACTGAATGTTCATGGAAGTGGGCTGAGAGTCATAAGACATCGGACACCAGACCTAGGGCTCAGCTTGAGTGGGTTTGAGGTTCAGTGTGGACAACTGAACCGCTAAGTGTTAAAGACAGAAGCTTGTCAGAGCAAAGCAGTAATCCCATCCCTCCTTCTCCTTCATTCAGTGCATCCCTGTAGAGGTAGGCAGCATGGTCCAGCAGCTAAGGCAACAGACAGGGTGTCAGGAAACCCTTGTTCTATGCTTGCCTTTCCCGGGTGCTTGTGCAAACCACTTTACCTCTCTGCACCAGCTTCCCCACCTGGGAATGGAGCCAGTAACAATGACCCATTTTCTAGAGTGCTTTGAGATCTATAGGTGAGAAGCAACCACCTAAGTATTACTAAGAACTGCAAAGATGCAAATAATGAGTGCACTTTAGCTGGTGTTATTCATGATAGTTATAGACATCTGAAAACTCAGTCCTAGTGTCTTCAGAGCATATAGCCAGGACCCTGTGTCTGACTGAGACCGGGAACTGGAAATGATGCTGAATGAGAGGAGAAAGAGGAATGTCCACCTCCCTCCAAGGCGTGAAACACACTAGGAAAACCTGAGTGACCCTGAGAGGAAAGGTGCCAGTGGGAGATCACTTTGCAAAGTGTCTGCGCTGATCATTTCCCAGCTGCAGTGCAACACTGAGGCACCGCATATGCCAACTGAAGGAAGATGAGGCAGTCTGGGGGCCAGAGCACAGCACTGGGGTCCAGACATTCCTGAGCCCTGCTCCTAATTTCCACACTGAGTCTCAGTCTCTGTAAATCTCTCTCTGCCTCATTTTCCCCCTCTTTAAAGTGTGCGTAACAGCTATACCTGCCTCAGAGGGCACTATCATTAATTAGATGATGTTTGGGAAGGGCTTTGAAGATGAAAAGCCCTATGTAAATGCTGGATATTATTGCTGCTTAGCTGAGTACTGCTTAGCTGCACAGCCATAGGCAGGGCGTGTCCACGGGAAGCAGTGCTATAGGCTGAGATATTATGGTTAGGTGCCTTATAAAAATATGTGATATGTAAATGATCTGGAAGCCGTGGAAGGGATCCGGAGCCAGCTCCCACCTCCTTTCTGATTCCACCACTGGGAATCAACTCCTCCTCTCCTTTCCCATGGAAACGACCAGGGGTCATCTACCCCCAGCTCCCCTCTCCTTTCCCATGGAAGGGACCAGGGATCAGTTCCCAACTCCTCCTCCTCTGCTGATGGAAAAGACAAAAGAGGTTTGATGGTGATGAGGCGACCTAAAGCACTTACATCTCATCGTGGAGGTATTCAGAGTAGGGCACTTCTCACAGCCATTTGCTTCCAAACCAAACAGCTGTAGTGAAGCTGATGGAGTGAAAGAGAAGTCCTGTCCTGCCCCTGTTGCTACCAGAGAGCATGGAGAGCATGGACTGAGCAGGACAGCATCACACATAGGTCTACATTGCCAGAAAAAGTGTGCACTTTTGCATGTGCAAATGCTGCAACTGCATGTGCAAGCTTTATCACTGCTTGAGCAAACAACCAGTTTGACATGCAGCTGGCCGTTCATGTGTCTCATGGCTGCACATGCATTCATGCTAATTACACACACACTTTAGGCAGCAAAGGCAGACATCTGTGCATGTCCCTTTGCGTATCCATTTTAATGAAAATGTATGCTCTGGGATTTTTTCCCTGGGAGATCTGGTTTTTAATATCCACATGACTAGCCAGAAAGAAGAGAAAAGTATTTTTATAATTATTAGGCTAATTATGTTTTTAATGACAGACTACCACATTTGACAGAATCCCATTTGTAGAGTCTCACTCCCAGACAGGCTCACATCACAGAGATAGCATGTGTGTGTCTTTCTGCAACAGCCAGCATAAAAATCACATTCTCCAGACTTGGCAGGGAAGTCACCTCTATTGCAATCTTCCCCCAATTTAGTATGGAAAGGCCTTTCTAGTATGCGCCTTCTCATCATAAAACCTGCCGTGTATCCTAGCCCCATGATTCAGTGGGCTGAGCACAGCACAGGGAGCCAATAGCACTGTCACTGACTTGCTGTGAGACTTTAGCCTGACCGTGCCTCAGTTTTTCCACCTGTTAAAAGAAGATCATAACCCACGTCACTGAAATGTTGTGATGGCTATTTAATGTTGAAGTGCTTTGAAGATGAAGAGTGCTGTTCAGGGGCTAAGGATAATAATTACCTCAGCCTTGTGATAAGATTACATAACGAATCAATGGGGTGGGTTTTGGCTTTCCCTGCTGAACAGATCCATCCAGTCCTATCATCTGTATTATGAGGTTTTTTTAAATCAGATCCTTCTTTCCCTGGGGAGCTTGCCCTCAGAGCAGGTAAGCAGCACATGGTGTACACGATACTCCAGGGATGGCAATTAGCCATAATACCTCTGCTAATTTCAGTCCCTGCCCAGCCCATGAAACTCACCTCACCCAGAACTTGTTTCAACTTCTCCAGCTGTTCTTGGCATGTGCTGAGATTTCATAAAGTTGATGTCATCAACTCCCACACGTATGGCAAGAGATAGACAGAGAGAAAATCCACACACGAGATAATTTATGGGGAAAAGAGGCATTTGGATTGAAGACCATGAATGTGAGGATTTATCCCACTGGCTATTAATTGTTAAAGCTGAGACACCAAGGGACCTGTGACCCAGGAATGATTCTGAGACTCTCTTACTATGTACAGTTCAAGGAAGATGCATGATGGTATAGAGAGTGCACCTCCAATCATGCCCCTCTTTTTGAAACACAAACACACCATGCTTCACAAATATTCCTATATTCCAACCTACAGGACACCACATGAAATTATTTGTTAGGGCCTTTTAATCTGTGCTCTCCCTTGTTTGTGTGTGTAGAACCTTCCTCACAACTGCAAGCAAATGGGGGCCTGTATGTGCAAATGTGACCTGATTTGCAGGTACAGACTCCGGTTTGTATTCTCCAATCCGGGTTTAGTCTGGGATTTTCCAAAGCAATGAATGTTGGCCTAACTCTCCTCCCCCGGACGTCAATATCTCAGTGGAAGCACGCTGACCAATTCTGAAAATCCAACCCCACTGTCCAAAATACAAGCGGGCAAAAATGTAAAGGCCAGGTTGAGACCGCTTCAAACATGTGGCCCATATTGTCTCAGGTAAAGAGTAGATATTTTAGTTAGCTACATTAACATCCATATAGCTCCACTGATTGCTGTGTGGTTACTTCTGTTTTTACATTGTAAGAAAGATCAGAATGAGGCCCAGGCTTTCCTTTTTGCAACTACACAAATCCCTCCTCCTCCCATCAGAGATTTCAGAGAGCGAACAGCTTTGCAGACAATGGAATCCTTCTGATTCATTGTGTCTCAGACAAGTTCAGGACTGAGTCTCGGCTGGCTTGCCAGCATCACACGTTTGTTCAGATTAAGATGGTTTCAGCAGCTGCTCACCATTACCGTGAAGAGATGGAATACTTCTCCTTATAAGCCGTGATCCTGCAAACCCTCATGTGGTGTGCTGCAGGGATGACCAGGCTATTGTTTTCCAGCACAAGTGTGAGTGGCAATTGCACAAGGACAAAGTGCTAGGCAGAGCCCGCTGCATGGAGCAGGAAGGAATCTCAAGTGCCCCTGCTCACTTACTCAGAAGAACACACAGTAAAATAATGGGCAGGATATGGATAGAGAATGGACAGATCTCAGGAATCAGGACTTCAGTGCTAATGAGCCACTTAGCTATGCGCTCTTTTCTCAGGCCATATTTCTGTTCCTAGCCAAAAGTAGCTTGTCAGCCACGTGTAGGATTTAATAATCATGCTGGGCCACGAGATGCTTGAAAGAGATCATGTTTATTCAGTGACACCACCCAACAAATTGAAGGTAGCAACAGTGTGGAAGCAAGTCACACACCAACAGCAATAACACGAACAAGGAGTGGGAAACTGGGTTGAAGACCAGCACATCTGAAGTATCTTTATGCCTAACAGGCTGCAACAGGCTGGTAGAAAAGTCCATGTCCTTAGTCTAAGCTATGTGCTAGTAACCTCTGGCTCCCACAAGTCAGCAAATGATGGCACAAAAAACATAACAAAAAATTGTTCAAAGGAAACATGCACATCCTGCATAGAACTTGGAGGGAGGAGCACTGGTTGCAGGAAGAAAAGGTTTGGAGGAGACACCAAACACTCAATCTGTGTCTGTGTGCACATGGCTGGAATACTAGCTGCAGTTGCAGCATCTCTGTAAATAGTTTTCTTAATATAGTGGCAGTTTAGTTTTACAAGAGGACTCCATCCTTTCATGTTATTACCCAGCTCATGTCATGTACCATCAGTACATGAAACAATTTTGAATACTCTGCCTCCACATAGTGCAGGATCAAGCTCCTAGTGTGATTTATAAGTTGTAATTCACTATTAGCTATCCACTCCAGCTCACAGGATGTGTAAGTGGAGGGGATGATGTATATTTTTCAGGGATTGAGTGGCAGCATTGCCAGTTTAACAACTGTTCACCCCACTCACAGATGCCTTTAAATGAACACAGACTCTATTCATTTTGGGGTTCATCAGGCCATATCAAGTATCAGACCTTAAATTTCCTTTTCACTTTACATTTCATTGTTTTAACGTCATGAAATGAAAGCAGCAAATCTTTACAAGTGGCTTGTTTATTACATGAATTTAGAGCAATTACCATTTGCATTTATTAATTTTATAGCAAAACTGGTATTACCAGTTGCTCAAGAGTGTACATACTATCACAGATTTAATTGCATATCTTACCAGCTATGAATCTCGGTAATATCATGCACCAAACACTTTGTTGATAATAAATGTCGTATTGATTCTACAGGCCCTCATTTGAGGTTGAAAAGCCTGTGGCCTGATTTTCAGAGGTGTGGAGAACCTTCAGCTCCTCTTTGTAAGAGTTCTTGTCTGGGATATCGCTGAAGAGCTCTAGGACCAATTCTATATGGATACCAACTTAACGTGGAAGGTTTGTCATACGCTAAATGTGACTATCTTTCAAGAGTTCTTAAGGTGAATAACACGTCATGCTACAAGAAACTCATGCTGCAGACTATGAGCAAGCTGCATTCATGGCTATAAGTTCATTTCCCCTCTGAACACCTGAAGAATGGTCTTAAAAATGCCTCAATCTTGGAGGAGTCCAAGACCAAGAGAATCTCTATTGCTGCAATAAGAATCAGACAACTGACTATAATGACCACCTACAAACCTCCAAATCTTGAATGGCCAAAACCCACTTTACCATCCTTTCTTCTCTCACTGGTGTATCTTGTATCTAGTAGAAGTGGTACAGCTGGTGGGCCTCATTCAAAGATGTCCAATTTCTTTTTGACTTTTCACTCATCCAACCTTTGCTTTCTAATGAAAGACAATAGTGGTGTTCCTCTGCAAGCTGCATGAGCAGTTCTTGGAAATTTTCCTCACAGCCAATACCGCCCCACTATTTTGCATGTTGACTTTGGCATTCCACTGTTTGAATCAATACTGAAACCACACTGGAATTTCCACAAATTGAACTGGGTTGCATATACTGCAGACATTGAAGATGGGATGCACCATATCAAGTCTTTCCCAGAAAACTATGAATGTTTTATGTTCATCTTTTCATTGAAGCTGCTGTGAAACATATACCCATCAACTATTGCAAGGTCTATACTCCTTGCTGACAGCTGGAGACAGAACCAGAGAGTATGAGAAGAGTAGTGATTCAGACACAGCAAAAGCACTAATACAGTCATTGAACTCTGCCCATCTGAAGAGATGGAATGAGACAGTGGGGGCTTAATTTCACTCATTCCAGTTGCAAAGCCTGGGCACTCTTCCATAAGCTTGGAGATGCTGACCCAGTAAAACACTCTCAGTCAAAATTGAGAGCCAGTGCTGACACCTCACACCTTCTCGGTAACTCAAATACCAAAATTGACAAGCTGTCAAGACAGAAGGTTCAGAAAGAACACTTTCTAAACATCATCTGACAAAGACCCGCCACTTCACAGGTATCATCTCCATATACTATGGAAGATATAAACAAGGCCCGCCTGGCCACAAAAAGTGGAAAAGCTGCTGGCAATGATGGCATTTATCCCAAATGAACAAAGAGACAAGTATAGTTGACAGATCTATTCACTGCTGAATATTTGATGGGAAAGATCCCAAAAAGTTGGCGTGAGGAAATGGTTGTTTTATCTGGTGATTTCCTGTGTTTGAGGAAAGTAATAACTAACTATTGCCCAATAAAATATCACTCCACTCTGCAACTTGCAAGTTAATGAAGAGGATTCTACTGGACCATTTCAATGCTATTTTCAAGACCATCCTCCAAAGGAACCGCCTGGTTTTAGATCAGAATGAAGCTGCTCCAACCAAGTTCTTGTCATTACTAGTCACATTAAGGCTAGCCACCTAATTTTCAGATGAGAAATGCTCCTTCAGATTTGGCCATTTTAACCTATTTCTTTTACCTTTTTACCCCAGATCCACCAGCTCTTGATTTCTTTGGCCAGATCTGCTGTCATTTTTAACTCGCCTATAGCCCTATCTGAATGAGTGGAGATCTTTGGTTTGTAGGCCTTCTGCTAGTCTTTTGCACAACATTAATTTCACCCTGACCAAATATGAACTTGGGGCACCTGAAACAAACAAGTTTGTTTCCTGGGTGGTGGATAGGGAGTGTCCACATATGGACAGCTCCAAATAATGAATAAACAACTGTGGATCTAAGATTATGCATGGGGATGCTAACCCCACCACATAAAAACAAGCACATTACAGAAACAAACAGCAGGAGCCATATCGGTATGCAGCAGGCTTGAGCAAGAGATCAAGTTTATGTGATGATGGGCATCAGTCAAACCCATAAGGAAGCTTAGGTCCTGTAAAGTCACTTGCTCAAGGCCAGATCAGTAATTAAAATCAGATTTTGGAATGTGAGAACAATATACGAAGCTACTAAAACTGCTCAAGTAATTAAAGAAATGGATAGATACCATCTTGATGTCCTTGGAATTAGTGAGTGTAGGTGGACAAGTTGGAACAAAACTACACTTTAGAGAAACAAATAAGACCATCATCTACCCTGGGAATGTGGATGGTAGACATGAAGTTGGTGTAACAATCCTAATATAGAATAAAGTAGAGCAGGTAGTGACTGACTAGGAATTGGTCAATGAAAGAATTATTAGAGCTCATTTTCAGACTAGATTCTTCAAACTAACAGTTACAAAATGCTGTGCACCAACCAACAAAAAGCCAGATGAGGAAAAGGGTGATTTTTATGGTTTGTTACAGGATATGTTAACCAAAATCCCAAAACACAATATCATGGTGACTATGGATGATTTTAATGTGAAGGTTGGAAGTAACAATGATGAGTTGGAAAAAGTTATGGGCAAGTGCAGCAGGGGTTTGACCATGAGCCAAAATGGTGATTGATTAGTAGAAATTTGCAGTGTGAACAACTTAGTGATAGGAGGAACAATATTTCCTCATAAAGAAATCCACAAAGTGACACCGAGCTCCCTATATGGGATTACAAAGAGCCAGAAAGATTAATTCTGCATTTCAAGAATGTTTCACAGTTCGTTGGCAGATGTACATGGGCTACAGGGGAGCAGATGTGGGCAATGATCATAACCTTCGCTAAACTGAAGATCAAGTTCAAGAGAATGAAGAAGGTTAAAAGACTACACATCAATAGCACACAGATAAAAGACCTAAACACAAAAAGGGACTGTTCGGCTTGAACTGAAGAACATGTTCGGTGTTCTAATGGAGTTATCTGAAGAAAACCAAGACATTGATCGCACTATCTGATGTTTCCCGACAATGTATCAGTTCTAATAACAATGAAATCTAAAAGGGAAGACTGGATTAGTGATGCTACTTGAGCAGAGTGGAAAAGAGAAGAAATCTAAAGCAAAATCTCATGACTCCTAAGACACATGAAGAGACAAGCAAGTGGCAAGAAGAATACAGAGCTCTAGATGGAGAAGTAAAAAGGAGTGCCAGAAGAGATAAAAAGGCAGTGTAAATGATTGAGGCCTATCTTCTAGCACCTTCAGACTACTAGAACAGGTTTTGCTCTTGCTGAGCCAGCTCACTCCCTGGGGTAATTCTGTTGGAAGCTGTCTCACAGAATCCAGGGAAGCAGTTTCCAGCAGGGTTGGTTGTTTTTATTTCAAGCCTTCTTAACAAAACAATTCAAAACCTCGCAGCCTCTTTCTGTAAAATCTATGGAGGCTGGTAGTCCTTTCCCCAAGTCTGTCCCTCATACCATTAAGTTCATCAACCCAAAATTTCCTGGCTCTTACCTCAGAGCCTCAGTAATAAAAGGAGTTCACAGTCTCTCTTCTGACTATTTGGTTTTTGGAGCAATTCCTCTCTCTGCAGTTGCTCCAGTACCAGTCCATTGGGAGCACAACCCCTGACCCCTCAGCTTTCTGGAGGGCATTGCCATCTTCCCGCTCCATTTCCTGCTGTCCTCTTTTATGAGGATCAGCCAATTAAGTTCCAGCTCTTTTCCATAGTGGGCAGAGATAATCAGCCAGTCAACCAGCCACAATCCTCTGACCCTTATACCTTCCCAGGCATATATTGATAGAAAATGTCCAGAGGCTGAAGATGCTAATCAAAGAGGTAACTTTACAACCTTATATAAGACAATCAAATAGCTAACAGGAAACTTAAGAGTACTGGAGGTCTTGTTAATGATGCAAATCGAAAGACTCCTAGTACAGAGGAAGAACAAAGGAAAAAAATTGTCAGAACATTTTCAGGCTGTTTTAACTAGACCAAGACCAAGCGAACTACTAGAAATACGTGATAAAGACCTACCACTAGAGCTTGATTTTGATTTAGCAGATATTACAATGGGAGAAGTTATAAAAGCCATCAGTAAACTCAAAAATGGGATAACATTACTGGATAGGTGCTTAAAGCAAGTGATGAAACAGCCCTTCAGACTTTCCTTGTGTTTTTGGATAGACTATGGGATGAAAAAAAAAAAAAGAACCCAACCCAGAGAAGACAGACCTTATAATAAATGTGCCAAAGAAGGGTGACCTTACCAACTGCAATAATTGGAGAGAAATCACATTACTCTCAGTGCCTGGGAAAATCATGTGCAACATTATCCTGGAATGTATCAAGAAACAAATAGACCTTCAACTTAGAGAGGAACAAGCAGATGTTAGACCACTGATATCACGTGCAGACCATATTGTTATTCTCAGATGTATTATAGAATAAAGTGTGGAGAGGCAAGCATGTCTTGTGATAAATTTTATAGATTTCCAGAAGACTTTTGACAGTATACGCAGAGACAGTCTTTGGAAAATGATGGCATTCTATGGAATACCAGCAAAAATAATTAGAATAATCAAGGATCTACGTGATAATGTTGAATGTGCAGTCAGAGATGTTATCACCATCAGCCAATGGTTTTCAGTGTCAACTGGTCTAAGGCAAGAGTGTATCAAATTGCCACTATAGTTTGCACTGGTCTGTGTTGGTCTATGTATGTTGGTCTATGTTGCACTGTTGACTATGTAATGAGGAAACTAATCTTAAAAGGCAACCAATGAATTTTATGGACAAATAATAAAGCACAATTGGATGATCTCGGTTTTGCTGATATTGTCCTGTTCAGTGCAACACATCGCTTAATGGAAGAAAAGACCCACCTTTTGGGAGATATCTCAAAACAAGCTGCTTTTGTTCATCAGTCAGGGGGACACAAAATATATATAACAATTAGAGTAGATGTAGTAACCATGAGAGGGGGTGAAGAAACAAAGCAAGTCATTTTACCTATCTAGGGAACGAGATGTGCAATGATGGTGACACAGTGCTAAATGTCAAGCAATGAAATATCAAAGGCAGTAAACAACTTTCATAAATTTGAAAAGGTTTGGAAAACTACCATGATTGACAGAGACACAAAAATTCAAATTTTTAACACTGGCATCATGTCTGTCCTCCTTTAAGGAAAGGAGTCATGGAAATCTATAACAGAAATTGATAAGAAGATCAACTCATTCCAAAGTAAATGTCTGAAGTAGGTAAAGTAACTTACCTAATGTATAAACATACTAGGAGAACTGCACAAATTAAAGGGCCTATGAAGTGGGAAGAAAATTCCTCATATCCACAACTAAATTTCTGACAACTAAGGATATAAGCAACTGCAAGAAAACAAATGGTTCTGATTTATTTTCCACTGTAACATTATTATTCTTGGCAATAATGGACAGTTATAATGAGAAGATTTAACAGTAACAAAAAATTCATAGGGACAGATTTTGAGGTTGTCACAGGGTAGATCCTGTATAGTTTATGATTTTAAGGACATGGAGGCATTGTCACTGGAACTCCCCTAAAGAAAATACTAAGTGGGAAAAAAGTGACACTGAAATATATAGTGCATTCATTCTGAGTTTAAGGGACACTGAAAATGGTAAATTTAGGCTAGGCCTGGCTCATACTGAAGCCAAATGCAGGTGGACTTGGTGATCTTCTCCATACCAGAGCACAGATATTGTGACTATGGAACATGAGAACACAGTGCTGTGACCCTGAGTTGCCCAATGACTCTGTATCATGAAAAGAAGCTCTGGGAGTTTTGCAATTATAACCATTGTGCTACTTCTGTGTAATTTTCTAGTGCTCTGATAATGTCCCCTCCCTTTACCATCAAAAACCATGCCACAGCTTGAAAGTTTTACTATTATTATTTTTTACTTATTTTTTTACAACAGAGGAAGAAGTTAGATCTATTCAGCAGGACCTGATGAAATTCACCTTAGGGTACTTAAGGAACTAGCTGAAGCAATCTCAAAACCATTAACGATTAACTTTGAGAACTCATGGAGGACAGGTGAGGGCCCAGAGGACTGGAGAAAGGCAAACAATACCTGTCCTTTAAAAAGGAAAACAAAGCGGACCTGGGGAAACCAGTCAGCGTAACTTTGATAACTGGAAAGATATTGGGACAGATTACTAAACAAACAATTTGTACACACCTAGAGGATAATAGGGTGACAAGTAATAGCCAACATGGATTTGTCAAGAACAAATCATGCCATACCAACCTAATTTTCTTCTACCAACCAAATCAGGCCTAGTGGATAGCAGGAAGCAGTAGATATGATATGTCTTGATTTTACTAAGGCTTTTGACACAGTCTCATATGATATTCTCAAAAGCAAACTAGGGAAATGTGGTCTAGATGAAATGACTATAAGGTGAGTGCATAACTTACTGACTGTGACATGGGCAGAGACAAACCATACCTGCCGATATTGCAGGGCAGAGCAAGGGCAGCAGCCTCAGCATATGTTACTAAGCATGCTCAGTCAGTGTGAACATGCTCAGTCCAAAGCAAGCAGCAACTCTGGAGTGGGGGTAGGGGGAAGACATAATCCTATGGACCTCCCACTCCACACATCACCTCTGAACCTGGGCATAATAATTTAGGCTGAAACTGGAGGGGTGCGTATTTGGCATGGATCAGCTGTGTCTCCTCTGCCCTATCAGTGCTATCATGGCTACACTGTTATTTATTCTTGTGTTAGCTCAATGAGAGCTAGCACAAATATGCATACATGAGCAGGGAGTCACACTCCTAGTTTGTAGTATAGACATAAGTCTTAGCTTCGTCACAGTGATGTTGTGTTGAGACTTCATTAATTTAAACTCTGCACATTGCCGGATATCTAATTAAGGAAACTATATTTGTGCAATCTATTCTTCATTATTACATAACAATAATTGAAACTTAACAACTAATACTTTGCAGTAGCACTTTTACTTTCAGATTGTAGAATTCCCTTGCAATGGAATTCTCCACAAACACCACCAGCAAAATGATGAATTTGAGACATACAGAAAATGTTACCCTTGCTTTGAAGCAAGAGAACAACTGGCTTCGATCAAATCTGGTCTCTTTCACTCAATACCTGAAAGAAAAATTTCCCAGACCTGGAATCAGTTTTGTACCAGACTAGGTGCCATGGTGATTGTGGCTTAAAAACACCTGGATAGAATGGAACAGAAAGCATAAATCCCACTGACAAACATTAAAATTAATAATACCCTTACTTTACGGGCAGTCCAACAAATGGCATTGGGTCCAATCCTGCAAACATGCCTGACTTTACCTGTCTGAGTAGTCCCACAGGAGCAGCCCCATTGACTTCAACACTTCAGTGAGACTATTCACATGAGCTTAGTCACTCACTCATGTAGATGCTTGCATTTATTCAGTGCTGTAAGGGCTGAGCATCGTCAACTCTCACTGGCCTCCCTGAGAGTTGCCAGTGCTGAGCACTTCATCGGATCAAGCTCATCAGCTATTTCAGCAAAGTATTCAAGCATACGCTTAACAGTAAGATGGGGATTTTGGCACAGGTGTGAGTGCTTTGCTGAATCAGAGCCACAGTGAATAACTTTGTGCACCTGTAACCTGGGGTTTAATGTGCGCTTCCAACAAATATTTTGCATTCAATTTAGAACTTTCAGTGAAAATATTAAGTGGTGAATAAGCCTGATGCTGACAGTTTTCTCTGATGCTATTAATGATGTAGGCTGGTTTAACAGGATGGCACTAGTCCTTTTAGAGAGAGCAGAGCCACTGTAGCTGTGACTGGTCATCTGACCCCAATTAGGTTTATAAAAGGGCTCCTGGGCCTAGAGAAGAGAGAACCCAGGTGAGTCACTCCTGAGAGCCAGTCAGGTAAGGGGCGAAGACAGCAGATGTGAGAGTCTCATTAGGAAAAGAGAAAAAGGCTAGAAGCCAAGAGGCCCAGGAAGGGGAGGCAGTGGGACCCTGATGAGGAAAAGTACCTCTGGGGAGTGACAGTACTCAGTGAAGAGAGCATAGAAGATTCCTGCAGGAAATGCTGAAGTAGGAAGGACTGAGAGGTTGAGGGGAAAAACCCTTGAGACCTGTAGCCCAGCGTGGCCTGAGGAAGTGGTTAATTTTGCCTGTGTTGGGAAAATAAAACAGTGTGGAAGGATACATTGGGTATGGCAGTGGGCACTCAGTGAGCTGGGGAGCAGGCTAACTTATTACAGTTGGGTTATGTAATCTCTACTCCGGGTGGTGAGTTCTTGCTCACATGAGGAGTCAGGCCTCTTGACTTCAGTAGGACTACTCATGACAGCTCACCAATGTGAGTAAGGGGCCTGTGATGTTTGATATGTGACAGCTAGACTATGAATCGCTTACTCAGACTGGTGAGCAGCTACTCACATGAGTAAACTTCAATGGGACAGATCTTGTGCCCTACATTATTATCATTGTTTATTTTACACCCTGTCAGGCTGACCAGATCAAAACCGCATGATGGCAGGTGCTGTGCAAACATAGTAAATAATCATCCCTGGCCCACAGAGTGAGTACTTTTTGAAAATGTTCATTTTCTCTGCTGTTAGACAATACAACCTTAAGGACCAAGCTTATTCAAATAGGGGAGCCTCAGTACTGATGACCACAACATCACCCAAATTATTATTATTGATTTATTTGACTTCATTTTTATTAGCTAGAGAATTCAATGTGGATTCACTCTGCCTGAGTGACACTAAAATCAGAAGACATGACATTAGGAACATAGCTAAAATAAAGGCTATCACACAGTAAATCAAGGAACTGCAAACTGTACATCTGCTTGCACTGCCGTGTAACATTCCTCACAACCTCTCTGCAGTGTGGAAAGCTGCAAGCTGACATTTTTCTAATGTCCCAAAGAATGTGAAATGTAAATGTTTAGAAAAATGTTTTTCTTGCCAAATTCAAGCTGAAACATCAGCTTCTAATAGAAACATTTTAAAAAGCCACATTCTGCTGCCAGCATTTGAAATCAACAGCATTTAAATTAAATTGGAGCCTTCAAATTCCTGACACTCTGTGGCTGCCTGCTATATGCCAACAATTGCTGGAGTAATGTAATGGGAAGTTTAAAATAGGCGCTGCAACTGTATAAAATGTTGCTGAAATGTCATACAGATGAGTGATCTTTCACCGGCCAGTCATTTAAATTGGTGAAGACACAGAAATAAAGTAAATGTGGAATGAAGAGAATCGTTGTTGTTAATGATTGTATATTATTCTGTAGTGCCACAAGTGTATGCATGGCTCTTTCCCTGTCCAGAGCAGCTCACAGTCTAATTGAGAGACAGCTCAGCAATGCATGGCAATAAATGAATCAGGAGTCCACCTTGACCATCTTCTGCCTCTGGGGATTCCCTTCAGCAGATAGATCCATAGATGCAATTGATAAAATAACATCTATATTTGTTAAGACCCTGCCTGTCCCCATGTAACCTCTTCTACATATTAATAGAACCTGGAAGAGGGAGCCCTGTCTATCACAAACCAAATGTCTCTTTAGTCAGTCTTCATGCATGCTCCCAGGCCGCCTGCTTTGTTGCATAGTGAGAAAATCAAGTTTCCTGAAGTTCCTGTGGTTTGTGGACCATGATTATTTATCCATTTTGATAAAGGCTTTGAAACAACCGAAAAAAGAGACTGACACCAGATAATCTACCTGCACATTCCAACCTCCCTTCCCCTGGGTTTTACATTAAACCTAACTCTTGCTGGGACAGGACATTGGGAATTTAGGGGAAGACTTTCAAAGGGTAGTTTTAGCACCTAACGCTTGTGACCCAGAGACCTCTGGGTGCCAACTGGTGGAGGATATATAGGGTTTAACAGGGATCCCCTGGGTCAGGTATTTGCATAATAGGTCACTAAAGGGGGGACATATGAGGTCTTTCCCATGAACCAGCAGCCCACTGATCAACATAATCATTGCAAAATGTATGGAGAGACAATATTTAAGAAGTAAGGCATCTATAATGAAAATGATGTTAAGTATTTGGGATTAAGGCAGGTCACCAGGAGGTGATGACAGAAAAGCCACAGGGGTGTCCTGTTTATAAATAAAGGATTGCTCTGATATATCGAGGGGTACTGAGAGGTACTGGTACTGGATCCTTCACCGAGGAGACAACTGGACAGTACATTGTGTCTCATGAAAGAGGGGGGTCACAGCCAGCCTGGCTGTAAAGCATTGGTGAGCAATACTTTCATGTCTAATAAAGTATCTCCTTAGTTAAATCTAATCTCTAGAATGCATGTTATTTTATATGTAACCATTTGTTTCCAACACTTCTATTTACTGTTACTTTGAATCTTTACTCTTCGTTAAATAAGCCTATTCTTGACTTCACTATAAATGTATCTAAGTGCTGTGCTGTAAGGGGGCAGAGCACTGATGACAGGTGGAGCTGGGAACCTCAGGTATACTATGTCTTTGGAGGGAGCAGATCTGTAAGTGACCAGTGAGGGCTGGACGCTCCAGGGAGATGCTCGGAGGCCTTTCGCTAACCGGTAAAGAGAGAGTGGGACCGGTGTAGGCCTAGACGGGTGCGTTTGTTGCTTCTGGCTGGTGGAGTGGGGGAACTGACCCGCAGCAGGCACAGATCAGGCTTCCTCACACTAAGGGCTGGTGATGGCAAAGATCCTCTCGACCCTGGGGAAGTGTCACAACTTCTAACTTAATGGGAGTTGGGGGTCTTACTGCCCTTGGGTGTTGGAAAATCTCCCCCTTAGTCAGTGTTGTGTGGATACGCATGTGGGGCAGACAGTCATTGTTTTGTAGCCTGTATTGCCTACTACAAGCTTTCAAAAATCATGAGTCAGACCCCCAACATCACAAGACTAGCTTAAAAATAATGTGTTGTTTTTTTTAAAGTTATATGTTTGGGGTTCTTTTTATTTGCCTTCTGGCTTCTGAGCCTTTGGTGTGCACGTAGGTCGCATTGTCAAGATTTCTTCTGCAGCCATGAGGGCTAGAAACTTACATTTTTATTTTAAATGACAGCTGAGTGTCTCATTTAGTCATATGACTCCAGGAGCTGGGGCTTTAAAAAAAACACCAAATATTGTGAGACTGGTGATAAATTTACAAGAGTGGCACCATTATAAATCTCACTAATGAATCTCACAGTTCCTTGATTGAAGGAGGTCCCAGTAAGCTGGGATGCAATCCATTTGTGTCTCAAAATTACAGTGAATCCAGCTGGTTTCTGTTCCTGCATTCACACCACAGTATTCAAGGAGAGGTGTGCCAGTCATCCTGAGATCAGTTGAACAGGAGCCAATGAATGAATACATAGAACAAAATCCCTGCCTTGCATCTTATTCTCTGCAGGAGCTAATTTGTCTTTGTGGTGGAGAAACCAGCCTGGAACTTACACTGTTAATTGCGTCAAGGAAAGAGAGACAGAAAAGGGGAACAGGCCTGGATTGGGCACCAAGCAGTATCAGAGAGAGAAGATAAAGGAGGGAATCCCAAAACAGCACTACAGAAGACAGAGAAAGGGAGGATTTGTGCCCAGTCCTGCTCTTACTGAAATCAGTGGGAATTTTGCCATTGGCCAGAGTGGAAGCAGAATTGGGCCCCTTGTTGCTTTATTCTGTATGAATATAACTACAAATTACAAATAAAGAATTAAAATTAAAAGTTTGAGGCGGGAAGCTGGCTTCCTTCCAGAGAAAGTCAAGACCCAGCAAAAGGCTGGGCCCTTGAGCCTGTCTAATCCCAGCCAAATTGTCACGGAGAATCTTCACTTCCCAGAATCCTTCTGGGACCATTTTTTTTTCTCCCAACCCCCATATCTCTCAGCTGTCCTTTCCCTCTTTTTTCCCTTTCCTCCCCTTTATCTGATCCAAAACCTACTGAAGTCACAAGGAATCTTTCCATCCACTCCAGTGGACTTTGTATCAGGAGCGGAGGAAAGGTGGGATAATTCCCTGGTTTGTAATTTGTTTCCTTGACAAATTGGGACATTTTGCCAGTATTCTTATTTAGGCTTGATAGTCTGTGTATTAATAGTTACAGCAAATAGTTTAAAAGGCTACTGCCAGCAGGGCAACCAGGAAAGTTTACAGGAGTCATCGCAAGTCACCCAGCAAGTTGGTGATAGGGCTAGAAGTAGAACCCAGGAGTTCTGACTCTCATCCCAATGCTTTCACCACTAGAACATGTAAACTCTCATAAATTGTTGGAAGATTGTGGGATGTTACTCTGTGCACAGAGACAAGCTCAGCCAGCATCCACTAGCTTGGCAAGGGGTATGCAGGTCAGAAAGGGGAGGCTGAGAAAGTGGGGGAGAGAAGAATCAGATAATTAATTTCAAGAGGGTTGGCCCCCCCCCCCCTTTTTTTTTTTTCTTTTCTTCCTCATTGTGGTTGTTTTTGTAGTAGTGG